>NW_004955496.1:4274136-4370390 GCF_000276665.1 Chinchilla lanigera | reverse complement strand
CTATAACATATAATATACATAGTGTATATACTATATACCTATAACATATAATACTGTATACCTATAACATATAACATATAATTAAATATATAATAAAATGTATATAAAATTTGGGCAGCATATATATACTTATTACTATGTATAGCATGTACATTACATGTGGGTATATATGGGTAATATACACACATGCAATGTATATTCTACATATTGTAGATATACTGTATGATACTATAGGTAATATATACTATACCACATATTATATACTATTATACTACATTTTGCATATGAGTATATCTCATTATTTATGGTTATGTTATACTTAAATATACATATACATCTAAGTATGTATACATATATACAAACACAGAGTTGTTTACCATCACTGTGAATTTGATTTTTTGCATCAGCATCTGTTAAAATAAAAAGTCCTGTGTTATATAAGGTTTGAAGAATGGAAATACTCTTTTATCAAATGCAGTTTCTTTTACCTTTCTTCCCTGGAAACAATCAGAAAGCTATCACTTCTCACAACAAACACATTAGGAGAGGCTAGCACTGAGAAGTAGTATACGTTGTTTTTCTGGATTTAACAACTTCAAAGACAAATTCTTGACCATTACTTCATTCACCTCAGCATTGCATTATTCTCATACGAAAGACAAGCTTGACCATCACTAATTGTATAAACACATTAAATACTGTTACTGTGACTAAGAGCTAACACTTGAGGATTTATCGTACGTCAGGTGCTATGTTAATTACTGTACACATTTCTCCTGATTTCCTCATCTAAATACACTATGAGTGAGGAGTGCTGTTTTTATCCATAAATTGCATATAAAGGTATTTGAAAACATTAACTTTTAATAATTGTAATAATTAGCGGGGTATTACTTAACATAACCTGATTAGAAGTTCACGTGTCCCGGGGGACTCTTGCATCACGCTTTCACCCACTCTGCTATGAGGTGTATGTGAAGGAGATGATGGGACCTGTTCTGGCAGCCAGGTCAGTGAGGCCCCCTTCCTTATATGTACTGATTTGCAATGGTCTCCGTATAATCTTTCCCCACTGACTTCTTGTGACCTCTAAAGAAATGCACGACAGACTTAATCCTTTCAGGTGCTGAAAAGCACCTAAAAATCTTAAAACATTCTTCTAACCTTCTCTGATACCTTTCTACCTTTTGTGAATATCCTGGATACTTTCACCTGGGTTCATTCTTCTCTACTACTCATCATTCCCTGACAACTAGAATACAGGGCTCTATCTCCTCTTGGGTATTCTCTCTGCCCAGAAGCTCCGCTAATGCAGCCTAATGTCCTTGAATTGCATGCTAAGTGGAGAAAGGAACTGAGAAGATGTAGTTTAAATGGTCAGGACCAAAATTATCACCTGTCTATTGTTGCAGAATATCTGTGAAAGTGAGTCCTTGCAGAAAGGGAAGCAGTGCTGAGCAGATGAAGGATTTCTCAACAGATGACCATCTAAAGCAAAGTGCTAAATGGATGATTTAACAAAACTGATACTAAGGGCATCTGCTGGGGCTGGGTTTGAGGCAGGGAAAGCAGAAGGAGCAGGAAGAGAGAGAGACAGAAAGACAGAGAGAGACAGAAAGAGTAGGGAAGAGAAGGGAGGGAAAGGGAGGGGAGGGAAGGGGAGAGGAGAGAAGGGTAGATGCAAGGTTAATAATGAGAAAGGACTCCTTGAAGCATTCTGTTTGAGGAATGGGCTGAGTCAAGTGGAAAATTCAGGTGCACAGGAAACAATTATTCAAGTAGAAAAGCAACAGTAAACATGATTTTGGAAGTTGAGTTTTCTAGGCTCTTTAAGGACATTAATTAGTTTGACTCGTTGTTTTGATTCAGCTGCAAATAATACTCCGTGAATAAAATTTTAATCAATCAGTACAAAGGAGATGTCTTGACTATGTTTTAGCTAATTTGTTTCCTTATCGGTCATTTCTGTCCCATAGTTTTACATACAATCAGTCTATTAATTCTGCAGTGGTCTAAGGATATGAGAATTTGTGGCATATTAAAACTGTCTCCTAAATGCCAAATCTGATTTTGCATATTTGTTATATTTTGTTTCTGTTACTCCACACAGAATATTGTCTTGCTCCATGAAGGAAGGCCTGAAATTGGGAAAAAGGGATGACACAGTAGAGAAGGATATTTTCAGGAGGGAATTAAGTTAATTCCTGAGTGCTATATTCAATGAATGAAAATATATTGTTCCATTTATCATCTTCATTCCAGAAAATCAGCAATATGCATACAATTCTCTTCTCAGTGAAAAGGAAGAGAAATAAAATAATAATATTTAATACTTGACTTTCATATTTCTTATAATTTGCACTGAAAATATTGAGTTAGGTATAGTTATAAACAAGAATGCTTCAAACAGGGCTTCCAAAACAAAAATTTCAGGGCAAAATAAATAGTCACAGTCTAGAACACAGAACACAATCCAGAAGTTAAAAGAATTATAAATAAGCATCAAATTAATAAAATCAATACACAAAATCTACTCTTTTATACTATCTAGGAGCAGTGATAATTTTATAGAAGTTAATGCATTCATTTCCATAACTTTCCAAAGAATAAGTCTAAAGAAAAAGTGGTGATTTATAAAGATTAGCATCTATTAAGAATTGACTCTGTGCTAATTTGGCACTAGCCACCTATCACTGGGACAAAATACCTGACAGCCAGAATTCAAAGGTTTATTTGATTTACAGTTTAGAGGGTTCAGTCCATGATCAACTGTCTCCAAGGCAGAAACAATATGGAGAAAGAGCCTGGCAGAAAACAACTGTTCAACCTGTGGTGGTCAGGAAACACACAGAGAGATGGATGGAGAAAGAGACAAGACTATACCCTTCAAGGTAACAACCCTAGTGACCTACCTACAACCAGATCCCCCTCTCCTAACAGCACATGAACGGAACAGTGGATCAATTTACTGATGAATATAGCATCTCCAGGATCCAGTCATGTTCCAAAAGCCTCATCTCTGAGCACAAAAGGTTTTTGGAAGATATTTTAGAACTGAACCATAACAAACTCTATGCTTGCTAGATTTTCCTGATGCCTTACAAGCATTTATATGAGAAATATAAATTATATGCCGGGCATGATGGTAAACACCTGTAATCCCAGCACTCGGAAGGCTGAGATGGGACAATTGCCATCAGTTGGAAGCCAGCCTCGGCTATGTAAACGAGTTCAAGGTCAGCCTGCCGTACACAACAAGACCCTGTCTCAAAAAGAAAAAATAGAGAAAAAAAAAGAAATCCAAATTATAAATAAAGAACAAAATGAAATATAGATCATAGGAAGTAGGGAGATAGGTCTTTCTCAAAGGGGAAAGGGATCAAGAGATGGAGGGGGGATTGGAAAGGAAATGTGAAAAATGAATTGCAATATATTATGTGCATATACCAACTCCCTATACACAGTATAAACATTGTGTATTGCAAACATGTACTAATAAAAATAAATAAGTAAAGTAAAATTATAAAGCAAACAAACAAAATGAAGAGTGATTCACATTTACTGAAGGGTAGATACCCATTTATTATTTATTATTAAAAACTGCTTTTTTTTAAACCTGGGTCAGGATAATTATTACTCCCGTAATACTCCCGAAAGTGTTAACTGGTGAAATTAGGCAAACAAAATAAAAACTTGTATAAGTCTAAAAGATGAAATAAAAATCTCTCTTTCTGGATAATTTCTTCAATAATCTGTACAGAAGTTTCCTGTAAATGGGATCAGCACAACTGTAGGATACAACAAGGTAGACACACAGAAAGTCAAATACCATCTTGCGTCACTTAATGGCAGGATGTGCTCTCAGAAATACACCATTAGGTGCTTTTGCCACTGTGCAAACATCACAGAGTGCACTCACACACGCCCAGATGGCACAGGTCAGTCATTCTATGCGGCCTCCTGGCGCAATAAAAAGATGCAATGAAGAAGATGTATGAAGTGGCTGCCAGTGTAACACAGTGCGCTGTTTTATAACAATGTTTGAATAAATAAGTACAAGGGGTATACCCTAAAACAGCAATAAAAGCTATAGTATTGTATATTCACAAACTGGCAACCTAGTTATTTATTACGATTATCAAGTATCGTGTACTGTACTTAAATGCGTGTATATACTTTTATACAGTTGACAGCACAGTAAGTTTGACTACATCTAAATAACAACCAACACATGAGAAATTCACTGTGCTACTATCTTATGATAGCTACAACACCAGTAAGTAACAGGAAAAGCTCAACTCCATCGTAACTTCATGGGCCCATGATTCCTTATGTAATCTGCTGTGTATGCATAACCAAAGCAATGATAGAAAGTATGAATGACTGTATATTTCTGTATATTGCAATGAATTTGAATGTTTTCAAACTCTCATTTATAACAGCACTTCAAGATAAAATATTTAGATACATATCTTAAGGTCTGCATGCTGAAATTACCAAACTTAAGATATCGTAGCTCTAAATAAAAAGGGAAATGCACTGTATTTCTGTGTTAAGACACTGAATACTATTCACATGCCAGTTCTCTCCAATATAAATGCAATATATACAAAAATTCCAGGAGACTTTGTAGATATCAAGTTGATTCTAAAAAATTTAAGAGTCCCAATTTTGTAAAAGAAGAACGAAACTGGAGGATACTACCAGATTTTAAGGCTTACTACAAAACTACAAGAAAGACAGTGTGATATTGTTAAAAGTCAGAAATATGGATAATTAAACAGGGTGGAAATACACCCTTACAAATTGGTAACATATGTAAAGACAATTCAATGGAGAAAGGCTTGTCTTTTCAACAAATAAGGCTACAATAACTGGATATCCGTAGGCAAGCTATACCTCATAACTTGTACAAAAATCACTGCTCCCAAAACTATAAAACTTCTAGGGAAAATATAGGTAGACTCTGTATGACCTTGTGTTTGATGATGTGTTTTGAGATAACATCACCAAAAAATACAATCTGTAAAGTAAAATATTAATACATTGAACTCTATCAAAATTAATATCTTTTGTTCTGCTAAATACACTGCTAAAAGAATGGAGAGAAAAGCCACAGACTGAAAGTAAATATTTGCAAACCACATTCCTGATAAAAGATTTGTATGCAGATTATAAAACAATAATTTCCAAACACAACAGCAAAAAAAAATAACAAACAAATAATAAAACAAATTTGTCAAATGTCGGAATAGGCACATGGCCTAAAGGATATATGAATGGCATATATGAACATAGAGAAATTGAGCAAACTTCAAACTAAAACTCCATGGTGCCTCATACTACCAAGTGCTGACAAAAATGCAGAGCAAACAAAGCTCTCGTAACATTGCTGGTGGAAACTCAAAATGGTACAGTAAATTTTGAAGACAGTTGTAGAGATTTCTTATAAAGTCAAATGTATATTTACCAGCAATCTCACTTCCAAGTATTGACTCAGAGAAAATGGAAATTTACTTTCACATAAAATCTGTATATATTTCTTTTTCTTTCTTTCTTTTCTTTTCTTTCTTTCTTTTCTTTTCTTTCTTTCTTTCTTTCTTCTTTCTTTCTTCTTTCTTTCTTTCTTCTTTCTTTCTTTCTTTCTTTCTTTCTTTCTTTCTTTCTTTCTTTCTTTCTTTCTCTCTCTCTCTCTTTCCTTCTTTCTTTCTTTCTCTTCCTCCCTCCCTCCCTCTCTCTCTTTCTTTCTTTCTTTACCTTTCTTTCATTCTGTCTTTCTTTCTTTTTCTTCCTTCCACCCTCCCTCCCTCTCTCCCTCCCTCCCTGTCTCTCTCTCTTTCTCTCTTTCTCTTTCTCTTTCTCTTTCTCTCTCTCTCTCTCTCTTTCTTTCCAGTGCTGGAGAATCAAACCCAGGACCTTATGCATACTAGGCAAGTGCTTTCCCAATGAGCTACACCCCACCCCATGTAATATAATTATAGCAAGCTTCTTTCATACTAATTAATCTATGTGCCCTTTAAATGATAAGTTGATGTGCAAGATACAAGGTAATACACACACAATGTCTTTCCATTCTTTTAGCAGTGTATTTAGCAGAACAAAAGATATTACAATGTAATATTTCTCAGCAATAAGGAGGAATAAACATGTAACATGGATGAATCTTCAATGCATTTTAGCAAGTGGAAGAAACCAGATGCCAAACAGGTATGTAAATCTATTCATAAGGTACTTTAAAAAGAAAAAATATGTCACAGAAAACAGATCAGTTGGGAATGGAAAAACTATTACATATTAACTACAAAGGAGGAAAATTAAGAAAATTTGGCAGTCATGAAACGCTAAGAAACTATGGCAGTAGGTATGTGTTTGTTGAAAACTCACAGACCAGCTCACCAAAGTCAGTGAGTTTTACTGAAGATAAATTCAAAACATCAACCATTATGTTAAGCAAATTCAAGAAAGAATGCAGACTACAACAATGAATATAGATTATTAGACCCAACTCACATATTGCACAGCCACACTGCAAGGAATAATGAGAAAAGCAGTTGACCTAAACAGCTTTGAGCAAATGTATTTTGATAAACACTGTAAGACTAAAAAAAAAGGTCTCAATGAAAACTACGCTCTAGTTATAGGTATATATTTTATTGGAATAAAATTTAGCACTTAGGAGATAACTTGTATATGAGGCATGAACAAATAAATATTTTGTAAATAAAGAAAGCTAAGCTGGTCAGTGTCTATGAAAGAAGTTACAAATAAAGAAATGGTTTGCAGGAACACTGGGGTGTGACCACAGTGGTCATTACAAACTCATAATAAATAGATGATTGGTGATAGACACATAGATCGATAGATCTATCCATAGA
Organism: Chinchilla lanigera; assembly: GCF_000276665.1. NCBI lineage: Eukaryota > Metazoa > Chordata > Mammalia > Rodentia > Chinchillidae > Chinchilla > Chinchilla lanigera. The sequence continues at coordinate 4,363,515 of NW_004955496.1, read as the reverse complement.
TAGATGGTTTTCTATCTCTGTCTACTGAGGAGATTCAAAGTGGTGTTGCTCCCATGATGATGAGCATAACTAATTCCAGATGTCTTCCTTTCTCAATATCATTCTCCAATGAAAGTAAGCAGGGACCTTCAAGAAATGGTGAATTCCAAAATTGGAAAAATTGTAAGAAGAATCTGAAACATCACGTACAACTAGAAAAGTAAAGAAATGTAAAAAAAAATGAAAGATAGTGTATATTATCTGTTTAATATCTTATTACCAAAATCAAATCACTTTGAGAAACAAAATGACACTATTCTATTATAACTCAGTAAATAAATAGCCATGGATCCATACTAATATAAGTGAAAAGGCAAATAAGGTAAAAGGAATAATATTTCCTTATAGAAGAATTCCCAATGAAAAATGAGGAAAATTTTTAAAATCACCATTGGAATACCATTGGAATACCATGGAATATAAGCAGACAGGAACCAACAAAAATTAGTGGTAAAAATTAAAACAAATGCAAGATATTTCCATGTCTAAAATTCTCTTCTTCTGAATAATTATTAATCACATCAAGGAAAAGAATTAGTTTGCAATGGAATCAACTGGACTATACCACTTTATCCAAATGATCAAAGTCAGCATCACAGCATGGATAAAATCTCACTTAATCTCTGATTTGACAAGCTGAGAAGGGTACATCTTCCCTCTGGTATCTTGTTCCCAAAATGTGTAATTTTGAAAACATCTCCCCAACACAAATTAAATGTTATTCTACAAAAAAAACCTACAAGTGCCTTTAGACTATATCAAGGTCATAAAACCCAAGGTTATCAAATAGACACTGAGAAAAGAATAAAAGGGGAGATCCTGCATGGGACTGGAACAAAAGAAGCATAATAGTAAAAGGATTAAGAAAATCTGCAGTTTGCTTAATAAAACAGAGCATTCTTTAGTTCTGATAAGTGTAGTGTAATGCCATAAAATGTTAAATGCAGAGGAACACGGTTAATGGATAGAGGAATTATCAGTCATAATTTTGGAATTCTTGTTAGGACTGAAGTTATCTCAAAAGTAAGCCTAAGAAAAGTATTGATGAAGATACGCAGTAATGGGAATGTACGCGACGTGTGCACCATCAGTATGAGAAGTAAACTTCTTTACAGCTACTTAACTACTCTGGAAAGCTGTTCACCATTTCCAAAACCCTACTGTACTTATGCCCTATGATGCAATAACTCTATTTCTAGGAATATAACACATGAATATGTATATTTAAATAGTATATATACATGTGTATATATATATATATATATACATATATATATTTAAATAGCAAATAAAAGAAAGATGCCTAATGTCCAGGAATAGCAGAATAATACAGTTTGGCACATTCTTACAGTGAAAAATTATACCATAATGGAGTAATGAGAATGAACAAACTACTGATATATGAAACAATGTGGATGGATTTAATGAAAGAACAATCTAAACACAAAATAATAGGTATGGCTTGATATCATTTACATGAACTAGGCAAACCCATCTGTTACAGTAAGGAAGTGAGGGTCTCATGATTGGGGGAGTATAAAGGATTGCTGGGAGGAGGGTAATCTTCTGATTCTGGAGCTAGTAGTATGAACATATTTGTCCTATCAAAAATCAGCAAGCTATACACTTACTATCTGTATACTTTTGTTATGTAAGTCATAAATGCTTATAAAAGTGAAGTTCATTTTTGAAGACTAAGAAATGTTGCTGATCTGTTCAGAATAAACCTTAGGGACACCAGAATAAATGTGGAGTGATCAGTAAGACGATTTCACATTATAAAAAAAAAAAAAAAACTAGACACATTTTAAAAAGGAAAAGATAAAAAATACTGGCCAGCAATCACAAGAAAATGGTGACAGTGCTCGCTTTGACAGCACATATACTAAAATTAGTAACTCACTTGGGCAGCACATATACTAAAATGATACAGAGATTAGCATGGCCCCTGCACAAGGATGACACACAAATTCATGAAGTGTTCCATACTTTTTGTGAAACAAAAGGATACTGAGCAAAAGTAAAGAGCAACTGGGGTGAGGGAAAAGAGAAAAGAAAGAAGGGAAAAACTATGTATATATGTACAAAGAGGATAGTTAACATAGTTGTACTACTGACTTATTTCACTTTATTGAAAAGAATAGTTAATGATTAATTATTTGATCAGTCTTTCATGTCTATATTTGCTTTTCTGAGGAACCACTTTGAAGTTATCAATATAATACAGCAACCAGTGTTAATTTCCTGTCAATTTCCCTGTAATCCAGTATTGCTTGTATTTTTCTTGTGCTGTTTTGTAAATGGATGTCTCTTTGTTAATATGTTTTCTTTCTTTTATTTTTAAAATTAAAAAAAAGAAAATAATGACAGATTATCACAAAGTGTTTTGATGTCCTGTCTTTCAAAAGTGGATTAGGACTGATTAATTAACCTTGTTAATAGTAAATGTTGCTGGGGATGTAGCCCAGCGGCAGGACACTTACTTGGCAAGCACAAGGTATTGAATTTGATCACCTGTACTCCCCAAAAAAGTAAATAAAGTTAAAGTTAAGACATCAAGAATAACCATTAAGGACCAAAAATATATTTTATGTTGCAAAGAACCAGAGACGACAAGTAGAATGAGAAAACAAACAAAATCTCAATCAATCAAGAAAATGACAAAAAATCATAGAAAAGCAAGGCACTTAAAAAAATCACAAAGTAAGACAGGATGAGTAAGTTCAAATATCAGTTAAAATGAATAAGTGAATTGACTTCCTTTCCAATGAAAGAAGGACATTCAACCATAATAAATCCAACTTTGGACTACATATTAAGAAACAAATTTAAAATATAAACTATTAAATGGCTGAAGATAAAAGGATGCAAAAAGATGGACTAAGTAAATACCAACTAAAATAAAGCCTTGAGTATTCATTTCATGCCAAAGACAGAATTAGTAGACATTCAAAAAGGGAATATCACAAATTAATGTTAATGCATCAATATAATACACCTCCATAGTTAAAACTCACATCATCTTACAAACTAGTTTGAAATTACCAAATGAAAATAAGCTACAGCTGGGTGCATGCCTGTAATCCCAGCACTCAAGAGGCTGAGGCAGGAGGAAAAAGAATTCTGAACTGAACAACAGTGAAAGTACATCGTGCCAAAACTCTGAGACACACCACAAAGAGATTTTTGAGGAAATTTGGTCTTTAATATTCTATATGTGTGAAGCTACAAATCAATGGGCAAAACAAACTATCATAAAAAGTTAGAACAAAAGAATACATCCACACCAGTTATGACAAGACACAGGTAGTAGGAGACAAAAAATGAGTCTCCAGAAAGAATTTTCTTATTGTTTTTATTTCTTCTAAAAAAAAATACAGAATACAGTGTAGAATTGCCATTGCTAAAAAGGAGCAAAAACATTAACGCCTGTCCTTGTCTTCCATAGTTTTTACAAAGAACAGTAAACACAAAGGCATGGCCAGAAGAGCAAGATTTGGAAGCACAAGCAGGAGTCACAGGTCAGTGCAGTGATGGGGCCTGAGGGAAAGCCCAGTGCTCACCAGTATCGCTAAGGACAGAGAAAGTATCCACAGCACCTGGGCAGGTAGAAGAGAAAGGCTATGCCCCTGGGGAGAATCAGGCTGTAGATAAACAACAAGGTGAGCAAGCTTGCAGTGCAGAGACTGAGGTTGTGGAGACCTTTGTCCAGGAGGACTCAGAAGTCCCCAAGAGAGGAGAGATCATCAGAAGGGAGAGAGATGTGAGAGAATGGATCTGAGACAAGCCGTGCGGCTGCAGGAGGCTCAGGGAACTCGGGAGGAATGGGCACAGGGGATTTCGTATGGAATGTGAGGCACTGAGCATTTAATGATCCTAATGCTCTGAACCAAACTGCAGAACAGTGGTGTCTTCGTGAAATGCTGTCTCCATGCCCTTCGACCCAACACTGAGAAACCACGAGCTTGTGGTGTCAAATGCAGCCTTTCCCAAGTCCCAGCAGCACACTGCAAGGAAATGATCAAGGACTTTCTGAAGTCCTCTGACAAAAAGCAACAAATCATAGGACCTCAGCAACACTTAGAACTAATTCGGGCCTCATTTGGTTACAGTCAGGGGAAATCTGCTCCTCTTGGGTGATGGCTTTATTGGTTTCCAGGAAGTTTTCCTGGGAGAATCCCTCCAAGAGTAGATTTTTTGGGAGCCAGCATCTACTACTGATGAAGCCCCTTGATTATTCCAACATTTAACAGTTGAACTGCCTACTCTGAAATATTGAAAACTTCCTAGCTCCCCCCCAAACCCATATGTAAAATCAGGAAAATGGTACCAGGCTCTTGAGATGATAGTTGACAGCGTTGACAAGTGTCTCCCATGGGAGGCATCTGCCATGGAAGATAGGTCAGAAACTGCACCTCATCAGTCACATGGCCATCTGAGGCAGGGCAGCATCTCATAAGCTATTGAAATGCTTTCAAAATCACCAGTCTTCTATCACACACCTGCAGGACAACCACTCCCCTCTTAGCCAGAGTCAACCAGATCAGAGATTTTACTTGCTTAACTGCACCCTGATGACTACCTCCAGCTTCACTTCAAAGCTGCCTGGTGTTGTCCACATTGACGCTGCTACTGTCTCCCCCAGGGGGCATAGGGAGGGACAGTGGGACAGTTGACAGGCTTTTATGCTGCCTTTTCTGTGCTGGCTCTAACTCTTTTATGCTACTCTACTTCCTATTCTTTTATCCTGCTCTTGCTTCATCCACTGAAAGCCTAGGTACTCGCTTAGACACTGTGACTGCAAAGTGGACAACAGCACTGTCAGCCTCTCCAGGATGTCACAGGCCAGGGGAGAAACAGACGTGCGCCACTAACCATGCACAGTTAGCTAAGTGCTCATAGCACGGCCAGCACTCCAGGGCGGACAGAGTAGGCTCCACAGAGGGATCTGGGCAGCTTGTAAGAATACAGCAAAGGGGCCACTGGTCCACGAGGTCCAGGCGAGGGAATGAGAAAGGAGAGAAGAAGGAAAACTGAGGCAAACTGAGCCCAGGGCCAAGGTGCCTGGATTCTGGCAGAGAAAACTGTGGACACTCGCTCAGCTGCAGATGCTAGAGGAAGGTTTAGAGGAAAGAGAGGAAACAGTGACACTCAGGAAAAAGTAATACTCAAAGGTGTTTTGCTTGGGTTAGAGAATTTTTCCCACTGTTTCCTTGGATTGCTCAAGGCCAGAGCATGTGTACTCGTGGCATTTCCTACTGAGAAGGTGGTGTCTGAGTTTGCTGCCATGCAGAGGATGGCAGGGATTCTGTGGAGAGCAGAAACCATCAGGGCCACAGGCATGGAGGGAAGGAGGCATGGCTTACCTTGACCTGAATGTACTTTTTCTTGTTCTCCCCACCTTCTAGGATGCAGCGAGCAAGCAGACGTCGCTGTACCCTCTTGCTTTACAACACTGGCATGGCAGTGAGGAAAGCGGTGGTGACAAAGGCAACCACGCATATCCCGATTTATTTACATCCTTACTCCCTTGGAAAAAGAAGCACCGAAAGCTTTCCCCGCCTTTCCCCACCACCACTTCTGTTCCATCAGAGAAAAACATCACACCAAACTCAGTCCTCCCAGTGAGAGTGACCGGAAACAAGAAACCACGTCACTTCCTCTTTCCCTCACCAGCGGGTCTAAGGAGTCCTCGGGGGAAGCATCCCTCCAAAGACATCAGGCAAGTGCCTCCCACCCAGGCCCTGAAACAGAACCGTTTGAGAGCACATGTCCAAGGAGTCCTAAAACCCCAGAGGAGCAATGCAACATGACAGAGCAAACTGATTTTTTACTACAGTAAATCCTGATTCAGGAACAAGTTCTGTTCCGGGAGAACGTTCGTGAGTCAGGTTCATTCACGAGTCCAACACGGTGAGTCTCACACACCTTCGACACAGATATACAGTGCACACTGCTGTGCACTTCCTAGCAGTGTAGTCCTAGCCTCCACATCACCACTGCTTTTCTTCTCGGTCTCGGATATCCCGGGCTCTGGCTGAGCCCTGTACTGTGTGCACTATCACATTGTGCAGTAAGCACACAGCAGCACGACTGTGATAGTATCGGCCAGACACACGAGCTACTTCTGCGATTTGTTTGCATCTACAAATATTTGTAGTGTGAGGTCTGTTTGTATCTGTGGGAGTCGGCAACTCGAGTGTTCGTAAGTAGCAGGATTACTATACTCTGTCAGGTGCCTTCCTTGTCCTTAGGTTCCCCACCCCCTCCCCCGCACAACCACCACCTCAGTTCTCACATCTAACAGTTTCTGTGGGTTTGTATCACTTTCTCATTCTGAGGGAATCCATCTAGAGGGCAGAATTCCCCCAATTCCCAAACTCCTCCAAGACTCCCAAGTAGGTAAATTCCAGATTAAAAACTAAAAAAGAAGGAAAGATTTGGGTAAGGTTTTCTCGCCAATATTTACCCTCATTCTTAGCTATTGCCTGGGACTGTCTTACGTTGGTGGGTTAACTTGGATGCGTTCCTTCTTCGTTAAGAAACGGGTTCAAACCATTCTCCTGAATATCAGAAATGTTTTTGTGCAAACAACAAAACATCATGCACACACCTCATCTTCATATCCTGTGCAATTCTAGTCTGACATTTACATTAAGTCAGGCATCAAAGGTCAGTGCTACTTAGATTCTAAAGCATTAGAATAAGATGGTTTTGAGATTATCTAATGAGCAAAATCCCTCATTTTTCTGTAGAAATTGAAACCAAGAGAGTGGAATTAGTTGACCCCCCTTAACTTGGAATTTAATATTTACAGAGTAAATGGGTTCTTTTTCATGTTGTGTGGGCTACAAGAGATTCATTACATTTAAAAGAGAAGGAGGGACATTTTAATTACTGTGAAATTACTCATCATCACAAAACAAATATTTTCTTACTATTTTGTAAATAATGCTGAACCCTTTTTATCTCCATCAGCCCTAATCACATGGTACCATTTTTGCATCAGACCACTCAGGCTGAGGAGCATTAAATTTAATTTGGGCAAAAGTTGAAGGTGGAAAAGCGTGAAATTAACTCAATGCATTTTTATGGCATTTTCTCTCTTCCAGTTTCTCAGAGCCTTTGCAATACAGAATGATTCGATTGGTTGTCAAAGTCTCCCTGTCTCTGGAAATTCCCTCCACTCCTGGAGCCATGGGAGCTAGGTCTTGTGTGCAGGTGTAGCCCATTCAGCTCCCAGGTAGCCCCCTGGGAAACATTGGCCTGGTGTTTACTATGGCTCAGCTTCAGGATGGGTTTACCATGTAACCTTCTTGGTGATTCATCCTTTTCTGGAGTACATGTCTATGAAACAGCAAAGGATGAGTCAACTCATTCAAGAGACCATTCAGCATGGTCCTAAAGGATTGCAAAGTTGTTGAGAGAAAGCTGAGCAACATTTTCACAATCAGTTGCCAGTGCGATACCTATAAATGTGCAAGGTTATTACAGACATGCCTCCATCTCTGGGGACATAACTGTAATATTTCATACTGTGTGAATCAAGGACGCACGTCTACACAGTTTTAAAAACCCATAGAACTTGAGCTTATTGAGGCAACTATGTTAGAAAGGAAGAATGAAATAGAAACAAGAGTGTGTTTTGCCTACTATAGATTTCATTTAGTGGTCGGTTGTTAAGTGCTTTAAGAAATGCCTGAAACAGGTAGTATAAGCGTCCTCTTACTGTTAAAATCCTACCAAAACACTGCTATCAATTCTGTTCATCTACTTATACAACAATTCCAATAGTATTATTTGAATAACATGGTAGTGCATAGATGTTGCAGCTTTGTGAAGATAGTTTTATAAACAGATATATTTGAAGTATTGAAGAAGGATGATTAAAAACAAAAGTGAATACGGAAACACCACACAAGGAGAATTCTACATTATTCCATTTTGTCTGCTGTTGTTAAAAGATGATTGTCATTGCATGATTTCATTCATATTTACAAAAATAAAAAAGGAATAATGTAAAACATATTAATCATACATGACAATGGTTTCATTTGGCATAAGAGATTGATACACATTTGGATGACAGAACACATCTGGGTGATTGTCACCCTTGCAGTACCCACTTCTCTTCCTCTGCTCTCCCTTCCTCAGCTCTGTTAGCCATCCTTCTACTTCCCTATCATCTCTCCTTTTCTCTGTGATTAACATTCTTAGATTCTTCGTGATAGAAAATATTGACCTTCAGACAAATTTAAAATAAGCATCTTAGAAAGTTATTACATAGGTTATTTTATAGGAGACTACCCTCGGTAAGAAAAATAAACCATGTAGTAATTCTTAAGGTCCCTGTTTAAAATTTCCCTGCTTGTGACCATAGGTCTTTTCCAACACTAGCCAGTGTCCCTTAAAACAAACTCTTTTATCACACTAAACAATGGGGGGCCCTGTTTCCCTCTTCTTCCTGTGTGGCAGTGGGACCCCCTAGCATAGTGCTAACACTCTGTCTACCACCAGCTGATGCAGACACATAGGGTCCTCAAAAGAGTCCACATTATTCCTGTTGCACTTACAGAGTACAAAACTGTGAGCCAAATAAACTTTTCTTATAAATTTTGTCTGTCTAGACTGCACATTTTGTTGCAGGTATTTTGTTGCAATGAAAAGCAGACTAGTATAATGTCTTTCTATTAATATGTGAAATATAAGAACACAAAAGAAATACAAAAGTATAGAAATAAGAATCTCTCTGTATACTGTAACAGAAAGGCTATATTTATTTGTCTTTTAAAAATTGTTAATAAAGAAACTCACAAGACAGAAATTTTTATCCTCATTGCACAAATGAGAAAACTGAGAATCTAAGAAAATGTGGCTTGCCAGCAGTTACCCAAATAGAACTTATTGGAACTCAGAGTAAACCAGTTCTAACAAACTCAGAACAGCTCAACTCCTGCAAGTATATGTAAAGTTGCAGTTTGAAGAGAGTTAAAGCCTGTTTTATGAACACCTAGGTAAACATTGAAGAAAGAGTATTCTAGACAGATAGTGAGTAATTATAATAATAGCCATCATTTAAACATTTACTGTTAGATGTTAATATGCAAAGTTCTTAACTATTAAATTAACATTCATTATGTTATTTGATCTAACAATCTAATGAAGCAGGTAATACTACATTCATTTTAGAAAAGACAAAATACAGCCAGCCCCAGTAAAGTTTGACTAACCTACATTTTGTGATGTGTCAGAGGCTGGCTTGAAACAGAGCTCAGGTCCCCAAAGTCTCTTCCCTCCTGCAAGCCTTAGTATGACTAACATATCTGGGTCAGAGTAATACGACTAACACATCAGGGTCAAAGTAGTATGACCGGCACATCCTGGTGAGATTCGGGGAGGGAGGATGAAACAGCCTGGTGAGTTGAACAGACACCAACTCCAACAATCTGGGCAAACTTCATCGGGGTGTTTACACTATAAACACCCATTGATGAGAAGTCTATGAAAGACGCTAAATGAGGACACCACATGACATTTGAGCTGTTGGGTCATTCTAGATAAGGGGTAAATTGAAAAGGCTCTCTCAAACTAAGATTTATTGGAAGGCCAACCTACAACAATATACAGTGCCTTTTAGATAAGTAGCCATAGAAATGGCACGGATAAAAAGGATTCTAAGTAGATCAAAGGGTTAAAACATGACAAGAGATCAGGACAGAAAGATTTCTATGCTAAGAGAAGAATCTAGTATAATCCGCAAGTCTCTGATGTGGTCACTGCCTAAATCAAAGACAGAGTAGTGGTCTCTGGGGAGAAAATAAATAACATCTAACAAGGTTCAACTTCAGCCTCTGTTCAAAACCATGAAAAAGCTTTGGTGTAGTGAAGATTGGAAACTTCTATCCCATTAGAATAAATTTGGAGAACATATGAAACAGCAATTTGCATTGAAAATGACAAGAGGTAATTTTTGTATTTGAAAGCATTTTGTTTTCATATTTCATTTTGTCTGTCCCACATCCCTAAAATGTAAGCTCTATGTGTGTGTCCATGTGTATGGGATGTCACAGGACTGGGGACTGAACCCAGGGTCTTGTGCATACTAGTCAATCTTCCTGCCTCTGAACTACAGCCCCAGTCTTGAGACATAAACTGTTTTAGGACAGGAGCTGTATACTCTTGTCACCACTGAAAACCCTGCACAAGGTGTGCCTTGGTGCAGGGTGACACTCAGTCAGTGTGTGGGCTGGATGGCAGAACCCTGATTAGGGGAATGTTCACAATTTACACAGCATCTTCAGCCATGTGTTCATGTGGTATTTTTGTTTTCTGCCTTGTCAGATGAATGGAATTGGGGTAATAGCTGACATTCTGAGTAGACAGAAATAAGAAATGTGATGATGAAACTCCCTGAACTCTAGCTCTTTATTTCTACCACATTAGTCTTCATATGGGGCATTCTTCAAACTCCTTAGAAAATTAGTAATGCCATGTGATAGTGGTATAGGGGAAATGCTAGAGGTCAGATACACTGAGTCCTTATCCCCCAAAGTTGAAGAATGAATTCTAAGGCACAACAGAGATGAAGAGTAGTAAAACTCATTGGGAAAAAGAAATGGGGAATAGGAATAGCACCTGAGATATGTGAGGGGTCCTGATGGGTTGTAAATAAGCCCATTTCTCAAAGGAAATTTTATAGAGCAAAATCACAAAGTGGGTACAACATGGGATAAAATTATGATCAACCAATAAGATTATAAATATGTTTGCTTAGTTAATAGTGATCCAATAGTAGCAAGGGCAAATGGATGACATCATTAACCTTGATCAATAATCTATAGTCTTATCTTTTACTCTTAGTCTTAGTCTTAAATCTTAGTCATAGAGGGTGGGAGAGAATGGCCCACCCTTAAAGAGATAATGGTTTATTAACGTAGGAAATCTCAAAAACAATAGTAATAATCTCAAACTTCTACCTGTCCCTAAGGAAGTGTGTAAATCAGGCCATTGTGATTGTAGTCTTTTTTTTTTTTTTTTTTTTTTTGTCTTTTTGAGACAGGGTCTTGCTATGCAGTTCAGGCTATCCTTGAGTCCACTTTGTAGTCCAGGCTGGTCTCTAACTTGCAACAATCCTCTTGCCTCAGCCTCTCAAGTGCTGGGATTACAGGTATGCACCACCACACCTTACCTGTGACTTTAGTCTTCAGATGCAATTCCAGCCACAGTTGTAATGTGTTCTCATCTTCTGCACTGCCTCCCTAGAGGGCCCAGCCCTGCCTGACTCCCTATAATATTTCTACCTAACTTACCTGTCTATAATAATAGGACTAAGGTTAGATTACTGTTTCACCAATAACTTTTATTTTTTCTGGCAAGAGATGGTCTTTCCAAGACCAGTCCTGACTATCGCATCTCTAGCTGCTGTCCTTGGTCTCCTGGTTGCTGTGTTTCACCCTGAAGACCTCACAACGTGGGCAGAGAAGGGTCTAAAGCCTTCCAACCAAATCAATTGTAATGAGTAGAACTGGAGGTAAAAAAAAGATGAGAAACTATGGGCCTGTGACCTGCTTGTGAGGAAGCAAAGTCTGCATCCGAACAAAGTCATAGCCCATGTCAGAAGACCACAAAGAAGACCAGAAGTGCAAGAGAAGCAGATGACAGAAGCAAGAGAAGACAATTAGTTCCTACCCACCTGACTCCACTTTGAGCCTCATCCTGCCCTTCCTCGGCTCCTCCCTACAGAGACCATCTGGAAAAGCCTTTCACTCTGAACCTCTGTTCTCTGCTTCTCCCTATTTCTGGTCTTTCTTCATCCTGTTCCTGGTGCAGCATCATTCACTGCATCCTCCAGTGAAAAATGTTGCAATCTTACACTTGCAACCATCTTTCTAAGATGAACTATGACAAGGCACCTCTTTCTATCCATGCTGATCTTTCCTTGAATCTTTGTTACCTGTCACTCACTGTGGACAAAATGTTTCCACTTAGATACATTGTTGTGATTTCAAATTCAGCATTATTAAAAATACTTTCACTGGTATTCTTTTTCACACTCCATGGTTACTACTTGCATCTGCATCCTTCTTGCCTGTGTTGAGATGGTTTGTGCATGCCCATCTGCTAACGCCTCATTTAATCAAGTGCCTGTCCTCACAGGCAGCTTATACCTAACTTCAGAGTACAAAGAATTCGAATTCCATTTTTATTATATGATTTCTCTGATTTCAAAGGAATACAATCTTAATTTTTCAGAACAATGAATTTTTTTCTTAACCTACTTTGTGTAGGAATTGTGGTGGATTTGAAGTGGAAGCACTAACCACAAGTCAACCATGAAACCTGGCCCCCCAGGAGCTCGTATCTAGCCTTCTGCACCTAGAAGCCCCCATTTGCCTTCCTCTGACTGTGGCCTCCCCTCCGTCCTCTACACCCAAGCCCAGTACACCCGATACTGCAGGGGAGGAGGCCACCTGGTGCTCTTCTCTCCAAACATAGCCTGTGCTCTGGCCCTGAGAGCCCTGGGATGTCTTCCCAGACAGCTCAGGGTCTGCAGGTGAAGGACTGTGTGCACTTCTTGTCTCAATCTGCCTTCTAAGTGTGAACCCTAGGACAAATGTGCACACATCTAGGTCCAAAGCATGGCAAGGAACAGTTGTATGCAAGGTGACCACCTCTCTGCTCATGGGGTCTGGGCTTTACAGTGAGGACCATGGTTGGGGTAGGAAACAAGGGTGCAGGATTAGAAACTCACCTTTCCTCTATGCCCAACCCTCTATGCCAGGCTGGAGCTCTAAGACGTTGTAGTCATTTCCATCACTGCATAACAAATGCCCACTAGTATTCCAGTGTAGAACAGCATCTCGTTGTTATTAGCTTGCAGTTCTCTGGACCAAAAGTCCAGATGGGCTCAGAGGGCTCCTCCACATGGGGTCCTCCAATGCCAACTGTGGGCTGGCTCAACCCTTTTAGGGGAGTAGGGAGGATCTGCTTCCAAGCCTCCACAGTTTCTGACTGAACCCAGTGCAGCATGACCATGAGATGAAGCCCACATCCCTTTGGACCACGACCCATGGGACATTCTTGAAGCTTCTGAAAGCCACTTTCTCACAAGCCCTCTGCTTTCAACCAGCAAAAGTTCAGAGTCTTCTCCTCTTAGGATTTATCCTCGGGCCAGCAGCTGTGTGCCTTGAATGACTCCTGTGAATATTTTTAGCCTTGGAAGGTGTCTTGGTTATTTTTTTCTCCTTGCTGAGACAAAATACCTGATGCCCAAAATTAAAGAAGGAAAGATTTATTTAGCTCACAGTTTGTGGAGGTTTTAGTCCATACTTAGCTGGCTCCAAGGCAGAGTGGCACATGGCAGAGGAAAACAGTTCATGGTAGCAGAAAACAGCAAAAGCAACAACAGCAAAAGGGAGGAGCAAGGAAGCAGGAAGAGCAAGCCCCTTCTCCTTTCTTATATTGTATGCAGGGCTCCCAGCCTCAGGACAGGTGTACTACTCACACCCACAATTCCAGCATTGAACCATGGATCAATCAAAAACTCTAGAATCCCACCCATGACTCCATGAGACTTTTGGGAGGACATCTAGACACAAACCATAATAGAAGGGAACCCAAAATCATGTTAGTATTTTAAAATAAGCTGCACTATGCAAAATAATCAGGTCCATGCTAACTCATCCTACTTACAGGTATTTGAGGTCATGGCAGGCACTGACAGCTGCATCCATTTGTCCACGCTGTGTTAGTGAAGGATCAGAACCAGCACTTTAAATAACAGATTAACTCTTCTCACAATTCTGGAGTCCATGGACTTTCTCCTCCCTTCCCACTTCCTCCCTGGATATCTTGGTCCCCTTCCTATTTGAAAAAGATATAGCTCTCTTTTCTTATTGTCTAAACTTATTTGTGGTTTAATTATTTATGCTTTGGTATTTTCATATAAGAAAAACCATGCCATATTTAAGCTTGTGCATCTGATCTATTTCACTCAACATTTTAGTGTCAAGAAAAATCTGTCTTCCTACAAATGATTCAAGTTTACCCTTCTTTATGGCAGAGGAGTACTCCATGGTGTGTAAATACCACATTTTCTTTATCCCTTCATCTGATGGTGGATGTTGTAATCAGGGTTTGTAAGGGAATAGGTTTCATTCAAGGCACATAATTTATAGAATTATTTTTGTAATAGTCACCCAGAAAGTCAAATGCAGACGAGTGCAGGAGATCTGTCCATGAACTAGAGATCCAAAGAATCCAGCTGAGGGCCTGGATCCCATGGCAGTGCCCCCCATGAGTCCAGTTGAAGACCTAGAGCCCATGATAATATCTCATGCAAGTCTGTACCAAGGATCTGCACTGAGATGGGCCAAAGGTCAACAGTGGAAGCCAGAAAGTCTGTGCCAGTGGGATGAAGGATCTGTGCCAACATGCTGAGGGATCTGCCCTAGAACCAGGAAGTGATGCTAAAGGTAAGGCCAGAGCTCCCTCAAAGAGAACCACAGCCATCCTCAGTGACAGGAAGGACCCTCCAATGAGAACAGCCGAGTTCATATCAGAAAAACCAGTGTGACAAGCTTCTTCAGGAGAATCAGCAGCACAGCAGCTTCCTTTCCAGTTCTGCCTTTATGCTATTGACCGCGATCCTCAGGTCTTTTCATGTGCAGCACCACGCTGATTTAGTTCAGCTGGGTGTTAATGTTATTTCACCACAGGATGTGAGGGCAGTCTGGTTGCAACATCTGTCACCCCATTGATCGCCAGGGTTGATTCGGCTGATCTGGCTGGCTAGGCGGTGTCCCCTTCCTCCCTCAACGCTCCATGTGCGTCGCTCCCAAAGCTGCATGCTCAGTTGAAGAGAACCACAACCCCTTTGGTCAAGGGTGTAGGAGCAGCTGCGCTCCCCTACTAGAACCTCCAAACAAGCTCTCAAGGCCTTACCACACTGGACATATGGGCTGCTTTTAAAATGTAGCTGTTATGACTTGTGCAGCTGTAAACACAGGTATGCATGGATCACTGTAATATGATGCATTTAACTCTTTCAGGAAGACACCTAAAAGGGCAACCTCTTGTTCTTGTAAGAACACCAGGATATTCAGTTAGGGTTCCACATAAGAACTCATTTTAACTACTTCTGGAAGTGTTCCCAGTGCTCTGTATGTTACAGGATGGTGCTACTGGGAAGTGGGAGTGCCCTTAGGCAGGGTTTAATGAGAGCCTTTAGGTCATGAGAGGTGCCTGGAAGGGGAGCAGGACCTGCTTGGTCTTTGTTCTCTTTGCTACTTCCCTTTTGAGAAGCACAGTTAGCCCTGTCATGCTGTCACCTCGGTATTCTCTGCGTAGCCCCAGAACACTGAGCTAAAGGGTCAAGGACTGGAACCTACAAAATTGTGAGACAAAATAACTGTTTTCTTTATATACTGACTATCTCAAGGACTTTGTTATAATAACAGAAATCTGACGCATGGCCTACCTCCAGATCATACTCTGAGGTACGGAGGGTGAGGACCAACCTATCCAGCTGAGAACACAGTTCAGCCTCTAATAAGATCTCCTTTTAGAATTTTGCCTACTACGGGAATTCTGTTTGAATCTGGCCTTGCAGGCTACTATAGAGGCATATTTGTCAATGGAAGAAGACTGAACAGTATATTCAACAGTTTGTCTCTTAGCTTACTATTTCATGTATTTATACATAAGGCGAGTAGGTCCACAACTGTGTTCCTTCCCTAGCTCTACAGTAAATCAGGTGGACGGGCCTGGACAGAGAGAGAAGAGATGTGAGAAGAAATGAGTGCAGATAGGGTACTGGGGAGTGGAGCAGACATGCAAAGGCTACCAGGTAAAGTGAAAGTGTCTGCTAATAGGTCTGAGCTTCATGAGTGGGAAACAAAGCCCACCTTCCTCACCTAGTTACTACTAAACTTGGGTACAGTGAATCAGCATTCTTTGCTCATTCTCTTAGAAGTAAGAGCAAGCCCTTTCTCCTCCTCTTCACTCTCCTTCCCAAATGATAGGATCTTTTTCTCTGGAGGGCCCTGGACTCTTCATTGCTATACATGGTTTTGACACCTGACCTTACTAGGATACAAGCAGACACAAAAATTGTGTTAAGTTTTATAGAGTACCTTAAGATTACACTACCTAAAAAGGTTGATAGCCGCAAACAATGAACAGAATAGTTTTTGCTCTCTGTCTCACTGAGATGCTGTGAAAATTAATGGGCAGTCTGATGTGTGTGCTGTAAGCTCTCTTGAGTAAGAATACATAAAAAATAAAGCATCTGCATGGAATATTGCCTTTATCCAAGACGTAAATATTTGGCTATTACATGATATTGATGCACTGTCAGTGAAGCATGAACTGGAGATGGACTATGAATGGCGTGCATGTTGGAACAGTAAGACACTCCTTGGGCCGGGTCCAGTGAGCAAATTCTTAGTAGTCTTGTTTTTCATTGTTGACAAATATCAAAACAATTTAAATGTCAGGATGTCACCTCCAGAGTCATTAAAAATGAGGGGCTGGCGATTTAGCTCAGCGGCACAGCTCCTGCCTGGCAAGCAGGAGGTCGTGAGTTCAATTCCTGGTACCGGGAAAACAAACAAACAAACAAAAAAACCCAAAAATGAGAAAGAACCATCTGAGAACTATTCCTTCATTTTCTTAACTGACCCATAAGTAACTATTTGGAGGGAAACTATATCTAATTTGTAATAATGCCATGAAACTAAATTTTCCATTAGTACTCATACACTCTGGAGTATTTTCCTCAAATACTTTCGTCATTTTTCATAATTGAATTTCCCATTTTTGAAGCCACAGTTTCTTTTATCAATCCTGTTATTAGAGTTTGCGTTCCTATTTTTAACTCCCATTTGAAGGTGTGCCTTGAAAACATTTTGTTGAAAGCAGTTATTTGCCATGTTTAGAGTGTTGTAGTTTGGGAAAATTGAAAAATACCTCTACCGCATTAGTAACATGAGAACAAAAATGTATTTTATCACTTTGAGAATGTAAACACACAGAGAGCAGAAAATCAAATAATAGAAGTAAAAGGAGACATAGTCTAATGGACTTAGCAGAGAATTAGGAGCCAAAAATATCCAAGCTCCAACCTTGGCTCCTATACAGAGCTCTGTGTCCTTGGGTGTGTTCCTTTCTCTTTGGGGAAAAAGAAAAACTGCCAAAAAGTATTTCCTTGCCACCGAAGTGAGGGACGATGTTTGAAAGCATCAAAAACATCTCATTATTTAAAGAGAGATGTTCACCTTCTCTATGACTGTTTTATTTCTATCAGTCTGTGCCACAATGTACACTCTCTGTTGATACTGCTAGTTTTAATTTTTCTGTCTCTAAATCCTTTGAACTTGAATGCTTCTTGGGCACAAATAAGTCAGGGAGAGCTTTAAGTCACACAGCCTTACACCTTCCTCCTGTCATATGGAATGCAGTTACACACTCTTTAAGGAGATACACAGTGTGCATGCTGCGGGGGTCATGCATCATGGGGGTGGGGGTCATTACCATCTGTGACATTGGGACAGGGAATAGGACATATGGCACCCCACTTGCAGCTTGTATAAACTTGTCGCTTTAATTAGTCAGAATCTGTTTGTGTGAGAGCTTTTATATCACCTTGTGAAGTAAAATGTCATTTCCTCACATCAGCAAAACATTGCAGGACACAACTCAAAGGCAGGAACTGTGAGCTTCTTCTTTGTATGTCCAGCGTCTGGCAGCAAGCCTGATATGAGAAAGAGCCAAAGAAGTGTTCATTTAAGTGGCCCAAATGAGATTAAGGTTCTGTGCAGAACCATACAAGCAATGTTATTCCCTTGGCACCAATGAAGGGAACTAGTAGGCAGTGGCTCGACTGCACCTCTTTGTTTCCTCTCACGTATGAGGCTGTAGCTGATACTTTTGTCACCAACCCTCATCTCTGCCACGAGCATGGGTGTGGAGTGACCGCAGCCTGGGTGATACCATCTGTAGATGCTATGCCTCTGTGTCCCCTGTGGCTGGCACTATGGGTTCCCTCTTGTCTCTTTTCGGTCCTCTCAGGGGTCTGAGTAACAGGACATGTCTCCTCCTCATCTCACACCACAGTGGGCTGTCAGCGTTCCCTCACTTCCTGCCACATTTCCTTCTCCTGCACATTAACACAGCCACCCTTCGCTGACCCCAGGTAAAACGCAGATTGCTTTCTCTGCTGGCCTCCAGCCTGGTGTCCCTGTCCACCTCTGCGAGCACTTGGTCTGCAGCATGAAGACACCGCTTCAGAACATGGCTGTAGCTACTGCCTCCGAAGTGTCTTTTATTTGGGTTTTTGCATAATGATATCACCATATCTCTGGAAGATAAAATATGTACATACTTCCAAATTAAATTCTGTTTAAAATTCATGAGGTGCTTGGGGCTCTATATATAAACTGGAACTATTAGGGAATAGACTTCCTTCCCAGAATATTCCTTTGTTGGACCTCCTTCCTTCCCCGTCTCACTCAAACGAGACAAAAGCAAAAAGCTGCTGTCTCCCGAGGAGCTTGGTTTCACCAAATGTGCAAGTGGCAAGCTTCAGGGAGGACGTGCAATGCGTGGCCCTATTCACAGGAAATACATCTGGTTAGGGGCTGACCACTGTGTTCAGGCAAAGAAAGTATGGAAGTTCTGTCACAGGCCAGAGAACTTCCTTAGTACTCTGGGTTGAATAGAATTTGCCCCTGCTGAAGTTCATGTTGACATTTAATCCTCATTAGGAGACCTGAAGAGATAGAACCAGAGGAGACCTTCAAGAGGAGACTGAAGATCTGCCCTTATGAATGGTTGAGTCATTCATGCTACTCAGAGATTCGTGTTAGCAGGCTAATGAGCTATCTCAGGAATA
This sequence comes from Chinchilla lanigera, assembly GCF_000276665.1. Lineage (NCBI taxonomy): Eukaryota > Metazoa > Chordata > Mammalia > Rodentia > Chinchillidae > Chinchilla > Chinchilla lanigera. The sequence goes on along the minus strand of NW_004955496.1, from coordinate 4,344,584 downwards.
GGTATGCTACAAATCTGGTTGGGCTGGGTCTGTGCCTTCTCCTGTCTCTTACCATTTGATGACCTGCACCACCTCATGACATTTGATGCCCTGCACCCCCTCAAAGCTCTGCCACCAAGGACATCACCAGGTGGCTGCATGCCAGATGTTGTTGTCCTTTGTCTTTGGATCAGAATCATGCTCAAAATAAACTTATTTTCTTTATAATTTATCTAGGCAGCCGTTTTTTGTTACAAGCAACAGAAAGTATACTAAAGCATGTAGTGTTTTACCAAGTGTAAGTGTCTCACTTTAGGGGCACTGTGATGTGACACAGGGGAAAAAGAGGCCTCTAGCTCTGCCAGATTGCTGCCAGGCATTGGCTTTGGTGACTGTGAGTTAAGGGTAGAGGGAACAAGATTAGACAGAAGCTTTACACTCAGTGAGTAAAGGGGAGCAGATTAAAATACACAGCGTTTCATTTGAAAACTCTTGGTGTAATGGATTCTCTTTGGAAGACCTTCAGCATTTTTCCTTTCTTCACACCTTACTAAGTGAATTCCTCTTTTATGTTCAGGCTGCGACCTAAGATAGAGAAATTCCTATGTAAGAAAGAAACAAATGAACATACTCCTCAATTTAGAAAGAGAAGAGGCTCACAGTTTGGGAAAATTCAGTTCCTGGTCACTGGGTGTCATTGCTTGGAGGCCTGTGGTCAAGCAGAGCATCATAGTGGAGAATGTGTGATAGGGCTAAGTGCTCACCTCAAAGTGACCTGGAAGCAAAGAAAAAGAGGAAGAAACTAGCACCCCACTGTCCCCTTTGAAGGCTGCCTCCAGGGACCTGAGACTCCCTGTCCTTCCCATCTTACAAAGATTCTACTGCCTAACAGTGGTGCCAAGATGAAGATGAAGCATTTAATGTGTGGGTCTTGGGACATCCCAACTATAGCAAGATGGGACACCTAGTGGACCAAGCATTCTACAAGTGAGACTAAGGGGTGTCCCGTGTGAGTTTGACCCCAAAGCATGACAACATAGCTCAAGAAGCAAAAGTGTGCAGTGCTGTAGAGTGGAACTTATAGTGCTCACAGTTAAGGATATCTTACCAAAGGAGAGAATCACAGCCCAGAAAGAGCAGATGTTTGAAATCATTGCTTCAATCTCATCTGCAAGATTGACACACAAAATTCCATAATGCAGAGATCTGAGAGAAATTGAAATGCTGGTCCAAGTTTCCAGCATCTTACTATACGAAAAAATATCAAAGACTTGGAAAGGTACAGAAATGGCAACAACATGATAAACGGCAGCAGTGTTTCTAACTGTGAAGAGAAGGTAGGAAAATTAGTTTTTTTTTTTCATTAGAAAGAAAGATGTTAGAAAAGGTAATTACTGAGGTGTCTAAGACTGAGGAGTATTCAGAACGAAAAGACAACAGAGCAAAAGAGGACACGAACAGAAAGGAACAAAGGGTCGCATTAAAGGGAATTTGTAAGCAATGCATTTGCAGAGAGCAATCACTGTGGTTTGCAAAAAAGACTACTAAACCATGAATGCGTTTTTATAAGAAGTGAGCAGAGTGTTGAGTTGTTGGCAGGGAGGGGCAGAGGGGCACAGACTCACAAAAGGGATCAGTGCTTTCATCAGGACAGTGAGGCTGCACCCCTTTCTGAAACACGAGCTGCTCTCCCTCATTAAGTTAGCACACGGATCTGGCAACTCACATCCTGGAATCCTGAAAACATCAGCTTCCATCTAAACTTTTCATTTCTTATATGCTTAATTTGGCTTAGTCAGCTGAATGGCAAGTTTGCAATACTATAAATATGCATATGGCCGGGTATCTGCCACCCATCTGATCTTGACTTGCTTCTCTATTGGAAAAAGCATAAGCCAGAGAGGATGTGTAGCTGGGCTACATTCCAGGTTGGAAGTTCAGCTTTGGTTTTGATAAATATCAAAAATATTGACTGCTTGTCTAACCAGGTCAGCCCCACAGAGCCTGTGACCTTTCTCCAACCACCTGGCAAGGTTTTATTCTGTGAGAAAAGGATAGATACGCACAAAGTAACCCGCACAAATCGGAATCTGTTCATTCACAAGGTATTGTAACACTCAGTTGCCTTGTGCACTAACACCCATGCTTCCTTGGAAGGGTTTGTACCCCTGGATTTCCCCCTCCCAGATGATCATGGGGGACAAGAAGCCACAGCACGGCCCTTCAGTGTGGGCTGGTGCCACCCCAGGCCCCACAGTCCCTCCACGCGACAGGATAATGGAAGAAAGTCAATCCTATTTAGCTAAGCATCTTGCATCTATAAGACGTTGTTCTGTTAAGTCTCTTTTCTCTAAAACCTCTAAGTATTTCCTTCTTTCTCTTCAACCTGTAAATATGCTGAAACATCTTCCCCACTCCAAATCTTATTCCTTTATTTAAAACAACTTTTCTGGGAAAAATAAAAGGTACAAACTTGTGAGCTCTGTATATTTGCTCTCCCGCCTCTGAAACTGGCCTTTTGGCTTTGCCATTCCACTGAAAAACCTGTGGGAAAGGTCACCCATGACCTCCTAGCGGTTGGACTCAGTGGGTGTGTTCAGTGTGGGAGGGTCTCCATCATTTGCACATACTCTTTCAGCTTCTTGGTGTGAGACAGCTTTCCTGTCACTGAGACACAATACCTGACACTGACAATTAAAGGAGAGGTTCAATCTGTGTCAGATTTTCAGGGGACTCAGTTCATGGTTAACTAGCTGGATTCAAGGAAGAGGCACCATGGTGGAAGGGAGTCACAGAGCAAATCTGCTTAGTTCATGGCAGCTAGGAAGGACAGCAGAGGAACAGTGCCGGGGGGGGGGGTGGAGGAGAAGCCAGATACAGTGCTGAAGGGTGTGCCTCCACGACCACCGAGGCACAGCTGGAAGTGTGCTTCATGGACCCCTATTGCCAACTCCCAGACAATGAAGTTGACACAGCTCAATCACCACATCCTGCTTTGTTTAGCTTCATGGACATCAGCACCTCCTCACATCTTTCCTCCTTTCTGTCCTTTCTTAGTCTTTTCCATGACTCCTCTCTCCCTGATTACTGCTTTAAGTCTGGGTTTCCCGGATGATCCCATTACTCTTCAGTATTTATTCCACCCTACCTTCTGCTCTTAGCATCCTCATCTCCTCTCCAAATATCACACTGCCCATATTGAAACTTCAAAGTGTATCTCCATCCCAAATCCATGTCTGTGTTCTAAACCCCCATCTGAAATGATCTAGGCTGTATTATCTGACTGTCCCTCCCCTACCCTAAATTTATCATGTCTGTTACTAAAGCACACCCACCTTTAAATCCATTTGCCCCCTGTCTAATCCTCTTTGTCTCTCTGTTTTACACTTTTAATGAAAACTTACAGATTCAGAGATAATGTTAGATTTTTTTTTTCTTTTTGTTCAGCATCCACATGCAGTTGGTCAAAAGTGCCTTCACATCCTACTTCATTTTTTAAAAATTTAGTTTCTATATCTCCCTTGCACAGCCTCAGTTCCTACTTCAGCCATATTTCACTGAACCTATTAAGATGCCACTCTAACTGGTGTTTCACTCTCATGTACTCCTCTAAAATCTGTCCATTAGGAGAGGTTTATACAAATCAAATCTGAGCACATCACTGCCCTGATTAGACCAAGCCTCTGACTATATTGACCACCAGAAAAAGTGCTCCAAACTCTGCTTCCATGTCCAGTCTAATCCCCACCATGTTCTCAATCCAACATTAGCCTTTGTTTTTTGTTTGTTTTGTTTTGGATTGGTTTTGGGTTTTTTTTTTTTTTTTTTTCTTTTTGAGACAGGGTCTCACTATGCAGTTCAGGCTGGCCTTGAGCTCACTTTGTAGCCCAAGCTGACCTTGAACTTGCAAAGATCCTCCTGCCTCGGCCTCCTAGTGCTGGGATTACAGGCATGCGCCACCATGCCCAGCCATCAACTTTAGCCTTTGAATGTCCTCTCAATGGCAACTGTCTTCTGTGCTAGTGAGAATAAAAAAGTCATCCTTTTCTATAGTACTTTTTGTTCCTCCCAGTTACCTGCCTGGAAGACTTTTCCTTATTCTTCATAGCTCCATTTAAATACCACTTGTGATGCACTTTCTTGATCAAACCCTGTCATCCACGAAGTCAGTTAGGCACACTGTGAAGTACTGTATTCACCCGAAGTACTTTGTAGAAGTCTCTACTGTCATCAGACCACGTGTGGTCTGTCAGTGGTTTGTGGACTGTCTTTTCCATTAGATCAAGCTCAGTGAAGACAGGGATGATGTCTAATCTTTTTCACTCTCCTTGTAGAATGGCTGATGCATGATAGATACTCAGTAAATGTGTACTGAAATCAATTAACACTTTTTTTGTTGATTGTTCCCATGTTGATGACTGCTGATGGTTAGGAAATCCATGTGCTCACACTTCAATATTTGTGTCCCCTAAATACACATGTAAAAACCTCATCCCAGTGTGGGAGCAACTTGGAGGTGGAATTTTGGGAGGTAATTGGGTAATTAGGACAGAGCTTTCATGAATGGAATCAGTGCCCCTCTAAAATCCTGAAGAGACTCTGTCCCCCAACCATGTGAGGACAGAGAAATTGTGGTCCATGACGGAGGAGGGGGCCATTACCAGACCAAATCTACTGGTGCCTTGTTCTAGAGGCAGCCTCCAGAACTGTGAGAGATGAACTTCCCTTGTGTATAAGTTGGCCAGTGTATGGTATGCTGTTACAACAGCTGGAACAAACCAAGAAATCAAGGTGTTTATTCTCCATGAAAAGCCAAGAAGAAAGTGGGCTTGAACAACTTTTCTAATCTAGTTAGGAAAATTCCCATGAATTTCAGTGACTAGAAAAAAGTTTTTAATTCACACTCACCCTTCCCCCAGAAAAGTGAAAAGAATTCAAGTTTTTGAGCAAATGCTTACTAACCAACCCCAGAAGGTATTTTAGAGGTGTCTAGATCTGACTTTTCTTAGAGAAGTTTAATAGTAGCAACACATGTGGTATATGTAGCATTTTCCTAAGTGTTTCCATCTTTATCTTGGCATATAGTTTTAAAAACCTAGCCAGAAGATATGAGAATATACTGAGATTTCATTTAGCAGATGAAGAAACCAAAGATTCAAGATGTTAGGCAATTTTCTCAGAATTATACAGTGTGTCAACAACTGATTGGTAGCCATCTCCTAAATCCATACTTTATGTTCAAGCAACCTAAAGTTATTGTCTTCTTTCTAAAGGGTTCTCCTTTCTCATTTCATTTTATCACTTATTAACATGCACACTCACTGGCTATACGCCGATGGTATTAGAAGTGTTGATAAAGTAGAAAGAACAAGCAGTTTAGGTGGAGGAGGTTTGGTATTGTGCTCCTGTCAGATATAGGTACATATTCAAATCAGCAGAGCATAATGAAGTGAATACCTGGAGTTGAGAGACCCGGTCAATACTAGCTCTACTGATTTTTGACTAAGTGATCTTCTTAGGGCAATTTGCTTCCATTCTTTGTTCCTCAGTCCCCCTTTTTTTTTTGGAATGGAAATAATGATCCATAATTTACTTCATAAGCCTCTTGTGAGATGCAAGATATGAAAGCATTTTGTAAAGTGTAAAGGCTACATGATGATATTGGAACTCTCTACTGGGTGCTCACTGTACAGAAGGTGGTATTGTAAGTATTCTACATAAACTCATTTTAATCCTTACTGGGATTCTGTGAGGTAGCAAAATTGTTATTCACACTTAACAGATGAAAAGTTCAAGGCATGAAGGAGTTCGGTAAATTTTCAAAATCACACAGTGAGAGATGGACAGAGCCTGGAAAGTTCATGCCTCAATCATTTCATATTTCAGGCACCCAAACTCACATGCTGAGTATGCACACCTTGTAGGATCTTTGGGTGTGTTAACTCCATTAATAACACCATTAATACTTTATCTCACTCAACTCTACAGACAAAACTCTAAGTTTATCCAGAGGCAGTTAATGAAACCAAGTTCTTTGCCTGCCCTGCTAATCTGTCTGATTATAAGTAGCCAGAGTATACCCTCTTTCTCAAACCAACTAATTTTGTTCTCCTAGAATCTAATCTGTTCCATGGCCTGGAAGGTTGACTTAGTTAGCTTTCCACTGCTATGGCAAACACCTGAGACAAATCAGTTTCTAAGAAAGAAGGGTTAATTTTGGCTTATGGTTTCAGAGGGTTCAGTCCATGGTCAGCCAGACTCATTGCTTTTGGGGCTGTGGTGAGAACCCTGGCAGGACTGTGTAACAGAGGGGATGACTGCTGAGCTCCTCAGATGGTAATCAGAGATAGAGAAAGGGAGGGGCCAGGGCCTCAACATCCTCATGAAGAGTTCACCCCAGTGACATAATTTTCATCTGCTAGGCTCTACTGCCTACTGTTCCCAGCACTTCCCAACAGCACCACAGGCTGGTGACCAAGCCTTTAGATGTGAGCTGAGGGGAGGGATTAAAGATGCAAACCATAGCAAAAGCCCTCACACAACATAATCCCTTGATATTTGCCCTTTCAGTCGCTTCGCCTCTGCTGCAAGTCACAATGGCCTTCTTACGCTCTCTCAAAAATGATGGACATGTTCTGGCCTTAGCGCTCTGGCCTCTATGGTTCCTTCTACTCTAAAGTTCTTACCCAGATAACCACAGAGCTCATTCCCTGGAAGACTTCATGCTCTATTCAGAAAATCACCTACTAAGTTTTCCTTCTTCAGCTATACAAAGAAAAATGCAAGGACTAATTCAATTATATGATGACCATTTAAATTAAAAGTAAAAATAAATTATTACAGCAAATGACACATTGCCATGAATTTCTCTCAAAATCCTGCCCTTCACTTTGAACCCATTCACCCACCACTCTTGCCACTTTTTTTTATTTTTTAAAGAGAATAATATATAATAAAAAAAATTAGAAATGATACAGAATTTCACTAAACAAGATATAGGAATTCAACAACGATTATTATATTGCATACTGAAGCAGCTCTGGAGTCCTCTTTTGTGTCTTTTCTTTGCTACCTTGATGTCCTGAATTGATTCAAAATGTTTATGACAACTTCTATCAAATAAAGACACCACAGTGTCCTCTAATCCACTCATTCAACAGATCTAAGACCATGTGACTTTTGGCTCTTGCCCAAAGTCAACAGAGCCATGAAAGGTGAATGTTTTGACAGTGCAAACTAAAGGCACTTACAAAAGAAGACTCCAGAACTGCTTCAGAAAGTAACAAGAAGGTTGGGATGAGTGTGCTCAAAAGGAGGAGTATTTTTAGAGGAATTAATAACACTACGTCTTTTACCATAATAAGCTTTTTTTAAAAAGTTTATTATTCACCACATTTTATGAGCATCCCTCATAGGAACTTCCAATACCACACTCAATCCTTTCTTATGCCCATAACCTGACTCTTTTCTTTCAGTGACATCCCCATCACTGGCATTTCTTTATACTACCTAATGCATTTCACATATATTTGTTTATTATATGTTTTCTTATTACACACATGAACACTTACCACACCTACACATACATGCACACACACATACATATGTACATGCTAGAACAATGTTTAACCCAAAATCTCTGATGTGTTTATTGCTGTCATCTCCAATGCATAAACCAGAGCCAGACACAAAGCAAAAGCTCATAAGCAGAAAATTCCATGAATAAAGGATTCTGGGCCATTGCCAAGCTGAAAATCAGATAGAGAAGCAAGGGAACCTTATTAGAGATGCCACAGACACAGCAAATGGTGCAGAACCTTAGGATATATGTTTATGCCTCCATCTCTTTAGAGCCTTTTGGGATCCTTGCACAGTCCCCTATTAGAATATCATGTTCATATGACTAAGCAACACATAAACACATAAATGAAGCTCTCTCCCACAGAAATATTTATCATTGCTTCCAAACAGATAATAACTAGCTTTGTTGTCAATGGCCAGTACAGTATTAAAATGCACCTTATTCAAGCAAATTGTTGGCCAAGAACTAGATTTGAGTCATGTGTAGAATGTGATTCTTTTATTTCTGATCTTCTTCATGGGAATATTTATTTAATTAAAATTTATAGTACCATCATATGACCCAATTACTTCCTTTACAACCTTGAAACCAGAGAAGGTAGATCTTAACTGAATCATCATTCCTTCCCTTCCTCTTAATACTATCTGCTGTCATTTCTTAGCACTGTGAAGCCAGTGAGGTAGAGAAGCAGGTGTCTCAAGTAGGAAACATGAATTGAGAGCAGTGCAAGGGGAAGAGCTCATGAGCAGAATCATTTACATGGGTTTCAGAAGGAATCTGAGTGGGCATGAGGTGGAGATGTTAAGTTTTGTGCTAGTCCTAGTTAAAAATTTACCAGTGTTCAGTGACTTTATCCTATGGGACATAACACTGGCATACAACAATTCATGCCATACTTTTCTACTGTAAATTTGTATTTTAGCATAATAGTAGCTGGCTGTGGTCTCAGTAGCTATGCTTAGGAGATGTAGGAAGCAATCGTGTTTACCCACTTAATATGACAAATGTCAAGGTGTATACATGTATGCAAAAGTGTCAAACTGGGACTTTTACCCACACAATGCTCCATCTAACAGGTTTTATATGTGTTTACTTGAGCATCACAAGGGTAAAATACACCCACACCAAACTTCTATTCTCTAAATATGTATTTTACTATAATGGAGTGTGGGTATGACTCACAGTAGCTATGCTTGGGGAAAGCAAATACCCATTTGTACAATTACCACCTTGGCAGACAAATGGCAAAGTGTGTATAGGAGATCCAAAGCAGCAACAAGTGCTTACCTGTGAAATGGTCATTGCTAAATTTCTGTGCAGATAGGATCTGTTTTTTAAATAGTTTTCTTTTGATTTTTCTGGTAGAAGTATCCTAATTCTGTACAATGGCACATGAAAAATCAGATTTGCAAGTTTTAGAGGAGGTTGAAAGTGAATCATCAGCTCACTCATGCATGTATGATGAAGATAACTGTCATGTTGGCCAGGTGAGCAAAAGTTCCTGTGACTGAAGTGGAGCAAGAATTGACTGATACAGACACAGGGGATGCAGACCTCCTTGATTCAGATGACAAACAAAACACAATGTGAGTACATATTTGACTCATATAAACGGTACAAAATGGTCACACAACTACATGAAATGATCCGATGTTAGATTTAGGTTCAAAACTATAGTGAGGATCTTGGCATGGGTGAAACCTATTGGACAGAATGCCAGCACTGCCATTCAAAATTGGAAATTGTTTGTAACAGATGAAATGCTACAAAGTGTGGTGTGGAACCAAGAAAGCTGTGCAAGGTCTAGAAGGAGCCAACTGTACACAGGTCTGGGAACAACTCTGGGCTTTCCCTCTTAGAGGGCACCATAGCAACTGAGAGGACACCCTAGAGACAATCACGGTAAGGAGAAGAGGACATTCAGAATGTTGTCAGCTTCAGACCAGTCCCAGCCCCCACATCCAGAGCCCAAGATCAGCCCCATTCCAGGCACAAATCCTACTGCAAACTTGGTTAGATTACACACCACATTTCTGGGATCTGACTTGGACACTACAGAACTGTGGATACCAGGGAGATTTTACTATTTTTGTTTTTCTTGTGTTTAATCAGTTTCCCTTTATCTGTTTGGTTGAGGTTTTATTTTTGTTTTCCTCATTTTTGTTTTTTGTCTTTTTCAATATTTTGGTTTCTTACCTTTCTTTTAGTTTTCTATTCATCTTCTTTCTCCTTCCTCTACTATTTCTCTTGACTTTATGACATTTTCATAAGAGTAAACATTGTCTTTTGTACATTTCAATATTCTCTTTCATTCTTTCTCTCCTATGTTTCTCTCCAGTTTCCCAAAACTTGTGTGATCATCTTTGCCCTCTAGCCTTGCTTTTATTATGTCTCTTTTCATTCATCTCCATTTTGTTCCCTACCCCTCTTAAATCAGCCCCAAAAGATGTTGTGAAATACACAAATGCTGATATACAAATAAACTTATACACCCATAGCTATACTCAAAAATGTATCTGTTGACAACTCACTAGCTCAACTGAAAGTATTCATAAGTCTGCTGTACTTACCTGGGCTTTCCAGTAGTGATCATAGGAATGTAAAAGATATGGAAAAGTGATGGGTATAGGCTTGAGGTTTATAGAATAACAATGATACCGAGGAGATTTTGTTTGCATTAAAATTGCTCAAGGTTTGATGAAAACCACCTGTCAAGAAAAAAAAAAGAATGAATAATCTGGCTACTATCCCACTCATGGTTTGAGAGACTTGTGGATAATTGTCAAGCAATTTACACACCATCCGAACACAGAACTATTTTTTGTGTGTGTGTGTATTTTTTTGGTTTTTCTCCGGTACCAGGAACCAAACTCACGACCTTGCGCTTGCCAGGCAGGCGCTTTGCCTCTGAGCTAAATCCCCAGCCCAAACACAGAACTATTGATGAACATCTTGCAGCATTTCACTGTTACTGTAACTTTATAGGCAGTATATTCCCCCCAAAACTTTCAAATATGGCATGAAAATCTATGCCATTATAGATGCAAAGACTTGTGCTTTCAATTTAGAAATTTATCCTAGAACTCAGCTATCAGGTCCTTATATGTATAGCAATAAACTGAATGACGTTGTGAACAGACTTGTTGGTCTCATCTCCCAAACTCATCAGAACGTGAAATTTGACAGTTGGTTTACCAGTTTCCAATTGATGTTACATTTGCTAACAGAGCACATGTCGACCAGTGCAGGAACTGTGCACAAAAACAAAGCAGAACTTCCAAGTGCAATGTTGCAATTTTAAAACAGAGAATTGTACAGTACAATCATTGGATTTCAGAAAACTATAACACTGGCCTCATATATGACAAAGAAAAACAAACTGGTGCTGCCAATGTCAACATTTCACTATGATAGAAATACTGATAGAGAAACCTCAACAAAATGGAAGCTTGAGATGAAAACTTTCCACAACAAGACCAAAGGTGGAGTAGATGCTGTTGATGGTTATGCAACAACTGTGATGTCACTTGAAAGAAAAAGCATTGGCCAGTGGTTGTGTTTCACTTGATTCTAAACACGTGTCACATAAATAGTTTGATTGTTTACAAAGAAAACAAGAAGTGCAAAATGCCATGGAGAAATTATTTTAGAGGTTTGGGACCCAAATTCATAAGAGATCATTCACAGCAGAAGAAAAACAAAATGCACCTGCCCAGGGAACTATCAAAAAAAAATTGTGGAGCATGTTGATGAGCTGACAGATGAACAGGCAGGTGCAGCATCACAAAGACCTAGTGCGACAACAGGGAAAGCAAAACGATGTCCACTGTGCCCTACAAGGAAGGACAGAAAACAAAACATCAATGCTACCAGTGTAAATGAAGCTTGTGTATGGAACGTGAAATTTTCATGTGTGAACACTGCCTTAGGTGTGACAATTGAAGCAAAAATTATTTTTGTTGTAGAATTCTATTAGTATTTTTATTGTAGTTCTCATAGGTTTTTATTTCTGATATTATCTTTTAGGTTTTATAAGCAAGTAAACAGCTGATGTGAAAATGCTGATGTCTAGTCTAAGCACTAATTACATATTTTTTATATTATTGATATCTTATTTTGCTGCTAGGTGCACATTGTACAATATAGTAGGAAGCTCCTGAAAAAACAAGAGAAGTGACAAGAGTGGCCTGCCATGTAGGAAAGGAAAGCTAAGCACATGTGCTATCAGTGTAAGTGAGATGTGTGCATGGAACATGCAGTTGTCATGTGTGAAGACTCCTTGAGTGTGAGAGCTGAACCAAAGATGTTTTTATTGTAAAGTTCTATTGGTATTTTCATTGCAGTGCATATAGGAATTTATTTCTGATGTTACCTTTTAGATTTTGTAAAGAAACACACAATTGATGTAAAAATGTTGGTATTTATTCTGAACATGCCATACCTATGAAGAATTTGAAAGTTTATTTTATTGATATTTTTGTGTCTGTTAACTACACATTGAATAATATAATAAGAACCTCCTGACAAAACAGCAAGACCAGTGAGGTGTCAAGTATGTCCTACAAAAAGGCTGGGAAAGCAAAATACGTGTAGTGTCAGTGTAAGCAATCCATGTGTATGGAATGTACTGTTATCATATGTGCAGACTGGCCTAGGCTTGCAAGTTAAGTAAAGATTTTTTTTGTAGTGTGCTATTGGTATTTTCATTGTAGTTTATATAGCAATTTATTTCTGTTATAATTTTTAGACTTTGTACACCAAAAGAGTCAAAGTTGAAAATTTTTATGCTTTTTATAAACACTCAATAAATATTAAAAATTTGATACTTTAAAGAAGCTTTTTGTGACTAAAATAAATATATTGTTTAATATAATAAAACTCATAAAATTAAAATTAATAATTCATCAATAGAAATATTCTAAAAAATAAATGTGGGTATTATACACCCACAATAATGTACCTTTATGACAAAATTAGTGTTATACCTTACAGGCTATCACCATTTCATGGAAGAATTTTTCACAAACCAGGAACTGGAACATAAACTTCGGCTGTTCCCCAGATAGGTCAGGCACCTCAATTTCTTTCCATTCTGTGAAGCAGTAGGACATAGGGGGGAAACATGAACTTTAGAATTAGACAAAACTGATTTAAACTTTTGGATGTACTGTGTATTAGCTTTGTGACTTTCAGTGTGGACCATACCTTCCTGTGCCTGCCTATCTAACACTGCCTTTGTAAGACCTCGTCATTAGGGCTCTCTAAGATTGCAATTAAGTGATTTAGCAAAGGTTGTCTAGGAATGTGGAAACCTATTTCCTTCCTTATCATTTTCCTCTCTTTAAAAAAAGCTAATTTTTGATAAAGACAACAATTATAAAAATATCATTTTAGCATTGTTTCTTTCAAATGAAGATTTCACATGTTTCTCCAGAAACAGGGTTTTGGGGATCCAGGAATTCTACTGAAAAGTGCTAAGGGTCAAATCCTATTGTAAGGGACTAATGAAAACCCTCCTTTCACTTTCTATGCATCGAGTCAAGCATGTAAGAATCGGTGGATGGTGCATGTCCTTGCAGGGCCCATCCCTCAAATTTGGTAAAAAAAGAAGAACTGTTCAAATCTTTAGCTTGTAGGAGGAGATATGAGATAAAATGCAAGAAAAACTTTGGTATAAAGAGAAACGGAAAACACGATTTGCCCCCAGGGAACGTCAGCTCTCCTCTGTCTGACTTCCTTTTCACTCACACACACAAAAAAATACTGAGAAATTTCAAAGTCACTGGGTTAAAAGAAAACTTTAAAACAGCCAGGATGCCTACAAAGCAATCCCTATTCTGCCCTGAGTTATGTAGAGAGCAGCTTGGATCTTCACATATCTAATGCGGTGTCAGAGCCCAGCCAGTCCCAGGATTATCATGAATCTTGGATGAAGGCTAAGTGTGGCTTCAGCCTGTTACCATTTGAGGGGCAGGAACTGGAATCCCAAATTTAGCCCCTTGTCCTGCTCCTGTCTCAGGGGAGTGGAAGGCCCCAAATGAGCTTCTTTGATTCCGAAGTTTAACATTTGCAACATTCAGGAATAAAATCTGCACCAGAAGCTGGCAAAAAAACAGAAACTACCACCAAAGATGAAAAACTAAAACATATGCAACTATACAAAGAAGAAAAACAACAGCAACACACTGCAACTGTAGGAAATAATACTTAAAATTAAGCAATGGCCCCTCTGGAAGCTTTCCAGAGGTAACATATTTTAGCCTTTGGTAACATATTTTAGCTTTTGGTTGAATTTCATTCTTTTAAAATATATCCAAAGACATCTAGATGATTTTAATCTCTACTTTTAAAGAAATTAATTTAAAAGCAATCTTTATTTGGATCATTGCTTTTCCTACATTGCTGGCTATCAAAGTGTAAGGGCTTAGTCTGTGAAAAATCACTCACTGTACAAGCACCCAAAGGCCTAATGACATCATGGAGCATCCTAAGAAGGAATCCAGCAGGACAAATGCTAATGCATCCTGAAAGCTTTCTAAAAAGCTTAGTGTACTTCCATATATCGAGTGCACTATGCAGTTTCTGTCTTCATAAAGGACAAAGTTAAGATTAGAGGTTACTAAGAAATGAACACCAATTATACTATTTTTCTATTGTACAATACCTTACAGCTTATTCAATTATTTTTTCACACAGTATGTTTTGTCATAGCTACATAACAATAACCCTATAAAGAAAAACTCCCATTTTTTAACAGATGACGAAATTGGTTCTCAGAGAAATGGAGGTTCTTTGCCTGGGAATATCTCTGGGAGAGAGTCAAGATAGAATGCAGTGTGCATTGCTCTGGCCCTTTGAGCTGTGTTCTGCACCAGTATGGTCCCACGATTCAAAATTACTTCAGGTTTTTAAGAAACTTATATCCCAGACCAATGAGTCTCTTATCTGTGTGATCTCTCTTCTTGTATATTACAAAAGAAACATACTTCTCAAATTTATGATTTTATGATCTAAGAACAAGAGCAAAAACATTCACTGAAAGGGAATTTGATGAGATTATTTTCAAATCATTGTTTTCAAAACGTCTTGAAACTTATGATTGGTTGTTAGTTTCACTGGACTTTTATATTTTAAATAACTATTTAGACAATATTTTAAGATAGACGTCATACATTTCTATATAGGAAGTGCTTTCTGTTTTCTGAAAGTTATTCTTATGTCGAGAATAAAAGTTTTATAAATATTTTCAATAAGACTTACTATGCTAAAAAGACCCTCGTTTTTCTCATTTCATTGCAGATAAACAAAATATGAGAAATGCTATTGTTCAGTTTGTCTCATTTAGAGAAGACACATCTAATTATAAAAATTAGTCTAGTGCTTTGAAAGTGAAAATTACGTACCTGAAGACATCTTTTTCAGAATGTATAAATTTATTTAATATTTAGCAGAAGCCTGTTGATGTACAGAAAAATAAAATTAGATATCACCTAGCTGGAAAACCATGTTTCCTGAAAGATACAGAAAATTCAGTGTAAAGGTCCAGGCTTGCTGTCCTGTTTTTCTCCTCAATGTGATGTAGTTGGAGATTCAGATAAATTTTGGAGCTGTGGCAATCCCTTCTGTCTAAATTAGGGGTTGCAGAGACCGATAGCTGGTGCCTATCACTTGCACCCAAGAACCGACCACACAAGGCATTTTGTACAGATGTTAGCCTCCTTCTCCCAGCCTCTTTCTCTTTTCTAGGGATTGGATGATGTTAAAGGTGGTAAGTCACAGTTGTGAAGAAAACTCATCAGAAATGAGGAAGAAAAAGAAAAACATCTAGAAAACTCCATGAAGACCTATTTCAAAATGCAGTACATGATAAGATCAGAACACAAAGTATGGAGGAAGTATGTTTGAGACTGCTCCTCAGAGCTTGCTAATGAATACTGTATGGGCTGTCTCTGCAATTGGTGAGCTCTCCAGGTCTCTCTCATTATTTAAGTGCCTACTGTGAGTCTAGTGCTATGCCAGGTGCTGAACACACAAAAATAGACATGGTTTACTGATTGTGTTCAAGAAGTTGCAGTCCCTAATGCAACATTGTGAAGTAAGTGCTGTGATAAGAGATTTGGCAGAGGCAGGGCTCTTAATCCAGCCTCAAGGGAGAGGGAAGATTTATAACCAGGTTACTAATCTGCTAAACGAAGACCACATCTCCAGCACTTCTCAAGCTTTAGACCTGACCCCTAATAGACTTCCCAGGAAGTTGGTGACAACTGAGCTGACTCCTGTAGGAAGGATAGGAGTCTTGTCAGTGATAGGATGAGGAACTGGCTTTTGAGATATGCTCAAGAGAAGAAGCTGCAGGTGTGTGATTTCTGGGAATTGTGAGCCATGTTTTAGATATGGCTGAAATGCTGAGTGTCTGTAGAAAATCATGAACTGTGAAGCTAGAAAGATATGTGGGACTACATATTAAAATTGTGTAAACCATCATGAAAAATATAAATATTTTATAGAAAAAGTCACAGCTCTCACTTTCAGACATAGAATAAACCAATATGGGTTACTACAATAAGAATATAGAGGAGAGATCACATAATCACAGTGCTCAAGAGGCCTCAGCACAAATGTGATCCTTAAACTTTAGATGATCAAAGTGACAAAAGAGAAATCACCTATTTAGGAAAAGCAAAATGTATCCCTAAAGACACAGAGGCATAAAGCAACCCAGGGTTTAAATAGACCAATATGCCTGGAGCTGTGGAAGATGCAGCCGGAGGAAGTGACCAGACTGATGGTTTCCACATGCTAAACTCCGTGTGGAACTTTCCTTTGAAAGAAAAGGGGAACTACGGAAGGACTTGTGGCAGAACTATCTGTCCGCATTTCTGTTTAAAAGGTCTGCACATGGTGTGGCTCAGAAAACCGATGCAAATGCTTCTCAAAGGAGCAGTGAGCACCATCTTATTGCATTTTGGAAATCTGGGGAAGTTTTTATGGATAATAGGAGAAGGACACAGTATGAGCTTTGAGTGAGCAGGACTGAGGGATCCTGGAGATCTTGCAATACTCAGACTACTGGGATAAAGAAGACTGTTCTTGGATCCATACCACTGCCTACTGTTCCTTTGGACATTCAAACAGTGAGAAATTGCGCAGTTGTCTGCATTAGACTCTAATATATTTCACATATTAAGACAAAGTGCTTCTCATCGTTTTAATATGCAGGGAATGGTGCATAAGTGCAGATATCATGAGGATCGATGTAAATTTTTTTATTCTGTTTTCTCTGAGACTTTGTCAAGAGTTTTTCACTGTCTTAGAGGGACAAATTGCTCCAAAGAAGCACTGCTTATCACCAGGGGCACATTTATATTATTTAGTCACTGTAGCTCTTGTGACAGCTTCCATGTACTGTCTTTCATGTTTGGCTTAGACATCTTTTCTTCCCAACTGCCTTCCTTAGGACCCAGCCCCAGTTCCAGCCACAGGACCAGCTAGGAGCACCTCACCTGCTCTCTGACAGGAGAAGTCTTCCATACAGAGGACTTAGAAATCATACAAGACAACAAAGCAGTTTCATTTGGGAACAAAAATTGATTTGAACAGTAGTTCTCAAACTAGATCACGCAACCAGACTAGCATAACAAAAGAGAGTTTCAAATTCTACCACCTGATAATCTGGATCTGCTGGTCTAGAAACCAAGAAAGCCAAGGATTCTGAATTGTTATCATTTTCCATGGGACTTTTGCAGATGCTTGAGTGCTGAACACATTTGGAAGACCACATCCTTATCGGAAGACTCCCTGAAGCTTAATGATCTGTGACTCTCTGCAGGTGAGAGCTCTGAGGGGTGAGAGATTGATTCCCTGCATTCCCTCATGAGGATGACCACAACTCCAGGCAACACCATCCCCACCTTGACACCAATGTCAGTGAAGATGAGTCTCATTCTCATGGGGGGTCACTCCCCAAATGTGCTAAGCAACCACACTTCCATTGCAATGTACACAAAACACTATCCTTCACATTCACAGATGACACTAAGTGATCAAATGGTCAGAAAAAACTCAAGGTATGCAATGCACATTAGAGCAGGTGTGTAAGAAGTGAAGTTTTGCCAAACTGCACTGAAATTTACTCCGTGACAGGAGCAGTCCATTTTCTCCATGGCTGTCAAAGATTTCATGGATCCTGAGAAATCGAGCCATTTTTAGAAATCCCATGAAATTTACCTTTTCACTCCAATCCACATGAAATCAAAATTTTTCCCTACGAGTCCCCATAAAATTGGCACATTTCCTCAGAAGACCCCATGAAATTATAAAGAATATTGCAGATTCTTTGCTCCTAGACCTTGTTGCACATCTTAAAGAGACAGGTTAAAGATTGTGGAGTTATTCCTATTTTCTGATGATACTTACCTAAAATCAATATGAAAAACAAGAAGGCAGCAAAATTTCTAAGTCTCTAAATTTAGTGAAATTTGAACTTGTTTTGCTTAACCTAAAAATAGAAGAGCTCGCCCCTTCCAGTGAAAAACGCATTACAGTTCAACTGATAACAACATAAACTTGCCCCAATTTTCCTTTAAATAAAATTGTGGTTAATACCCATTGTCTAATTGCTCTTAAAATTACAGAGAACGTGTGCAAACTTCAATATAAAAATTTTTGGAAAGTTAGGATGTTAGGAATAAAGAAAAACATCTAAGTCTTTACCCATTAGCAAACTTCTAATAATCGAATGGAAATAAAATTCCCCTCAAAGTAAAAAGTCATATTGTCATAAACGTGCAGACCCACAATGGTATTTAAAGAAGTTCTACTTCATAGATTGTTGTGAGTATCAAATGAGAGAGTGGATATGTAAACACAGACTGTGAAGTGATTTGAAAATATAAAAAACTGAGGTGATGCCATTTTCAGACATAATGAGCACACATTATTTAAATGAAATATATGCATACTCTTGCTCAAAGTAGCCTTTGTGTTCCAATTAATACAAAATAAATACTCATTCTTTTCTCTCCATGAAGAAGAATTGCATATGAAAAAAACATAAAAAGGGCATCATGAAAAAAGAAAACACAATTGCAATAGATAAATGGCTTTAAATTATGATTGTTTATTCATTGTCAAAATGACAGGGCCGCATTTGTTTCACATTCCTGTGGTAACTGTAAAATCTCACCTTCTTGGTTTTACCTATATCTTGGTTCCCTCCAGGATTAAGAGGAACAAGCTCTTCCGATTAGTGGGGCCACAGTTAAAATGCCACCTCCCAAATGTGGGCCAGGATCCACTCCAAGGAGAAGTCTGGCTGCAGAGGAGCCCTCCAGATCGGTAATTGACCTACAGAAATTGTAACCTCCCTCTCTCTTTGCCTTCACATTTTCATTGTGAATCATGGGGATATTTACCCTTTTCTTAGATTCATCATCCAGAAAGGTGCCAGGGTTGACCACCACAAAAATCACTGTAATAACAAGAGGGATTCCAAGCTGCCAGCTAAACATTTTAGCAACATATATAACCACCCCCACAAGACAGGCATAGCTATAGAAAGGAAAGAATGATTTAGCTTGCTATGATATTTGGAATTCTGATTCTGGTCCAGATGGGAGAGATTGTGCTGTTCTGGTGAAAACATCTGTACAGAAAGAAAAGTTCTTCTTTTGGTTCTTTACTGATATTACTTGGATTCCCCTTCAGGTTAATCAATCTGTAGCTGAATTAACTTGCTTTTTGATGTGATGACCTTTCAGGCTCCCCAGGAGCACATGGCAGAGAGAATATATGGTTGAGAACCCAAAGAACTTTGTTGTTAAATATCCTGTGACCCAGTGCACCTCAGTTATCCTCTATGAGGTTCATTTTCCTTATCTGTAAAATGGAGACAATAATCACTTTCCTGACAACTTTTCAGAGTTTTAACAATGCACATAGTGCATATTCAACTAAAAATTCTTGCTCATGTCCAGGCTGTCCTCAGGAGGAGACTGACCTCTATTAGATGCACTATGAAGCCACATGCAAGGGATGGTCCTCAAGCACTTTCAAGGATCAAAATCATGGGACTAATCGAAGGGAGTGTTTATGTCCGACAGTGGCAAAACATTCTTGATGCCTTCAGTTTATAATTAGAGACAGCCAGGGAAATAAAATTGAAACTTGTGTTTGTGTTGCAAGAGGCTTTGAACATTTAGTGCCTAAAACAAACCAGCACCCACCTCTGGTAAAGTCTCAATCATCCATCGGTTGTTACTCAATGACAATTAATGCAGTCCTTGGCTCTATCTAATCTACCTGTGTGGTGAATTTCACTGTTTTCATCACTTTGCTGATGAGGAAATCAAGATGCAGATCCACACAGTTCCTGCCCAGGGCCCCTGAGGTAGAAAATCCTGGAGTGGGGACTAATCGCATATGGTCTCAGTCACCAAGCTATATGAGGTCTCTGTGCCCTTCATCTTGGTTACCATTGGTATTTGAGAGTAGTTTATAAAATGTTTGTAAAATGTCTGTAACTTTCTTTTTTCTTAACAAAGACAATCTAGAGATTTGAAGGTGAGGTTTAGGGATATTTAAGAAAAATTATATCAAGTACAAGGGTGGGAAATGAAGTTTTACTCTTCCTCTTATGCTATAAATATTATCATAACAAGAATTTTTATGACAGATCAAAAGTAACATTGCCACTACTATGCATTTTCCATAAACATTTACTTAGAAGAAACAAACAAACAAGAATGAAGCTCAGGCTGCCCTGAAAGCCCATCTGCAGAACCTCTGAGCTCAAGAATTAAAAAAGCATGGGCTCATCCCCCACCTCAGGACCACTTCTCCCTGATGACCGACACCTTTAACTGTAATCATTGTGTGACCGAGGCGTGTCTGTCCCACTGACTCCAAGGCTCACAGCTTCCCAGATCCTGATGCGTTATCAAAGGTGCATAAACATGGCAGAAGTAATGCTTGATTCATCTGAGGTGTCATACGACTTTACAGTTGGGATTTTAAAATTATTGAATAATTGAAAAAGAGATGGCTCACACATGCCAATTAAATCATTATATTTTATACTTTTCTTGACAGTATCATCAATATGCTTGGATATTTATTTATTTATTTATTTATTTATTTATTTATTTTTGCAGTGCTAGGGATCAAACCCACAGCCTTACAAATGTTAGACAAGCACCCTCCCACTTATCTACCCCCTCAGCCCAGATTTAGCATTATTATAACTATCTATTCACTGATTTGCCAACTAGTTAAGAAATCTTTACTGGATACTGAGCTGGGTCCTGAAAATTCAGGTATGACCAGTCAAGATAGAGGTGCTTCCAGGACAATGAAGTGTAAGAGAAACTTCCGGCGATTGAAATAAGACAGATAATTAGAACAGTTGGCTCAGGAGTGGGTTAGCAAGGGCTGGTCCTTTTGTGGTCTAAACAATAGCTGGGCTCAAATCCACACGCTGGTACCAGATCAAGGAAGGCTAGCCAGGGAGCAAAGACACTCAGGCAGCCCGAGGCAAAGGGGTAGGGATTCACCTAGTTGGAAGTAAGGATGGGGAGGCAAAGGAGAGCCAGAGCAGAACCCCAGGTCAGGAAACTGTCATGGAGATGTTCTATGTGGGTCCAAGAACACATCCCAAAGTGGTCCAGTCATCCTGACATCTTGCCAAAGGATGGTGTCTAGGGCCAGCTGCCGATATCTAGGGGATGATGATGACCGAAGAGTCTACACAAGTACCATGGCAAGAAGCAGAATGAATGACCCCTACGTCTGATGCCTCCTGCCTGCTTCAACTCAAGCCCTCATGATAAGGACAGAGGGGCTGAGGAGCAGGTGGGCCCCGGCATCATCCCCACACAGATGATTGGTGAAACTTGTGCTGGAGAGAAGTGAGGATTACAGTGCATATAAAGATTAAGTTTGAATTTGACTGGACTGATTCTTTTAAAATATATCTAAAATTGAGCAGGTACCTGTGATACTCATCTGACATGTTAATGGATAGAAAGCCATGTTTCATGGTGGTTCCTTCAGAAATAGTTAAACCATATCTTCTTTGTATCACTTTGGTCTTTGGATCATTGAACAATGTTTATACATGCTATAAACAATGACTAGATATAGACAAGAAAGTAGTGGGAGTAGATGGGAGTGGGGAAACTAACCTAGTACCGAGCTAACAAAAAAGCCTCTGGAGTGTTTACAGTTATCAGCAGGCTATTACCTAAGTCAACCTTCCTAAATTGCTATTTTCCTTTTGTAAGGATACCTGCTGGAATCATTGAGTCATGTTTATTTTGGTCTTGACTGTGGATCCCCAAGTTTATAAATAACATAGTCTTTGTTTTATATAATGCACAGCCTTGTCCATTAGTTTCTTCTCATAAATAAGCTCCACTTTGATTTCATTCTAACCACTGGACAACTGATGGTAAAGTATTTAAAGGATGAAGGGTTCTGCTCCCAAGCTGTAGAGAGAAAGATAAGCATCTGGTGGAGATGCAGGCTTTGAACACCATCCCCTTTGGGTTGCTCATATTTCTGAGCAAGAAAGAAAGAGAGAGGAAGGGGGAGGGACAATATAAAACACAGGTTCTAGGGTCCCCGCAGGGGGACTGCAACTGTCTTAAGGCAGAGACAAGGCAGTCTCGCAGACCCAAGGAGGGAAGAATCACAGAGCACAGGGGCTGATGCCACCCCTGACCTCTCCCCTGCCTACTGCAGAGGCCCAGGACCAGAAACTAAAGAGATCTTTTCCTTTTTTATTCCTTGTGACTGATTTTCATCTTCTGCCCCTTTTGTGAACATCCTCTGCCCATGAAAAATGAAACACAAGACCTCAGAAATGAGGGTGACTTCAGAAAATAAATTCTCAAACCAAAAGCACCAGTTTCTATTCAGGAAGCTTTTAGCCAGTGCTGGTCTGACAAGGCCTCCACTTTTGTGTCATTAAGAGATTTCAGAACTGGAAAACATGAATGGGTCTTGCTCAGATGGATCTTAGGCCTATGCAGCATTCACAGAGAATCACGAAATTGTTTTTGTTCAACTCACCAAATAGTATTTCTTTGCAACTTAAAGTTGATAATTTTCTTCTTGCTGCACAGTCTGGCCCAAATTGTACACTGAATGTTTAAAAGTGACTTTATGCTACAATTATTTAGGCTGAAAAGAAAGATTTTTAAAATGAGAATGATAAAACCATCAAAATTCACAAGCCAAATTTTTTCTACCAACAAAATGTGGTTATACTTTTTAGTATCTCTCATAAGTTTCTACTTGCAATTCATTAAATTGCTATAATGTAGCACTTGGTCGAAGGGACTACTGGTAATGATTTTTCTCCACGACAAATAATTAAAATTTAAAATGATTTCAGTTATACCACCATGTGATAAAATTATCAGTATGCAATAAGTGTAATTTAAATGCACATGCTAGTCAGCAGCAGAGCTGGAATGCATCTCTAATAGGTGCAATATGAAACTTCAGAAAGATTACACTTAGGGAGAGAAACTGCACACAAAAGACTGCACCTGGAATGATCACATTTATGTGAAATTTCTAGAAAAGGCAAAACTACAGAGGCAGAGAAGAGATCAATACTTGCCCGGGGCAGAAGACAGGAGTGAGGGTTGGCAGGAATGGATATGCGGAAACTTGGTGAAGTGATGAAAATGTTCTAAAACTAGATTGTACTTTTGATTGAACATCTCTAAATTTAATAAAACTCCATCAAAATGTATACTGAAAATCAGTGAATTCTATGACAAATTACACATAAAGCTTTACAAATTCTAAGTGAACACAGTTATTGTGTCTCACAAACATAAACTAATAAAAATTTGTTTTAAAAATGTAGACTTATTCTCCTCCTGCTAATACTTCATGTACTTCCCTGTTTTTTATTCATGATCAGAGTAGAACGCTTTTCATTCTGTGATCTTCTCTGGCTGAAAACTTACCCAAATATAGCATCTCTTTATATCTCCCTCCTTCTGTCTGCCTGGCTTGTTCATTCACGCAGTCATTCAGTTATTCAACGAAATTATATCGAGCATCCACCAAGCATCAAGCCCTGCACCGGGTGATGAAAACACAAGATGGGCAGATCATCTCCTATTGCATCTCTCTCCTTCCCACTGTGAGGCCCGTCTTCCTGTCACAACCCCACTCACCCCACCACCCCCATTCTAACCCTTCTGCTGAGGTCAGTGCTTTTGCAAGTTGCTTCAGTGCATCCTACAATGTATCTTTTAGATTTTACTGATTATATTTTTAAAATATTTAACCAACCCATATTAAGTAATCAGAATATTTACTTATTGGTTTCTTCCAAAAGATACTCCAGGCAACTTCAGTAGTTTGGGACAAGTGACTTTTATTTTATTCAGTAATAGCAGCTTGACTGTCCCCACTGCTGACGATGAAGGCAGTGTTGCATTTGTATAACTGTCGCCTTCTATTCTGAAACATGGACTTTTGAGTTTGCTTTGGAGATGTTCCTAACTCCAAAATCAGGCTTTGGCTTGGGATCCATTTTCCATCCATTTGATGGACTTAATGATTTCCAGGAACTATAATGATTACTTTTCCTAGATTCATGCATTCACTGTTCCTACAAAAAAATATTCATCTTATAATCTTTGTGCACCAGACATCAACCTAAATGCCAGTGTGCAAGAAAAACAAGGCTTAGATTTTGGCCTCAAAGTACTCAGAGAGAGAGAAAAGAAAAAGGACAAGACACTCCACAGCAAAACAGTAAAACCGTCTACAAAGGGTGGGAGTTATATACTCAGAATTGTACACATGTAGATTTTGTTTGTTTTTGTTTTTTGTTTTGGACAGTGATATTGAACTTGTTTTCAAAAACAAAAGAAAGGTATGAGATATATATGTGTAGTAAGGTGGTCACACATAGAAGCTAAGGGAACAGCACATGCAAAGTCACATTCAGTGCATTACATATAACACAGACAGGGAGTTGTCATGTGTGTGCAGTTAAGGAAGTGTTATGGTTTGTGTCTAGATGTCCCCTCAAAGCCTCAGTCATGGGGTGGGCTTCTACAGTTGTTTTTAAAGAGAAAAGAAAATGAAATAACAACAACATAGATAAAAATAAAACAACACAAAAACAATAAAAACAGAACAGAATTTCAAAACAAGAAGATAGGAAATTAATAATGGTTGTAATATTACATATTGCTATCTTCAGTGAAGTTGCTCAGATGACCAGATGTAAGAATGCAAGATTGATCAAACAATTAAAGAGAATAAAAGTAATAAAAACAACATTAGAAGCCATACAGAGCTTCACTAAAGAAGGTGGTAGGAATTCAACTGTGGTTGTTATATTGCATATTGTTGTCTTCAAATTAGTTGTTCAGATTATCAGATATAAACATACAAAATTGGCCAAAAAAAGATTTAAGCATTAACTGCTCCTTTCAATAAACCAATAGACATCAGCAGTTCAATTATCCCAGCTATCCTTGTATATACATATATATTTTTCCTTCTTTCTTTCTTTCTTTTTTCCTTTCCCTCATCCCAGTTGTTCCTTATGGTCCAATCCTGAGAGTATGGGTGTAAGTGCTACCCATGTCCTGGGGCAGGCAGCCTGCATACAATATAAGAGAGGGAAAGAGACTTGCCCTTGGCTGCTCCTCCCCTTCTTCTCTTGCTGTTTTTGCTGTTTTTCACTGCCATGAACTGTTGCCCTCTGCCACCTGCCACTCTGCCTTGGAGCCAGATGATCATGGACTGAATCCTCCACAAACTGTGAGCTAAATAAACCTTCCCTTTGTCAATCTGGGGTGTCAGGTATTTTGTAACAGAAAAGTAACCAAGACAGGAAATGACTAGACAAAACTGAATTCATTTCCTCAAAAGCTGAACAATGAAAGAATGTATATACTAATAAAAAAAATGTGCTTTGAATTACAGATCATGGTTATCCACTAAAAAGTTGTAAGAAGAAAAGTAAAAAGTTGTAAGTAAAAAAATTTGATGCCATCATAGGCGATGGGTGAGGATGAGATTTACTTTTTTTTTCTAGTGACTAAGAAAGCAAAGGAGTCTGGGAGAACTTATCTATTAATCTGGTTTTTCTGAAACTCATAGTGGCTTAGTGGTTAAAAAGTAATTCTGATACCTCTTGGCTTGGGAAAGTAGGCATCAACAGAATTTTATTAGGTAATACCCAGAAACCTCATTAAACAATTTGATGTGCCGGCCTTTAGAGCTCAGATTAGCAATTCAAGTCCATTTCTTCCGTTCATTGTTTTGTTTTGCTTTTTTCATTTTAAAATCTCATTTGTGCTAAACAAAGACAATGCTGGCTTTTGTCTCTTCCTATGACTTTATTTGCTGGAGAAGTCATGTGGTAACCAATTCTGCCATCACTCCAGACACAAGGATTATAGTAATGCTACTGGTGAGAATAATTATCTGCTCGAAGTTTAATCAATTTCTTCAAAATGCTGGATCATTTTTTGATACAAAAATAGACATTAATAAAATTTTAAGCTTCTGGAAATTTAAAATCTTTTAAAATTTCATTTATGCAGAGTCTTTGTGAATTCTGCTTTGTTCCCATCAATCCCAGACTTCTGAAGAATGAGGATGAAGTCTATGGATAAATGAAAGTGTACTCCAAAAATTGCTAATCACATTTCTTTCTCTGCAAATATTAGACATTACTTGATCTTATGTTAGTATTTGCTTTTTCCTTATTGTTCATCCATAAAATTGGATATTACATTGGTTTGAGAAATAACACAACACCCCAAAAGAATCCTCTTGGACTCACTTATAATGAACATTTGCTACTACCCAAAAGATTTTTCCTGAAACTGCTGTCTCTTTTCCTAGCATTTTCCCCCTTGTAGTGGGCAGTTTGGCTTCTGATAGAGCATGCGCACTGCAAACTGTCCTTGCATACAATGATATTCTCATTTCACATTTGCACAGCCCTTTGACCCTATCTTCAAACCTGACCAGAAGCATGGATGTCTAGCGGTAGGAAGATTCTCATTCAGGGTCATAGATCAAAGTAGAAGTCTCACATAAATCAATCTCACACAAGAAAAAAAAAAAGGAAAACAAACAAAGAAACTAAAACAAGCCATAGTATAATGGCCCAATGAGGAGATCCTGTGGTAGTGAGAGAAAATGCCATTCTGATAAGGGTTCTTGATGTCAGTTACCACTTTGGACCTCAGCCCTGAGTGTGCAGTCAGAGCCACACAGCTATGGTTCAGGATGTCCCAGCATGCTCTGGTAACCAGGGCTTCTCAGAGGGCTTTCTCTCCCCTCCCTCTAGTCTGCATTAGTCTATAACTGAACCAGAGGGCCTACATTTGACCTAGAAGCTTTTGGAGTGCGTATGATTAGTAAATTAACCCACCATTCAGAGGGCCTTGAGAGCTGTCTATAAAAGCCATCTATGAAAGCTGTCAGCATGATGTACTTTGGTCTGGAAGAATCACCTCTAAAACTCCACAGGCAACTTCTCAAAAGCTCTCTTCCTGCTTTGGCTGGACTCCTTCGGATGACTTCTTTTATACACGCTAGCTTCGTGCAGGTCCATCTGGCTCTCCTGCACTCCCAAGCTGCAGTGGCTGCAGAAACTGCATGGGCAAGGCAAGAAGTGCTGTATGGGGCACACTTGGAACAGTGAACGCATGGACCCTAAGAGAAATGCCTCTTCCTCCCCAGACTTTGCAGACTGTGCAGAGGAGCAGGTTCCTTGTGGCTCACCAGAGGTATCCCAAATGACTGAATAAACACACATTTGTCTGTTTCCTTTTGAAGCTGTGGCCACTTCAATTACACATGATACTGCATTTGCTTTTAGTTTGTTCCACCCTAGTTCTCTTTTCTCTTCCTTCTTGCTGCCTTGCGTTGTACCCTGCAGCAAAGCATTGTTATTTAAATTTTGTATCAGATCCTGTGTTCTAAGGTGAAGAGAAGAGACCCAATCAATTTCAATATTTTAAATGCCATCTATCGGCCCATGAAAATACCCAATCAAAAGTCTTCAACCCCTGTAGATCAATCTGGAGCAAGGGTATCTCTACTCTCTTGTGGAAATAAGCAGTATAAAAATTTTTAGTGGGGGAATACACACACGTAACAGATGTTATGCTGAGTTTATCTTTTGGAAGAAGCAAGACTTTGAAATGGCTCAACTTAGAAAAGTAGTCATTGCTTATTAATCCCATATGTTCATGTCAAATAGAAAAAAAACATTATAATGTACACTCAGAAATCTTTTGCTGCTCAAAAGATTTACCCAGAAGTCTCCTTTGTAGTCTTCTATACAAGGTTACCCATCCCACTTGGATACTCTCCTTCCCTTCTCTACTAAAAATAGAATACTTTGTATGTTGGCTCCTCACTTCAAGTACAAGACCTTCTTTTGTGACGTTATTCTCCCATGTCCCTCCTCCCTACTGCAGATCCAATGTGCCTGTCCCCACTTCTATAACTTCCTATTTAGGCTTCTATTTCAGCACCTATCTCAGAGACAGCTCTTAACTATGCGTTTTTTCTAATTATATTGAAACTCCTCCAAATTTTCAGATTGTATTGCTTTTATTTTAACACCCACAGTGTATTTTATGTCTTCTGAGACATGATAAGGACTCAACAGAAAGAAACAAAGGAAGAGGTGCAGAAGGAAATAGAGAAGAAAGAGACAGAGATGAGGACGTACATTACCAGATCTCTCCCCTTTTTTCCTCCCCCAGTTTGGGTTTGAGGCAGAGAATTCAAAGTTAAAATAATGCCTTGTATTTCTGAAAATGCTAGGAAATAGCCTTGTGTTTCCATGTCTTATACCACAAAATATTTTAAATAAATCCTCTGGAAATGTCTTTTTTTCTGACTGAAACATGGTTTCAATTGTATGATAGAAATCAGTAAAGAAAGGGTTTACTTTCCAGATACTGGCTTTGAGGGAAATTGTCCTGAAATCCTTTAAATCCATAATCGATATCATATTTACTGAAGCCTGAGATGGGTGAGGGGGATGCGGGAGTCAGAATGAAGCATCCTGTGGCAGGTAATGAGGCCGCTAATTTGGGAGAAGGGCTAGGAATGTGTGAGTACTGTGTTTGCTTGACGATGTGATTGAGCACTAACAGACACACCCCTCCTGCTCTTGCACAGAGGTGTGGATGCCCTTCCTACCTACTGGAAAGAGATTTGTCCAACCTGTGCTTCCAACCTGCTCGAGAGACACCAGCATTTCCAGCACGAGCCTGTGGTGCCCTGACACAGCGCAGAGACTGCAGAGGCAACTGCTATTTTTGATTGTGTTAACCTGTGCATAATTATGTAATTACCTACTAAAATTTAGTCAGAGTGTTGCACATCTAAATCATTAACTTTAACAATTGACAAGCTGCTTTGATTAGTATTTTCATAGAGTAGGATAACATACTTTTGTCAGCTTTCGTATGATTAGTTATGATTGGGAATTTGTTTATGCAAAATGTTTTCATTGCCAGTTTAGAGGAAAAGGGGGGAGCAGGAGGGTAGGAAGTCATATGCCTCCCCTCCACAGCCTCCCTGTGCTGCGATTGAGGAAGCACACGCAAGGCACACCCTGGCATACCCCACATGGCACAGAGTTTTAGTGTCAGATTAGAAGAATGTCTACAGAATTCAACTTGGGAGAGCTGAAACCTCCTTTCACAAATTAGGCTAACAAGGACATTTGTGCAGGAAGGAGCAACTTAGAATGTCACAGTCAACTCCTGACTTGGCCAGCCAGCAGTCCTAACAGCACTGATCAGTATGGCTGACCTTCTAAGCCAATGACATGTCAACATATTTGTTATTATTTTCTAGCAGAAACGCAGCAACTGCAGCAATTTTGGAGAGAATCCTCCGACACCGTCAGATGGGCTATCAGACCTGGGCACTGTTGGCCGGACACGCACGTTCCTATTAGGCTACCCACTCTGAAGGCAGCTCACTACTGAAATAGAAAATCCTTTAATTTCTTGGCTGTGAAGGGGCTGTCTGATGCCAAATTCTAACTCTCTTCGGAAGAGGCAAAGTCCTCAGGACATGAAGCATTTCTTGTCTCCTCAGGAAAATTGGCTGGGCTCTTTTGCTGGAAGTAAGCAATTACAAAAAGTAGCTTACAGAAATTTTAAAGTAAAATTAAAAGAAAAAACTACTCTGCTGCCTACTATGCATATATTGCCTTCCCGTATGAGGAATGAGTTTGGGTGGAGGTGGAAATAAACAAAAGGCTCTGCAAAAGGTGATGCATTCTGGTTTGGCATGGGAAAGAACCGATGTTATTTGCCACCAGGGAGGTGAGACAGCCTATTCTTCTAAGAGAATTTTTAGAGCAAAATGGAACCTCATCTCTCATTATTCTTTTCCTTCTCTCTACACTTTTATGTATTCTAGAGAAAATGCCTAGAAAGGAAGTTTTGTGATAGGACAGTCATTTACTGTCTTCCTCTCTAAAAGAGAAATAATATTCTAAGTGCAATTGGTTTTCCAAGAGGAGAGCACACTATACCACATGAGGAGTTTTTCTTTATCCGATTAGAAGTGTCAAACTCCATAATCATGAAATATTGATCTCTTAAATCAGACATCCCTGTTTCAGTGTCACACAAGCACGAACAGCTGCTTCAACCGTCACAATAAGACTTGTCCCACAATCAGACACATTTCTGTCTTTGAGAGCTCAAGCTTAATTACACTGTTTTTTAAACTTCATGATTAAACACATGCAACAACATCAGTCCCTTGCTGCAGCTTAAATCTTGTCTTCCTATGTCCCGGAATATAATTTAAATGTAAAACAGTTTTACAATTTCAAATTATCATCCAGCCTTACAGTTTTTCTACTTTGCATTAATTTTATCTTTAATTTTAATTTTATCTTTCTAGATCATGATCCTCTAATACTTTGGATCAATTTCAGAAATATTCAAGTTGGAGAAATCCCACTGTGTTTTTCTATTTTGGTGACATTATAAGGTATCTACCCCATGAAGAAAAAGAGAATGTTTTCTCCTTTGCTTTCCAAACGGGCAGTCATTTTTATTATTAATTATTTAATGCCTTCTTTTATAACCTACACAGCTATGATTGTTTGTAACAAACTTGGGAGTAAAAATTTGCCTTTCTTCTGCCAGAGCACAGCTGCTCTATAATGCCAAATACTATTTTAAAGAGGAGTTGGAAGCTACCTGGAGATTGTAGGCAAGATGCAATAAAGACTCTTCCTCCTGGACATGTAGCTTAGTCACATGAATGTTAAATACCACCATCGTGCATCCCGGAGAACTAAACCATTTGACTTTCATTACACCTTCACCACAACCCACTTGAGTCTAAGCATTCAGTTGAAACTCAGGTAGGAGATGATGTTCGCAGTTGAGGTCAGGAATGAGATGCAGTGGGGTCTGGAATGAATGGGAAGAGATGAGGAAGTGAGGCTTAGCAGGAAAGGGAAGAGTAGAATAAACTCCAGCATGCTATAACCTAATGAGTGGCTTTGCTCTGTATTGGGTAGCAATGAGCTGTATGTTTCAACATGGAATTCTGAAGCATTGAAACAATATCAGAAGCAAAGGAAAACAAAACCAGTGTCCAACCCAAGGTTTCTTTGTTGTGAAGGCCTCCTGTGCATGGTAAGATGTTTAGTAACACCCAGACCTCTATCTATCATATCCCAGTAGTTCTTTGTGCAATTGTTGACAACCAAAATATTCTCCCTTGGATAGTAAATCCCCTCAGTTGCCCTAAAAGTCTTCTTAACATGTATTGCTTTCCTTTTGACCCTAGAAATACTCCTCTTACCATTTCCTACATGATTCTCAAGATAAAGGCTGGGGGCTCTGGAGTTTAAAAACTCCATGCCTGTGACCCATTCATAATGTGTAAGGAGCTTTAGCCATGTGGTGAGTTGTGATGTTGGTGATGCAGCCCTGTCCTAGATTTGCAAAGACCCAGGCGGAGTTCTGCGCTCTACAGTAGAATCTGGCCGGGAGTCAGGTCACAGCCCAGTGGCCCGCCTCATGCCTATGCAGATGCTTGTAGTAAGATCCTGGTGTTCTTTGTTTTTAGGACCATTTCTTTTCACAAACAACAAACTATTGAAAAAAGTCTCCAGAATGACAGAGGCTGGACCTGCAAGAAGGAGACTGGCCTTTGGAGACATTCTTTTAATACCTTCCAGCTATCTCACAGAACAATGGAGTACTCTTGTCTCTGGTTAAAAATATTATTTCTATTTTAGCACATTCAATGGCACATGATAAACGTCTGTTTCCCCTTCATATCACTACAATGCTTTAAAAGTTGTCTTTTGTTTAAGGAATCCAAACTTCATTGTATAAGGGCAGCAGGTAGCTATCTAATAAAATTTTTATTTACAGTTTTATAGGTTGTGGATTTGTTTTCTGGTTTGAAAGGTATATTACTCTATGGCATATAGACACAATACTTTCCTATTTTCAATAATTTCACATGTCTAAGGACACCCTGGCCTTTTTCTTTCTGATCTCATAAGCTTCTCTAAATTTCTTAGGAAATGAAAGATTCTAAAAATCATAAAAGTTCCTGTTATTTCCTAAACAGCATGCAAAGCTGTTGCATAATCTCAGAAAAAGATAGACAGGACAGACCTTACAAATATATTTAAATCTCTGAAATGTAGACAAGAATATGTAAATTGAAAGTAAATTTATTTTAGTGAACTGGCAAGAAGGGAAAAAATACAGGGCCATATGTTACCATCAATTTTGCTCTGCATATTTGGGAAGGGGGAAGCGCCTTCAGCCAGGCGTTTTCAGGCCATAAACTGTCTCCCATAGGTAACCACGAGCTGGCGAGAGTAGTAGGCAAGAGTGGAAAGTTAGAAATGAGGACAGTGCTTTTATTGGTGGCTGAACAGAGCTGAGCACTTGGTACAGGAGGAATACAGAGCAGGATGAGCTGAATCTAGTGCAGTGCAATGGTATCACTAAGTTAGGACACAGGCCTGAAGCAGAAACTCTTTCACCTTTCTCTCTCCTGTCGGTGCCCTGTGTCACAGATGACTGATTTTGAAAATAACCTACCAAGGAAAAATGTGCACACTAGCCCACCTGCCTGCTACCCTAGGAACCAAAGGCATTTTTTCTTTCATGTCTTCCTTCAGTGAAATTATGGCAGTGTACTGGATATCAGTGTGAGTGCTGGTCTCAACGTAATAAATTACATGGATTTTAATACAAATATAGGGCAAGATTTTATCTGTTCTGAACAAAATCTGTTATGCTGTTGAACAGCTCGTAGTGATCAATAAGCACTCGGTATTTTTTAAATGAAAGAATTACTAGTAGTTCTAGTGTACTTTAAATTAATAATTATTCCTTTATGTCTGTGCATATTTATATGTGTGTGTATATATTTGGGCATGAATTGTAAAGATCTCTCAATAATGAGATGATCTTTATTTCTGTGTACTCCTCTAGTATTTATAAGGCATCTTTCCATGGTTTATAATAAGTGAATTCAGAAGAAAAAATTTCAACTATTTTGGAAGGCAAAATTCTACTTTTCCACTGTAGAGAACATGGGCAAACAACTACTTGAATCTGTAAACGTCTATTTCTTAATCTATGAACTGATGATAATGCACCTCTCTGAGTTCCTGGAGGGTACAGTGGACCGATGTATGCAGCATGGCCCAGGAGGATGTGAAGTGCTGGATAAACTAACAGGCACGAGTAAGGTGACTGTCGGAGAACGATGACCACATGTGAGGGTGCAGGTTATTCACGTGCTAGCAACTCCATGACTCCTAGAGTCCAGTAATTGGAAGTCTTGAGGCACCACATGCAGGCAATCAAGGTATGGGGTTTCATGTTTAATATTAGTACTGATTTGCAGTGAGACTTGCCAGAATTAAAGAGCTTTGTATGCTTCAGGATCAGCACCTCTATAAAGGTCCCCCCAAGTTCAGTGGGGTTTATAATATAAATAAATTAATGATTTTATGACAGAGGAAGATTAATGAGGCAGCAGGAGCTAAACCCAGATTTGTGAGACCTGATTTGGGGAAGGTTTTAGAGAAAAAGGGAGTACAGTGAGTCACTTCTTGTGTCCAGTGCCCAGCCCATCAGTGCAGCCTCCACTGCAGTTGGCACTGCAGGAGCAGCCTCTCCATGATGCGGTCTCACCCCACCATGCCGATTCCTCAGTGAGCCAAAAGACAGTCAAAGCCCACATAGGGCCAACTTTAATCCTTGGGGGAGAAGGGGGTCAAATGGGAGGACTTTCTTATCTCTCTTTGGAGGATAGATGGGAGACGGTTTTATAGGGCTTCTCGGAGGCACCTGGTGGGATCCAGTCCAGTGGTAACCAACCCAACAATGCATTTCTTCTTGGTTTTTCTTCTTCTTTATTTCATTCTTCCTGACTGCACTCTGGTTTCATGGGCTCACTTTGCAAAATAAACCATGGGAACACAAGCCCTTACCTTGAGGAATATACTGCTAGTGGGTCATGAATTTAAGAAATAAGTGCCCCAGAAAATGGACCATCAGGATATTTTTGATTCTGCATCATTCACCAAGCACTGGAAAAGAAGATCCCACAATCACGGGAGTGGTTGAGAAGCTAATAATCCCCCAGCTTGCGATACCATCACAGTTCAGTCGGAATAAAAAGAAGTCATAAAACATCCAGGAAAGCATTTAGAGAGGCCTTATGTCTGCATCAGCAGGGCAGGCTCTGATGAAACTTAGGCTCTGGGTTTAATTGCAAGGGTGGAGTTATATAGAGGTATAATGCATGAATTAAATATCTTTTATGTGTCAATGTCAAAAACTTGATAGAAAAATCAACGGCATTCTAAGAATTGAGAAGGAAGTGTTCTGCACCACCATTCTAAACTATCAGCCTGCATGGGGGGAAAAGAAACCCACTGACACCAACACATCCATGTTTCAAGGTTTAAATTTTTGCCAAGAAATCTAGAATTGTGACAGCATAACACGTTGAAGCTTGGTCTGTAATAAATGATACGGAAGTGTCAGAAGCACCATCACAGAGGACTGAGAAGGGATTGGAGCCTTAGAAAGAAGAGATAATGGTAGGAATTTCTTTGGTATGTGAGGCCATAGAATCTACCACCCATAATCCTGCCACCTCAGTAAAATCTAGAGGTCAAGATATCTGGAGCAAGGCAGGACAGCCCAAGCCCTAAGCTCACCCTCTACAGTAAAAGATGTCCTTGTATCTGGTGTCCCTGCTACTAAAATAGAAGCCCAGCACATGGTCAGCCTCTGTAGAGTTCGCAGGCAGCATACACTGTACTTGGAAATACTACTCAAAGCCCCTGGTGCAGTGAAATGGTAAGTAACCAGTATCCAGTGGCATTCAGCACAAGAAAGATGTTGCAGTCACCCCCTACTCCCACGCAAGTTGCATGATCTGTGGGCCAAAGGAAACACCATCTCCCTGTTCTAGAGGTGTAGGAGTTGGTTCTGATGCTAAGTGTGGATGTTTGGCAAGTTCCAAGAGGACAGTTATGACCCAGACAATTTTCTCATTTGAAAACTGGTTCTCAGCTTACCATTAATGCTGTGTTGATAAATAACACTGTCCCTACTGGCACGGGGAAGTTTGCCATGGAAGCGACCTATTCTGAATTGAATGTTATCGCAATCACTAAGTCATAAATTTGGGTGAAGGGGGCGGGGAAATCTCTGTGTGCCAGCAGAAGCAGAGCAGCACAGGAAATCTCATGAACATGTGGTGAGAACCCCAGTTATCCTGCAATCCAGACACCACCTTGGCTCAGCTACTCCAAACGTCATTTGTTTTATGCTTTGGGGGTTTTTCTGATTGCACAGCCTGGGACAATTTGGGAGCCACCTGGTACTCACAAGAGCAGCACGGGAGTGAAGGGAGATGATGTTTTATTAGCAGCCCTTTTGTTAACTTGCTAAGCACCTTAAAAAAGAAAAGGCAAGCTTCAATAGCAAATTTTCAATTCAAGTCACGCTGTGCCAGTCAGAAGGCCTCCAGGGCAGTGTTTAAAGACTCCTACTAAGTATTTATGCGAGAACAGCTGGGAAGCACAAGAAAGTCATCAACCTCAAAGCTCCTGCAAAACAAACTACCTGTGCAGTCCCTGGTCTAGCTCCTTTCCTGATGAGAAGGCCAGGCTAAGCCCAGGAGGTGAGAATGATAGAAAGCATCATTCTTTAACTGTAGACCTGGCCATGGGATTTGGTAATTCGTGAGTACACAGACTCAGCATAAGACAGGACATTAAACGCCAAACACCACTGTCTCTTGCTCACTTCTTGCACCTTAACTAAGAGATTTTGCGTAGAAAGAATGTGCCTACAAATCTAAAGGACAGACTTCAGCTTAGAAAAGTTCAATGTGGGGACCCACTTCACTGTTTGCTCCATTGTGCTATAGTCACTGGTAGTGACACATAGAACAACAGTTATTATTCATAGTTGCCATTTCCAGTTGCTGTTTCCATGCCAGGAGCCATGGCCAGCAGAGCATGTGTATGTGTGTGTGTGCATGTGTGTATGTATGTGTGTTTAATCGCTCGTAAGCTTCGTGACCATTCTCTGAGGCAAGCACCATTACCCTTCTACACACGGGAAAGGTGAGGGCATCACAGTGTTCAAGCTGACAAAGCACACAACTTGAAAAACTGAGAAAGCGAGGACTGGAAATGAGTACATTGACATAACATAGAGCCAGCCATCTTGGGAGTCATTTCCATGGTGTTAGACACTGAACTAAAACTTGAGAAGCAGAGATGGGAACAGGAGAGAGTTCACTAACTTGTTCAGATTTCTACTAACAGACTCAACTTAATCAAGGCCGCTAAAAGTTACTGACTAGGGGAGACCAGGGTATCATGAGGCACTTACTCTCCCATTCAAAAGTACATATTTAATGCTTACCTGTTGCAGTATGCTGCAGTAGGCATTGGAGAGGCAACAACAACTAAGAGGAAGCTCATGCAGCTTGGTCACTGTCTCTGACAGAGATGCAGATATACACCCAGAAGACCCCAGGCAGCCACTGCAGGCACAGCTCCTGGGGAGGTTCAGCTCCTTCCACCTCCGCCAACTGGGTCTGCACATAAACATTATCTCTTTACATGGTGTGGAAGGAAGGGAAGAGACCTCAGGTGGAAATGTTGAGTTTAATGCCTCACAAGCACTGTTTTGTGTCAGCACATCACCATTTTATAATTTACCCAGAATCGGTCAGTCTTCTGTGGGTCACCCTGTCCTGTTCCTGTTGACATTCTTTGTACAGTCCAGATCTTCACCTTGTGGTATTTTTACAGTGAATGTAAGTATCTTCTTCCATTTATCACCCTTGAGTTAACTTTGTCTATTTATCCTCCTTGAACAGAAATCTTCAGTTGTGCTGAAGGAGTTCAATGTCTCCATTTATGGATTAGTGTGGTGCATTTGGATTTGAAAGCTGTGCCTTCCTCAAAGCTGCAATCATTTCCCTATTTATTTTTTCTCCTGGGCTTTCCAGGCTGCACTTCTCATTTATGTCTATCACATCTCTACTTATTCAAAGCAATGGTCAAGGTATAAACCAAATGCTGACATAGATCAGGTCTGTTTTTGCCCTTTCTTCTTGGTCCCAAGCCCTGAGTTGCCAATGTATGTTAATATGTGCAAGATTAGGCCTTACTGTGTCCTTTTAAAGAACTGTTCCAGAATTTTTGAGACCTCATTTTTTTAAAAAACATACAACTTGCCAATATCCTGTTGAAAACTTGTATGCAATTTTGGCTGAAACTGGATTGAATTTACATGTTAGTTTAGTGCGATCAACATATTTATATTGTTAGTCATTCTCCTATGAGTATGGCTCAGTATTTTCAACTAGGTTATCTTTATTATCATTTACTAGATGTTTTTTCTCCATAAAGATCTTATGTAGGCTGTATTAGATTAAATTGTATATATTGCCTGATTTTTAATTTTTACAATTTTTTTTACCCTGAAGTATATTTCAGTACTTCCCATGGTAGCCAACTTATGGATCCAACCTAGATATCCATCAACAGATTTTAAAAAATGTGGCATAATGCACAACTCATCCACAAAGAACAAAATCATGTAACTCATGGATGGAACTGCGACATCATTACATTAAGCAAAGTAAGCCAGGCTTAGAAAGAGAAGTATCACATCTTTGCCTAATATGAGTGTGACTGAGAAATATGGTAAATCTTTAAAGTTTTAAAATGTATTATGGTAAAAGACACATCGCCATTAATTTCCCTCAAAATATTCCTCATCACTTCAAGCACATTTATCCTATCATGCTTACTTGTTTCTGAAGGAGTTCTAGACGTTTTCTTTCCTGGGTGTCTTTAGATGCGCTGTCCTGGCTAACTTAACGTCCTGAACCATTCAAAATATTGACCTTTCATAGCCACCTGGTTTTGGGGAAGAGCTGGAAGTTACGAAGTGCTAGATCCAGTGAACAATGTGAATGAGGACACACTGTAATGTTTCATGGGCTTGTCTTTCCCTTGGATACCATTTGGCAGCAGCGTTCACCATATTTTTTATCATATCTCGTAAAGGTACCCACCCAACTGGATTTCCAGAACTGTTTCAGCAAGTGCCGCAGACACTGAGATGAGCGTGTTTGGAGCAAGGAGGAGGGTTTTGAGAGGGATTCTGGGCAATGTGTCTTTTACTGCAATAAATTTTTAAAGTTTAACATTCAGCATTTATTTTGACCACCACTTATATTATTACATGAATCCAGGGGAAAAAAGACCACACAAAAGTAGACAGAGCTTATCAGGGAAGGAGAAGGGGACGGGAGCAAGGTATAAGAGGAGGTGATGAGGAATGTGAAACAATCAAAGCACGTTATATGCTTGTGTGGGAATGCCACAATGGAGCCCAAGATTCAGTACAATTAACATGTGTTAATAATTACAACTTAAAAATTGGAGTCTAATTTCTTATTAAGTCCCTCTGTCTTTGTCTCTGTCTCTCTTTCTCTCTCCCCCCCCCATGCAGGTTTTATTCTATCAATAGTATCATCTGAATCTTTTAAATATTGGCTTAATTTTTATTTGTTTGACCTACCAACTTATCTGAATGTTACATGAAGGTCTCCAGTGAGACCTTATAGTGTTGAATTTATTTATTTCTGCTAATATTGTACATATAGGCATTTATCAAATTCCAAGTTCTTTTATATTGCAAAGAAGTATTACTAAGTACATGAGCATCACAGTCTTTGCTAACTGTTAATTTCAAGTTACTTTTATCAGTACTTACTTTTCTGACTTGCTTTCATTTTAAAATTTTTACTCCATTTACCTTTTGGTTCATATTTTTAATATTTTAAAAATTCCTCCATAATTTTCTATTTCAAGTGTTTCTCTTTTAATTTGGATTGCACTTTTTATCTGGGTGCCTCTAATTTTTTATTTTATTTATTTGATTATATTTTATTGTAATTACTATTATATTAAATTATATTCCTATTCAATAAGTTTTATTTGCTCTTATTTTTTCTGTATTGTATCATTTTATTTTATTACACTAAAAATACTGCTTTAATATGAAACATTTATATATCAAATGCTATATATACATATAATCTAGAATATGTTTTGCTTTTTATTCTTTATTTATTTTTGCCTCTTCCGGTGTTCCTTTTGTTTTATTTTTTGTCTTGTCTATTAGTGCCTGATAATTTTACAAAATATTGTGTTTCAAAGTATTATTTTCTTACAGGCTGGTAACACATTTTGGCGATCCCCATCCCCTGTTGGCTTCTTTATATCCTTCCCACTTTTCCCTTGCTCTTGTCTAACAGGAGTATAGAAGAGAGGTGAGGAGGTGGTTTCCATCTTCTATATGTCGGGTCATCTTTTCTCCAGTGTACGTTTTTGGCTGCTGCAAAGAAGCAGAGGGCTGTAGTGGGGCGGGTTTGTTTCTACGCCTTCTATTACATCCCATTGGTCTATGTATCAGTTTTTATGCCAGTATCACACTGTTTCTGTTGCAATATCACCTTTATTGATCATAAAATTGTAGATTCCAGTTTTATTCTTCAGGTAGTTATCCCTTGATTATTTGATTTGTTTTTAATGTTTCCTTTGTATATATTTTTCTTTCATTTTCTTAAGCATATTACATAATATCTATATTTTATATATCTATCTATATAGAATATATATTTTATATATTTTTTCTTTCAGTTTATATATTTCTTCAAATATTTTCCACTATTTTTTTCTTTTTTTATTCCTGTTCTACACATTTTGGCATTTCCTCATTTTAAATTTCTCTTAACTTCCATTTCTTAATCATCCCTTAACATATTTCTATTTTTTCTTTTCTCTAATTTCTCTAATCATCCTTTTCTCTGGTCATCTTTCTACACTGATTCTTGACCTCCATTTTACAATTTTTTTCAGCTTATCCAGGCTGTTTATTGAGTTCTTCATTTTATTACAATATCTTTAAATCACAGCACGTATCTCTAAGTCTTCTTTCTGACTTCCTTCTGCTCTGTATGCCCATAACCTCCTTCGTATATTGGCCAATATCTGTTCATCTTCATTGAGATTCATAGTTACCCTGTTCTTTTAACTCAGGTGTCTTTTATTATATGCTGCATTCTTGAAATGCCATATTTTCTCTCAGGGGCAGCAGCAAGTTTGACTTTATCTGAGGGATGTTTGCAAGAAACAGCCATAGGACTCACATCCCTTCCTGAGTCTAAGGAGAGGTAAACTTCCACAAGAGAAGGGCAAAGAACCCCAGGAGCTGTGATCTGGATTCCACTGATCCCTTTTCTGCACCTTTGCCCAGCTGACCCAGCCCCTCCACCTAGCACAACGCTTCCCCGGCTGCTCCTTTCGAACCTGTCTTCTGCAGCAGCCTGATTTACTGATCCTTGGGGCGGAATGCCAATACACACTAAGGTCACTACCACCCTCAGGCTGAAGCCTTGCCCTGTTGTCTGCTCCAGAGTGATCAGCGAGGAAATATCTTTATTTCCCAGGAAATAGAGTGAACAGAAGGAAGGACCTCTCCCGGAAGCTGTCCCCAGCCTGCTGCAAACCATGACATGGTCCCCCTTCATCTAGACTGCTTTCCGTCTCCCAGGGGTTTCTTGATGAGTTTCAGTTGCCTCAGAAATCCCCTCTTCTCTTCCCACTCT
Source organism: Chinchilla lanigera (assembly GCF_000276665.1). Taxonomy (NCBI): domain Eukaryota; kingdom Metazoa; phylum Chordata; class Mammalia; order Rodentia; family Chinchillidae; genus Chinchilla; species Chinchilla lanigera. The sequence continues at coordinate 4,303,777 of NW_004955496.1, read as the reverse complement.
AGTGTCTCCTGCGTTGAGTATGAAGAAGGAACCAGCAGCGTGAATTCACCATGTCATCCAAAAGATCCTTTAGTTTTCAAGTCAAAAGTAAAACTCAGCCACATACTATTGGTATGGTCACGGATATCTTCGCTGCTTTCATGTCATCTATGCAATAAAGAGTTGTTATAAATATTTCACAATGCTGTACATCTTAAATACCTCAAGATGTGTTTGATATATAGCTTTGTTTTTAAAACGTAGCTATGATTATTAATGTAGCTGAGTTAAAACTATGTCACAAACATTCAACTGACCTATAAAGGATAAAGTTACTTCCTGGCATCTGTGCAATATCAGGACCTATCCTGAACTGAGTACCTCTCAAGACAGTACTCTAAGTGGTGAAAACCCAAATAGATCCAGGGTACATTAAATGCATTAAAACTTGCTTCAATGGGGTGCAAGTTCCCTAAAATCTTCTCCATATGGCAGGAAATGAAGTTAAATACACCATGTAAGCCCCGGAAAGAGCAGGGAGGGAAGCAAGCCCAACACATGCCTTCCACGTTTTGGAATTAAATTGTTACAGAATCAGAAAGTCAAGCTGTAGAGACACCAATACTCTTTTTAAAAATTTTTTCTGCAGTGATTTTCTTGTCCTTGCACCAGAAGCACGAGAGGCTGTGGCGTCACTGTATTACCCTAAATCAGCACGTCCTCCTAAGACCATCTCCAATTCCTTGCCCTTTGACTACTGGCATTAATATTTGCCTGTGTCAGGGATGTCAGTGATAAAGATAAATATTAAGTCAGTCACCCTTAGAGTGTCCCCACAGTCACCACCAGTTCTCCCCCAAAGTTCTCTGCTCTATATTTAACTTCCAACCTCCTGGATGTTCCTGCCTCAGCATCCCTTTACTGCATTTCTATCTGCCCCCTCGCCTTTTACCTCCTTTCCCAATCAGCTTAAACTTCATAATCTGCCATACAAACTTCTCTATTGCTTGTATATATGAATCTGTCCCTTTATTTTCCTTCTAGTAACAAAATCCGGGGCTCTGAGGAATCCAACTACCTACCTTTTCTGATTCTTTGCCATGAGAACTAGGTGTGGAGTGGAGCTGCTGCTGTTACGAAGCCAGCTTCCAGCCTTAGCAGGGTCCTCAGTGTGGCCTGTGCCATTGGGGGTTCTAGTGCTGCCTGCTCACTGGGAGCCTGGGCAGCTTCTAAACTCCTGATTCTTGGGTCTCACCCAGACTGGTACCATCAGATCCTCTGATGGGGAGATCCAGGCAACAGTAACCTGGAAACTCTCCAGGTGACTCGAATGCCAAGCGAGGGCTAGAGCAAGTTCTCAGCTTGTCCAGCACGTGAGTCACCTGTGGAGCTGTCACAGCATCTGGGCCTGGCCAACCCTAGAGATGAAGGTGACTTTGCCTGAGCTGTGGCCCGAAGAGGTAACAGGTCTCCAGACAAGACTGCTGGTCAGAGCCGTGGTTGCTCAGAGCTCCAAGCTCCTGGTCAGCTCTCAGCGAAGCTGTGGCCTGCTTCACAGAGAAAACAGAGTCAACAAGAAGAGAGAGCTTTCTCCCTGTCAATTTCTGTCCCCAAAATACAGACAGACCTCCTAATTATGATGAGTCTCCCCCCTTGTTTCCAAGGCCTCCCCTCCCCGCAGTCTGTCAGTTCACTCCAGTATTACCCAAGCCCTGCCCTGTCTTCTTCTGTCTCTCTGGTCCCCAAGGAGCCTTCCTCCTCCTCTACCTCTGCCTCCACCTCAATCTTGTCTCCATGACCTTTCAGAGCCAAACATCTGGAAGCCATTTTGTGTCTGGCTGTCTCTTCCTTGCATACTTGCCACTGTTTTATGCATGGCCACCTATTTACACCCAACAAGACCACAGACACCAGGCCATGATGGTGCTCAAGCCCGCGCATGCTCCTCGGCACTCGCCTTCACTGAACTCCCCCTCTCTCGCTGGTGTCTGTAGCTCCACACTCCCCAAGCTTTCCCACAGGCTCCTTGTTGGCCTTCCCTGCTTGCTGCAGGCTCTAATTCCTCTGCTCTTCCCTTTGACACTGCCAAGCCCCACATTCTGTCAGCGGAACTCTCTCATCCCCGTTCCCACCTCACATGTGCCTTGTCCCTTGTGGTTCTGATGTCACATGCTGATACAAGGGCAACACCTACAGACGCAGATCATGAGGCAGTGTAGTACATTTCTGCTTCATCTCAGAGATGGCACTTGGGCACTGTGGGAAAGGACAGTCCTGTAGGCAGCCCGAGTGAGAATGCACTTCTGGGGCAGAGGTGGTTCCATGGCATGAGGGTTAGGAGATGGAGCTAACTGTGCATCCCACACCAAGGACCTCAAGGATATCTGAAAAGATCAACCAGCCCAGCTCAGCCCAGCCCAGCCCAGCCTAGAATAGCTGTTCAGGATCTATATCTGTTATCTCCTATTTCAGTGTTATGCTGAGGACTTGGGACACAACCCACTGACTTGCTATGTGCAAGGTACAAGTTTCCTGGAGCATCACACAGTCTCCCTCTCCCACTCTCTCCCTTCCTTTTTTCTCTCTCTTCTCTGTCTCTGTCTCTGTCTCTGTCTGTCTCTCTCTCTCCTGTCTCACCTGTCTGTCTTCCACCTCCCACTGCATTTCTCACCTACCTGGCTTCTTCAGATCCTTCTAGGGAATCTTTTCTCACTTCCTCAAGTGTTTCTGCCAATGAAATCACTGTGTCACAGTGAATCATGATACAACTAGGGAAACACTGCCCAAGAATAAACTTCGGCTTTAAATTTAACAAAATTTATATAAAATTAGTTGATAGTATATGGAAAGAATTCAGAAATACATAAGAAGCACTTAATGATAGCTGTTCATGCTTCACAGTTAAAATTAGTTTTGAAAATGAGATTTAAAAATAAATGACTGAAACAAATATTAAGATGTGTGTGCCAAGTAATGGTATTGTTACTTAATGTCTGCATAAGTATTTCATAACTAATGACAAACACTCCACTCAGAAGATTCATTCAGCTTGTATCAGAGTTCACTGCTGAAAAGAACAGTAGCCAAAGACTAGGGTAATTTCATGTCTATACATAAACTATGCAGTAATTCTGAGCCTGCTTTGTTTATGAGTAATATAAAAAAAAAAAAACCGGACTTGTATATTTCAGAGATATTTTCTACTCTAAATGTTCTTAATACTACAAAAAATAATTTCAAGCCAGGTAGAGTGGCATGGTCCTTCTAGAATCCTAGCATTTTTAGAGGCTAAAGTAAGGAGATCAGAAGTTCAAACTAAAGCTGGCAGTGGTGGTGCATGCCTGTAACTCTCGAGGCTGAGGCAGGAGGATCACTGCAAGTTTGAGGCTAGCGTGGGCTACAAAGTGAGTGCAAGGCCAGACTGAACTATGTAGAAAGACCCTGCCTCAAAAAAAAAAAAAAAAAGCTCAAGCCAAGCCTGGGCAATCCAGCAACATAGCCAGATCTTCTCTCAAAATAAGAAATACAAAGCCTGCAGGCATTGTTGGTGCAAAGGCCCTAGGTTCAATCCTCAGTTGTTACGGTTTTTGTCTGAATGTCCCCTCAAAGCCTCATGCAGTCATGGGGTAGGTTTTTAGAGTTTGTGATTGACTCACTGCTGGAGTTATGGGCATGCGTGCTACACTTACCCTGGGGTGGGTAGCCTGCATACAATGTAAGGGAGGGAAAGAGGCTTGCTTGCTGCTCCTCCTTTTTCACTCTTGTTGTTTTTGCTGTTTTCGGCCACCATGAACTGTTGCCCTCTGCCATGTGCCACTCTGCCTTGAAGCCAGCTGGGTATGGACTGAAACCTCCACAAACTGTGAGCTAAATAAACATTTTCCTCTTTAATTTTGGGCATTATTTTGTCTCAGCAATAAGAGAAAAGTAACCAAGACACTAGCACTGTCAAAAAAAGAAAGTAATTCAAATTATCAAATAGTGACCATCAAACTTAAGATGGAAAAAATGACTAGGAACACTGAATGTCTGCCAAGTGCCCTAAGGGACTGTCTTTCTCTCCCTTCCAGAGAAGCAATCATGATGCACATGTTTTCTTCAACGAATGTATGCACTTCCAAGCAATATATTGTTTATGAGCTTCAAAAATCATATTATGCTGTGTGAAATTTCACTTATGCTAATGAGACACATTTGGGTGTGCTATAATGATGGCATTTTAACATCTACATTCATGAATGCAGTAGCTGTGTGTTTTTCTGTACTATTCTTTGTGTGGTTTGGGTACTAAAGCTTATATATACTGCATATATGTATATATTTGTACATAAGAAAAGTATTGTGAAGTATGTATTATTTATGTTATTTGAAACACACATTCATAATGATATATATGCTTATAAAATGAGGTGGAGAATGCCTTGCCAGTCTATATTTTCTAAAAGAAATTTTATATATTTAGAAAGACCATATACCTAAATATTTTGTAGAATTCACCTAAAATCAGTTGGACTTGAGGTTTTCTTGGTGGGAAGATTTTTAAATACTAGTTTAATTTCTATACTATGCAGAGTTATTTGACATTCTAATTCTTCTTTAGTTGATTTTGTTATGTTATATTTTTCTGGTAATTTTCTCTACTTTAAGTTTTTATATTTGTTATCATTCACACTGCTCAACTTATTTTTCAATAACATGAAAGGAGGTGCTTCCAACTGAGTGAAGTGCTATAGCCTTTGTTTGGGTCCTGCTAATCTTTATTTTTTTGGAATGTGCCTTGTGTGGTTTCAGTTTATAAGAAACAGGACTGCCCTTCATGAAGAGGAAAGCATCTTTCATAAGGTCAATCCACAAAGCCAGTGGCCCTCAGTGAGCTCCCTCTCTTCTTATGGTGAGTGGGAAGGAAGGTACAGGACATTGTGGAAGTTCTGGCTGATATTCACAGAGGTCACTGAATGTGGTTCCCTTCAACATTAGACAGATAACACATTTTCTGTTTTCTCCTTCATCCTACTGTCCCAAGCCCTGATGGCTCTACTTTCCCTGGCTACCCCCAAGCTAGTCTTCACATATCTCTATTTTCTAAAGCTGTGTACTGTCCTTTCCTTCTCTCAATCCCAAAGTCCACTTATTGAACTTCTTTCAAATACAGGCCCTCCTGTCTCCTTCACCACGAATGTTCATCCTCCCTGTAGGAATCATGAATATGTTTTAGCAAATATGTTGCTGCCTCCAATTAACTTTTGCCAGACAAATGAATGAAAGTTTTCTTCCAATGAATTCTGAGATGTTTAAGGCAGGAATTTGCCCATGTTCATTTTTTAACTCCTCACAAAAAAAAAACACTGTGATCGATATAGGAAATGTATTATATATGAAAACCAAAGGGGTAAACAAAGAACCATGAAATAGTAAGAAAATAAACGAAACATTAATTTCTCATCTTGCCTCTACATGCATTGTTACTTGAAATGTATTCAAGGTCTTTTGGGAAAAAAATAATGTTATGGGACCATTCTGGATGGCACTGTGAGGCTTGTTCCTGCATCTTTCCCAAGGGCATTCCCATGACCTCCGGTGGGTCATGGCCTTCTCTCCCAGGAAATAGAGCGAGAGATGCAGGAAACTCTTTTTGCACTTGCATTTCTCCTTTCAGTCAAGGAATGTGGAGTGCATTAACATCTATTGATTTTTTTTCCTTTTCATTGAGCACATGGCCTCGAGTAGATTCTAGTAGAATCTAAAGTAGTAAAGCCTGCCCCATGTGCTCCAGAGGAGCAAGGCCCCTCGTGCTAGGACAGTTTCCCAAGAGGCTCCACAGGACCAGCAAGGGGATATGGAGACCTGATCTGGACTGGGAGAGTTTTGTGCTGTAGAATAGGGGACACATTCCTGAGCCGCCCACCCCATAGTCATTGGCTGGTGAGTGAACCAAAGTGGAAGTGCTCACACCCCATCACAGGGAGAAGCTGCTGCAGGGTGGGACCGCTGTTTTATCTCAAAGTGCTGGGGGCTGAACTTCAGCAGCAGAACGGTCCTGAGTCACTTCAGTTCCAGCATCCAGGAGTGGAAGGAGGGAAGGGCTGTTCAGTCACAATAGACAGCTGGCAGATGGACAGCAGACTAAGGGGAACCGAGAAGTAGGAGCTGGAACCCAGGCTCTAATTGGGTGAACACCAAAAGCAGCTCTAGCTGCAAAGGACTAGAAGCAGCCCTCTGGCCTGTGGTGGGACAAGAGCCTCAGCACCCTCATCCTCTTGGTCTGGAGGCACAAACAAGAAAGAGATCTTGGCTGTTTAGAGGACAAGGCCATCCCTGCCCGTCCCCCAGCCCTGTGACCTGCAGCATGAGCAACAACCAGCCTTGGGCAGGACAAGGGCACCACCACGTGCCCTGTGACCAGCAGGCAAAGGGCCTCGGCTAGCTGCAGGCAAGGGCACTGCCCTTTCCCTACCACGAAGGTATAAGAGGAGTCAGCCTCACACTCAGCAGTAATCTTACAGCAGACCTTATGGAATCATTCAGTACAGATTCTAGCTCCAGCTAGGGAACTAAGACCGAACTGGGGGTATGGGAGGAATTCATTTTAATACATTTTTTTTTCTATTTTTACTTTTTAAATTTTTTTTATTTGGGGGGTTGTATAGGTTTCAACTTTTACTGCTTGGTTTGTTTTCTGTGTCCTGCCTTTCTTTTTTTTTATTTGGGGGGTTGTATAGGTTTCAACTTTTACTGCTTGGTTTGTTTTCTGTGTCCTGCCTTTCTCTTTCCTCACCTGTATTTTGCTATTCTCTGATACTTACAGATGAGTGGGCACTGTCTCGATGATTTCTAGTTAGCCTAGAAATTCTTTTGCTTTCTCCTCAATTTTTTCTCTCCTGTTCTCTTTTCCATCTTCCCAAAATTTGGGTGACCATCCTTAGTCCTTCAGCTTTGCTTCTACTACATTTCTCTTCAGCTATCACTCTGTTTTGTCTCCATCCCTTTTAAATTTCCCTTCCCCACAGAATAAAATCTCCCTACCAAGGGGAAACCCACTGTATACAAATTCTTGGCCTATGTCAGAGGTTGTTATATAACTATAGATCTTGCTCCTATGTATAGAGGTACTAAGTGAGTAGACACCACAGATTATCAGTTTCTGGGCTGTGCTTGATGATATTGTTACTACTAATTCTACTGTTTTAGTCAAGATGCCATACCTGGTGTAATCACTTGTTCACACTTGTACAATAACACTGTGACAATCTGGGTCACAATCATCATCATAGCCTGGTACCAAAGAATTGGGTGCTGAGCCAAATAGCAACACATCATCCCTAATAAAGTGGGAAGATAGGATCCTGGGACAGACACAAAGAGCAACAGCCATCTACGGCTAGAAGATGTCTCTGAAGAATAGACATTTCCTAGAGAAGCTTTGATAACAGTGATAAGGCTACCTAACAAGAAAAGTACAAACAACACAGAAAACAAATTAAGTTGGAAAATGACATGATACAGATGCAAAACAATATAGTAAAGAAGAAATTAAATAGATGAATTTAGGTTTTCCTTATTTAAATTCTAACTTGTCATCTTTTAACAAAAATACTTTAAAGTGATATTTTTGTTTAAATATATTTGGCAGGAACAAGACAAGGATGTTCACTATCATCATTCTTATTCAGTATAGTTCTGGAAACATTAACCAGAGCAATTAGGCAAGAGAGAGAAATAAAAGGAATAAAGATAGGAAAGGAAGAAGTGAAATTATCATTATTTGCAGACGACAAGAGTCTATATAGAAGACCCAAAAAATTCCACCAAAAGACTTCTAGATAACAACCAAATTCAGTTGTGTAGCTGGATACAAATTCAACAATCAAATGGCATGCCTGTACACAAGCAAATTCACTTTAAAAATATGGAAAAAATACTTAGGAATCAATCTAACAAAGGAATTAAAAGACATAGACATTGAACATTATAGTATGCTGAAAAAGGAGATTGAATAGGATATGAGAAGGGGCTGGGGATTTAGCTCAGCGGCAAAGCACCTGCCTGGCAAGCACAAGGTCGTGAGTTTGGTTCCTGGTACCGGAGAAAAACCAAAAACCAAAAAAAAAAAAAAAAAAGGATATGAGAAAATACAAATATATCCCTTGCTCATATATAGGAAGAACCAGCATAGTGAAAATGGCCACCCTTCCAAAATTGTTATACAGATTCAATCCAACCCTGATTAAAATACTATTAGCATACCTCACAGAACTCGAGAAAACATTCCTAAAATTTATTTGGAACCAAGAGAGCTAGAATAGCAAAAGCAATTCTGGGCAACAAAGGCAAAGCAGGAAACATCACAATCCTTGACTTAAAATTATACTACAAAGCTACTGTGATAAAATCAGCATGGTACTGGAAAAAAAACAGACCTGAGGACTAGTGAAATAGATTAGCAGTTGCAGACACAACTACAAACACACTCAGCCACCTATCTTTGACAAAAGGGCCAAACATGTTCACTGGATGAAAGATAGACTCTTCAATAAATAGTGCTGGAAAAACTGGCAATCTACATGCTGAAGACTAAAACTAGACCCATGTCTATCACCACACAGTAATCTAAAGTCAAAATAGATTAAAGATCTAAATATTGACATAGAAACACTAAATCTACTAGAAGAGAAAGTAGATAGAAATCTTGAAGACAAGGTGTAGGCAGAGACTTCATGAACAAAATCCAAACTTTATGGGAAATACTCCAAAGAATCAACAACTTGGATCTCATCTTATTAAAAAACTTCTACACATCAAAAGAAATCACCAGCAGAGTGAAAAGACAACCCTCAGAGTGGGAAAAAAATTTAGTCAACTTCCCCTCAGACAAGGGACTTATATCTAGAATATATAAAGAATTGAAAAAAATCAGACCAACCCCAAATTCAAAGACCCAATCCAAAAATGGGTATCTGAAATGAAAATGCTCTTCTGAGACAAAGAAATAGAAATGACAAATAAATATATTTAAAATGTTTAACATCATTGATCATTTGAGAGATGCAAATTAAAACAACACTGAGATTCTATCTCCCCCCACAAAGAACAGCTCTCATCAAGAAATAAATGAATAACGAATGATGGTGGGGCTGTGGTGAAAAAGGAACGCTTCTCCACTGTTGGTGGGATTGCAGACTGGTGCAACTTCTGTGAAAATCAGTGTGGAGGCTCCTCAAAAAGCTAGGATCAGAGGTCCCATTCGACCCAGCTATTCCCCTTCTGGGTATCTTCCCAGAAGAATTTAAAACATCATACCACAGTGATATATATGCACCCATGTTTATAGCAGCACAATTTGTAATAGCTATATCTTGGAAACAACCCAAATGCCCATCCATCTTTTTTTTAAATAAAAAAGATGTGATCTTTTTAAACAATGGAGTATTGCACAGCCATAAAGAGGAATAAACTTGAGACATTTATAGGTAAATGGATGCAACTTGAGACCATACTAACAAGTGAAATAAATCAGATTCACATGTGTAAACACTGTATTATCTCTCTGGTATAAGAAACTGAAAGAGTAAAATGAGAATAAATTGTTTAGAAGGAAAAAAGAGTTAGGATGGGTTCAGGGGAAGGAAGGAAAGGAAAAGAAAAAATGCAAGTTAGTCATACTACTAGTGTCCCTTAGTTCATTGTTAAAGAAGGTTTACACTAATATTGATTGGAGAATTTTTTGTTTTGTTTTGTTTTGTTTTCCTGGTACCGGGAATTGAACTCATGACCTTGTGCTTGCTGGGTAGGCGCTGTGCCACTGAGCTAAATCCCCAGCCCCTGATTGGAAAATTTTCATGCCCATATTTTGTACTCTGAGTAACTAAAGTTAACAATATTCAATATATTAACTATTGCTATTCTCCTATTATTTTGTCAGGAAATTTTGTTTTATTTTTTCCATAAAAGAAAAAAACCACTGAGTTATTTTCTTATCATTGTTCATCAATGTTAAGTACTTCAGTTCTTTTAGTAGATGATGATTTCTCAGATATATATGAAATAATTTGGTGATAGGGAGATGATGATAAAGAGAAGACGAAGGATAAAAGAAAAAAGGAGAAAAAGAAGCAAAAGAAAAATTTAAAAGAGTCTGACATATTTATATCTGTGGACTGGTGTACTATGTTTAAAGAAATCTGTTTCCATAAGGACCAGTGAGTGCTCTGGGACAGCGCACATCCATGGCAATGGCAGAGAAGCCAGGCACAGGGAGTTTGCCCCAGCAAGAAACCACCGGAGTAGATGAGGAAAGCATGATTTCTGTGCCCTGCTTTGTCTCCTTGTCCAGATCCCAAAGATGACTGAGTTCCATGAACTATCACTCAATAGGCTAGAATGTTAGAAATATTGGTGGATCAAATAAAAATTGTGAGAAATAACTGTGATTGTTAATTATAATATCTCTACTTGAGTAAGAACACCTAGTGGGTTAGTAAGCTCTGGGTGTAGCTGTGGGTGATTGCCCCACATTGAGCAGGGACCACCCACTCCAGATGTGGGTGGCATCAACCCATAGGCTTGTAGCCTGGATAGAGTGAAGAAGGAAATATTCCCTTTTTCTCTTTCATATGAGGAACTCCGCTCCTCACCATTGGCTTTGTACATTTGTTTACAGTTCCTTCAGGCTTCCAGTGCAGACCCTTCAGCTTCCTGTTGTGGACTCACAGGCAATAGCTAAGTGCAGCCATAGCATCAGAACAGGGCCCTGTGGGCTCTTTGGCTTGGGGACCCTGTGAACTGCAGAATGATCTGAAGCTCTCCCTTCCTCATCTTCCTTCTACTTTTCCTCTTTTCCCAGGTGAGAGCTCTGCACCCAGGCTGAAGACTGCTGCAGCTAATCTTGTTCCTTCCTTCTTCACCATCCCAATCTATCCCTGGGAGATCTAGTTCTGTGGGGCTGACTTCTTAGATGACTGCAGCTGACAAACTGACATAAGTATATTAGTTACCATCCAACGCCAAGAGCTTTTAAATTTTTATTATGATCCCTCTTTGACTCATGTGCTATTTAAAATCACTTCCCTAAATGTTTGAGAGGGCTAACTTTCATATCAATTTCATTGCCTTCTGTCCACAGAATTCTGTATATTTTTGGATTGGATTGTGATTGGAAGTCTGTATATTTTTTAGGATGCCTCACAAAGACTAGATATTCTATAATTGTTGAGTATGGAGTTCTTTAAGGTTCACCGAGAAGGCTTGCTGACTGTGACATTCAGATTAACTGAATCACATTGATACGAGAAGTGTTTAAATATCTCACTATAACAGTGTATATGAATTTTTCCTTCACTAGGACCAATTAACAATTCTAAACCTGTATCCACCTGATGAAACTGCCTTAAATAGATAAAGCAAAATGAGAGACATACAATGGGGCCTTGGTTCATGAATTTAACTCCATGATTCTGGGAAAGATGGCCACATTTATGTTTATGCCTAAAAGATAGCCTCCATCTGGTTCATCAACTGATGCAGAATTGATGAATGGAAGCAAAATCTTAACAAATGCTTCTGTTTGTAAACCAAATTGTTTACAAACAAAAGCATTTGTGAACTGAGGAACACTATAGGTTTCTCATTTTGCTGTATCTATGTAAGACAACCTCACCAAGGTGCATACAGGTTAAGAGTTGTTAATTGTTCCCAGTAAATTAAAAGGCTACCCACTGTCCACAGATTGTTTTCATCCTTCATAACGCTTTTGACCTAAAATTCTGAGATTATTATTTTTACATCCGCTTTTTAATGGCTAGAATTTGTCTGGTATATCACTTTCCTACCCTTTACATTACCATATTTATTTGTGTTTACATTTTAAGTGAATCTTTGGAAAACAACTATTGCTGCACATTGGTCTTTTATACAATCTGGAAATATGAATATTTTAATTGATGAGTTTAATAGTTTAGTTCACTTGCATTTACCATGAACACTAATATATTTGTGTTTTCTACTTTCTTATTTTGTGCTTTCTGGCATACACTTTTATGCTTCCTTTTCTTATTTCTTCTTTCTTTTGCTTTCATTTGATTTTTTAAAATCTACTAAAATTAACAGTAATATAGTCTTCATCATTACTTTTGGAAATGTACCTTACATTTTCAACTTTAAAAAATAAGCTTTATTACCTCTTCTGCCAAATAATATAATGACCTTACAATATTTTAATACTTTTAGTTGCCCCTACCCAATTGATTTTCCATTATTGTCTGTAATTTTAGTTTTCTCTTGTCTTTTATTTAATCTGAGCCTTAAACATTAGACAATATCAGTATTTATATTGATACGTACAATATAATATTTATACTATAGCCATGTGTCCATCAAGCAGCTTTATTGGAAGTTCTTTTAATGAGGATAAACTTGTTATAATAAACTCTGTTATTACTGGAAACTACCACTCTTATAATTCACATTCTTTAAATTTTGTAGACTTAAATTAAGGGAAGAATTCTTAGTGATTTCTTTTATTTTCCTGTGAGTTCATCACTGCATTTAAAGCATATTCATTTAGAATCTAAATTGATCTGTAGTGAAAGACTTTTAGATCTATGACTCTAGAAACAGCAGTCTATTTCTATTCTTTACCTGTAAACATAACTACGTTTATCAGTCTTTGATGGATGCACTGTCACTGACTGTGTGGGTTCTGATGTCACCAGGTGTCCTCAGCAAGGGTGTAATATGGTGTCTCAATGCGTCTGTCATTTACCACAGGCATATACAGCTAACGTGTGTTAAGTAAGCCACTCCAGGGATATCACACAGCACCGGTGCAATAACCCTCATGAAAGAGACCAGAGCCTCAGAAAGCTTCCATTACAGCAATCATGGGTTGAAAGTGTATAGGTACAGAGAACAATCAGAAACAGCAGACATGACAGTTCTATTCCTGGCACAACAGCTTTTTTTGGCCACAGTGTATGGTAAAAATAAAGACAGTTTAATCAAATCTGACAAGAAATCAACCAAGAGGCTTAAAATCATCATGATGATCCACTATAAAAAGTAACAATTATTGTAAAACACCAAACTGGTCAGATTGATCATTGTGGCTTTAAATAATAAGCTAATGATAGATGAAAGTACAATTAGCAAAACATTTAAAAATAAGATTTATTTTACCTTATTTCAGCCTCTTTAATTTATATTTATTTTATAATGTTATAAAATTTTTATAATCTATAAAAATGTGTATTTTAAAATGTACACTTTAAAATACACATTTTAAAATGTGTAGTTTGAATGCTCAAAATAGTTTTCATAATCGGACATGTAAATTTTTAAAATTGGGTTACCCACTTGCTAGCCAATCAATGACCCAAAATCTTCACATATAGAGTTTATTTTTACTTCCTCCACAAAAATTAATTTTGAGATTTGTACACAGTAAAAAATGAACAACTATTTGTAGAATTAATAGCTTGTTCTTCTACGTTTTGAAAGCTCCTCTTTCCTATCGTCTATTTTTCAGTACATGGTGACGACTTTGAGAAGCATTCCCTCTTGGATCATTTCACATATTCCCAGAATGTTGGTAAAGTTGGCTTTTATTATTCCTAACTTGTCCCTGATGGAGGCATCATCAAATGCTACTTTGCATATGGTTAGTAAAGGTGAATTTATTATTTCCCATGACAACTTTAACTTTTGCTTAGTAATTCTCATGGTTAAATTTCTCCTTGTATTTCACTTAAATTTCCCTGCTATAGTTTAAGCTCTTGCTTCCTATTCTGCTCTCATCAACTAACAAGACTTGGTCCCTGGCTATCTGGCAACATCTCTTAACCAAAGAGCATAACACTGGGTTCCATAAACACATCTTTTATTTTTCTACTGTACATTTTTATTTTAGCATAATAATAGCTGGCTGTGCACCTCAGTACCTTTGCCTGAGTGATAATCATCATAATCTTTGTGATTATGAAAGCAGCAATCTTTGTGCTTACCCACTTGGTACTACAAAAAGCAAGGTGTGTGCATGTGTGCAAAAGTGTTAAACTGGGAGTTTACCCATATTTATGTTCCATCTAACAGGTTTTATGCATATTTACCTAAGCATCACAGAGGGTATAATACACCCACACCACTCCAAGATTTGTTTTTTTAAAAGGTTTTCTTTTGGTTTTTCTGGTAGAAGTAGCCCTATTCATTACAATGGCACATGAAAAACCAGATTTGCAAATTTTGGAGGAGGTCAAAAGTGAATCATCAGACTACTCATGCATGGATGGTACAGATGATCCACTATGGTAAAATATATGTTTTCATAAAGGAAGAGTGGTGTGGATGGATAATGATGATTATGATGATTATGATGACTTTGATACTGGTTGTGTGAGCCGAAGTTCCTGTGACAGTGAACTGGAGAATGGAGTGATATAGACACAGGGAATGCAGAGTTCCTTGATTCAGATGATAAAGAAAACAGCCATGTGAGTACATACTTGACTATTTGAAAAGTTGCAAAAGGGTTACACAACTCAGTGGAATAATCAGTGGTAGAACTAGAACAGTGGAATAACTAGTGGTAGAAACTATGGAGAGGGTCTAGGTAAGGATGAAACATATTGGATGAAATGTGGGCACTGCCATTCAACATTACAAATGGTAACAGACAAAATGCTACAAGATGCTGTAAAATACACAAAGGCTGACATACAAGTAAGACATTCTATTTACACTAATAGCCATATTCAAAATCATATTTATCATGACATCTCACTAGCTGAACTGAGAGCATTCATAGGTCTGCTGTGCTTAACATGAATTTTCATGGTGATTGTAGGAATGTAAATGACTATGGAAAAGCAATAGGTTAAAATATGGCATAAAAATATATACCTATATAAATGCAAAAACTTATTATGCTTTCAATTTAGAAATTTATCCTAGAACTCAGCCATTAAGTCCTTATTTGTATAGTAATAAACCAAATGATGTTGTGAAAAAATTTGTTTCTTCCATCTCCCAAACTAATCAGAATGTGAAATTTGACAATTGGTTTGCCAGTTTCCAGTTGATGTTACATTTGCTAATACAGCACAAGATGACCAGTGCGGGAACTGTATGCAGGAACAAAGCAGAAATTCCAAGTGAAATGTTGCAGTTTCAAAACAGAATTTTATAGTACAATCTTTGGATTTTAGGAAGATTTACATTGGCCTCATATATGGCAAAGAAAAATAAACTGGCACTGCTAAAGTCAACATTTCACTCTGATGGAAACACTGATAGAGAAACCTCAACAAAATGGAAGCTTGAGATGAAAACATTCTACAATAAGACCAAAGGTGGAGTAGATGCTGATGATGGTTATGCAACAACTATGATGTCACTTGAAATAAAAAGTATTGGCCAATGGTTGTGTTTTACTTGATTCTAAACATGTGTGGCATAACTAGTTTGACTTTTTACAAAGAAAATAAGTATAAAATACCATGGAGAAATTAGTTTAGAGGTTTGGGACTGGAACTCTTAAGAGATCATTCACAGCAAAGGAAAAACAAAATGTTTCTGCCCAGGGAACTTTAAAAAAACAAGTTGTGCAGCATGCTGATGAGCTGACAGGTGAACGGACAGGTGCAGCATCACAAAGACCTACTATGACAATAGGAAAACAAAAAGATGTCAACTGTGCCCTACAAGGAAGGACAGAAAACAAAACACACATGCTACCAATGTAAGTGAAACGTTTATGGAACATGACATTTTCGTGTGTGAACACTGTGCTGGGTGTGACAATTGAAACAAAGATTATTTTTGTTGCAGAATTCTATTAGTATTTCCATTGTAGGTCACATAGGTTTTTATTTCTGATGTTATCCTTTAGGTTTTGTAAGCAAGTAAACAGCTGATGTAAAAATACTGATGTCTCACCTAAGCACTTATTCCGTATCTGATATTTTATTTTATTGATATCTTATTTCCCTGCTAAGTGCACATTGTACAATATAGCAGGAAGCTCCTGACAAAACAAGAAGAGAAGAGAGGTGAGGAGAATGGCCTACCACATAGGAAAGGAAAGCTAAGCATATGTGCTGCCAGTGTAAGTGAGATGTGTTCATGGAACATGCTGTTGTCATAGGTGAAGAGTTGAAGCAAAGATTATTTCTGTGATAGACTTCTATTTGTGTTTACATTGTAGCTCATGTATGCGTTTATTTCTGATGTTGTCTCTTAGGTTTTATAAGCAAGTGCACAGCTGATGTGAAAATGTTGATGTATTCTAAATGTACAATAAATGCTAAAAATTTAATTCTTTATTTTACTGATATTTTATGCTTCTGTTAACTATACATTGCATAATATAATAAGGACCCTCTGGCAAAACACTAAGACCGGCGAGGTGTCAAGTATATCTTATAAGAAGGCCAAAAAAGCAAAACATGTCAGTGAAAGTTGTACGTGTGTATAAATGAGCTATTGTCATGTGTGAAGACTGCCTTAGATGTGATAATTGAAGTAAAGTTTTTTGGTAGAGTGCTATTGGTATTTTCCGTGTAGTTTATACAGGAATTTATTTCTGTTGTTCTTTTTCATACTGTGCAATAAAAGCAAGTTAATGTTGAAAATTTTGATGTTTTATTACAAACACTGAATAAACATAAAAAATGTAATACTTTGTTTTTGTGACGTTATTCCTATTAAGGACTCATTGTTTAATATAATAAAACTCATAAAATTAAAATTAATAATTCATGGATAAAAGTATTCTAAAGAACAAATGTGGGTTTGACACACACATATTTATGAGACTTTATGACCAAAAAATATGTTATGTTGAGCATGTTTTCAGAATCTATTCCACCTCCCTCATCTTTCTTTCTCCATATTGGTTTTTGTTCTTTGATGTGCTGAGAATTGAACCCAGGGCTTTGTGCATGCTAGGCAAGTGCCCTACCAATGAACTATAATTTTAGCCTTTCTTCCTGCATATTGAGAAGTTTCTAGCCCTATTAACCTTTCTTTACACACCCAACTTCCCTCAACCCCTCAAATCGTGTGATTTCCCTCTGAACTTACAATAATCTGTCCATAAAGAAAAAATTACATGCAAAATTTAGTAATTGCCTGTAAGTGAGAAAAATGCATAATTTCCCTAAGTTGTTGGAATGTAAGCATGAAATTTCATTTGGGAAATAGGGCTGTTTAATTCTTTTTTTTTTTAACTTTTCTTTTATTTTAAAGAGAGTAGTAAATGAGAAACAAACAAAGGAATAGAACAGCAGCAGCATACCAGTATCACAAACATAAACAAATCAAAGCAAGAACATTCAAAATGGTAGCGATATGTAATGTAACAACCACTGAGGATTCGTATTATTTTGTCTTGAGGGCTGTTTAATTCTTACTCTCAGTTTCATAAAGGACCCTATGAGATTATCCTGTTTTCTTTCTTTCCTCTATTAAAAGAAGCATTTTCACAGTATAAAATGTTACACAAAATTGTATATGTGCATCCATATGTGTAAGTGTACCAGTGCAACATGCATTTTCCTGGAGTAAATCATTCACTGATTTTGTGTTGGAGCCCAGCATCCTCTAAAAAGGGAAAACCTGACTGGGTTCTAATCTTGGGATAAAATTAAGGAGACTGGAAAAGTAATGTCTCTGTTTACCTTTTTGATTACCTAATTTTTATTTCTGAAAGTTAGATAATTCATAAAGTAGTCTATTTTAAGTAATATCTAGGAATGAAATCTGAGAATTTTAAAAGAAATTTGCAGTCAATCTTGCCTCATGAAGAGAGACTTACGTCTGTGTGCTATTTTCAGCATATTTCTGTTCTGCAGAGGATCTTGCCCATCCTAACAGGTATCTGACTCACAGCATTCTCTTTGCATTCATTGTGATGCAGTCAGATACAAGGCCAGCTGCTCTTGGCCACTGCCAAGCACGTATCGTGCAGCCCTATGTGTATGAGTGCTCTGTCATGAAGCAGAGTTTCCTCCACTAGAATGACTCCTAGGAAAGCAGTCAAAGGAGAACCTATACTTAGCAGCATGCCCTTATGTCTTTCTCTCTCTACATACAGAGCACAAGGCTCTCCATCCATATCAGAATATTCCCTATGCATCCCCCTTGAGCAGCAAAAGTCCCATCAGCAATATCCTAGAGGAAAATCATGGCAATGAGGAAGAAGACATCTGTGGGCAGACAAAATGAGGCCCACAGGTATTAGGACATGTTCAGGTCATATACATTAGCAGAAGGACACAAAAACCTTTCACAGCCCTGCTTCTCATCATGCCCTCTGCATCTCAGCTCTCCATGTGTGCTGGCCAAAGTTACAAAACCGTAACTGGATGCTGCCTCATCTTCCACCCACTTCTGTGTATCTCTGGCCCCTCACCCCAGGCTGGCCTTGCTGGTGATGCCACAGTACACTGATTTGCTTCCATACCCAGCACACACATCCTGGAAGTATGGGGCAGTTGGTGTGTTAAGGACCAGAGCTTACCAACAGCTTGTGAGAGGCAGTGGATACATTATTTCTGCTGTCTTCTTTCTCTCCAGGAATGGTCCAAAGATATGGTTACAAACCTTTCCACAAACCCCATTTTGGCTCTACCTCCTCTAAATTACACATTTGTTCCTCACTCCTATTCCCTGGAATTGTCCACCGTATAAAATATCAGCACATTAGACTTTATTTGTACTCTACTTTCTGAGAAAATCAGGCTGAGACTATTAGCTTTTCTGAGAAATATGCATGATAGCAGAGATCAAGTGTTCATTATCATTTTCTCTGTGTAACAGTCACTCAATACAAACCTCTCAAATTAGAGACAGAGGATCTCCTATCAAGACAGTAGATGTAGCATATTAAACATGGTGAAAATATCCAATGACAAATCAACAAATATTACAGAACTCCTAGAATGTCTTAGAAACTCTGCTGTATTTGCAATTTCTGTCTACAAATTGAGGATTAAGAAATTTGTGTATTAAAACACAAAATGTTAGCTGACTAATCTTAAAACTTCCCTGCCAAATTTTGTAGCAGCAATCATTTCATATGGAATGAGTTTTGCTGCTCTGATATAGGGCAAATCAAATGTGATTTAGTGTCAATTCTGACATCTGAACCCTTTAATTTCCTTAGAGAGGCTTCCCTTGGGAAGGGGACAATATGACAATAAAACTAGGATTAATGCAACAAGGAGAAATTCAAATGAAAACAAATCCATAAAAGATAGATGCTATGGCTTGAATCTATGCCCCCTTCAAAATTCATATGAAAACTTAATCAGATCCAAGTAATACATTACTGTGTAATAAGGGTTACTGAAAGTTGAGTAGCACTCATTATGTATTAAATGGTAATCCTCTGTCAAGCTGTTGTCTTTAATTTTACATTTACATTTTAGTAGAACAAGTGCTGTTTAAGAGTAAGCTAAGCCAGGTGCGATGGCGCATGCCTATAATTCCAGCACTCAGGAGGCTGAACTACAGGGATCTCTGCAAGTTTGAGCCAGCCTGGGCTACATAGTGAGTTTAAGGCCAGCCTGAACTGCATAGCTGTCTCAAAAAGACAAAAAATAAACTAATCTAAACTAATCTAAAAAATAAAATAAAATAAAATAAAATAACATGAAATAATAAAGTAAGATAGTAAACCAAGAATGAGTCCCAAAGATGGAAAGTCTGACCTTGACAGCTAGATGAGCCACTGTACTAAGAAATGTTTTTGGCAGACATGTTGGCACATGCCTGTGATCTCAGCACTCAGGAGGAGAGACAAGAGGATCCCTGTGAATTGAAGACTATGCATGGTACTTGGTGAGTTCGAGGTCAACCTGAAATATATTAAAACCTTGCCTCAAAAACCAAAAAACAAAGAAAGAAATGTTTCTTTCCAGATGTTAAGGAAAGGTAATGTAAAGATGCTTTCTATCTCATTATCTGTGGTATTATCATGGCTATATATTACATAAGACAATAACCTTGATTCAGATCCTTTATTTATTTACAAATTATTGGTACTGCTTCATTTGTATCATGCACAATCTCTTGACCAAGCCTACTTTCACACTTAGTATAACATAATTTTGTGAATATTCTTTGCTGCAGGACTAGTGTTGCTTATCTTGGCAAGAGGTTGTTTACCTGGAGAGATTAAATTAACACTGATTAGCTTTCTGATATTGTGCACTTTTGAAATGTTTTTTATATGATTATATTAAAACCTTTAGTAAATGTTAAGACCAGTATCTAGATGTCCCTCCAAAGCGTCATGTGCTCATAGGTGGGGCTTTTCAGTGGTGGCTGGATCCAGGGTATGTGAATATGGATAAAGGATGTGATAACTAAATTAGTGTAGCATAGTTCTGGGTGTATATAATGTGAGCTCCACCCTGAGTGTAGGTGGTACCAACCAATAGGCTTGTAGCCTGAATGGGATAAAAAGGGAAAGATGGAAGGCAGGCTTCCTTCCCTACTATGGACTGTTTCTTCTCATCCATGCTTCTCTGCCATATCACCCTGCTCCAGAGTCAGCTGACTATGGACTGAGACTTCTACAAACTATGAATCAAAGTAAAACAAACCTCTTCTCCTTTTACTTCTGGCCAGGTATTTAGTCCCAGAAATGATGTAGTAACTAAGACAGTAAATATTGAAATAAAACTATATTGACCAGTTTTTCTTACTTGTAATCACCATGGTGATAGTATTAGAAGGTAGGATTTCCAAGAAAGATTGGGTCATGAGAGCACCACCCTTCTGAATGGGACTAATGGCCTATAAAGGAGGCTCTGTCCCATAGATGCCTCTTTGTCCTAGCTTCCATCATGTGAGCCATCCTGAAGCAGAGACAGCCCTCACCAGAAACAGAATCTGCCAGCACCTTGACCATGGACTTCCTTGCCTCCACAACAAAAAGGAAAATAATCCTGTTCTTTATAAATTGCCTAGTGCTGGTATTTTGTTATAATGGCACAAATGGACTAAAACAATAGAACACCCAAGAAAATTAAGTTCATCAGCAAGTAGTGGCACAAGGAAGGAAAGTCAGCTGTCTTGCACAGAAAGGAAAGAAATGATGATGTCATATTAGTAGAAAGAGGCAGATGCTAAAAAGAAGGTGATCACTGGTCTGAGTGCCTACATAGTTAGTAGGCACAGTGTAGGAAAAAGACATTTCTTTCATTTGTCAAGTATTTGCTTACTTCGCGATGGAGAGCACACATGATCTGCAAGAGGTTAGAATTACAGTTATGGTGTAGATGTGGCTCTTTCAAGAGTGAGTGAGGCTGTTTCCAGTGCAAATCAGATTCTTCCAAGGTAGCTGTCAGAGGGTTTTCAGGAGCACTGAGGAGAGGTTAAGCAAAGGATATTGAAGAAGGAAGGGCAAGGTTAGGAGTTCAAGCCCCAGCACCACACAAAAAAAAATCAAGAAGATAGATGAGATCTGCTTTGGAACTTAAGAACAGAGAAGAAAAGGTGGATAGGAAGTGGGGGACATGAAAAAGAGAAGCAAAGGGGAGAGAAAAATTGAGTTAGTTCATTCAATATGGGAAGAGGAGCCACACCCATGAGGTAAGAACTGGTATCAGAAAATAATGGGGATCAGAGAAATGACCCAAAGATGGTTGTTTCAAAGTACTTTGTGTGACCTTGGGAGACCCCCTTCCATACAAGCTGCCCTTCAGACATTGGGAAACTACTTTCATGAAAAATGAGGATCTATTATCAAATTAGAAAAGAGCTACTATAGGTCTTTCTTTCTGTGAGCCTGTCTTCCCTTTAGATGGCACTCAGCAGCAAAATTCACCATATTTCTGATCCCACCACCTAAAGACACTCACAAAAGAGGATTTGTAGGACTGCTTCAGGAAGTATCCAGAACAATAGGATAAGTATGTTTGAAGTAAGGGGTGTATTTTGAAGGAAATTAATGGCAGTGAGTTTTACTATAATAATTTTACTATAATACTATAATAATTTTACTTTAATACTTTTACTATAATAATTTTTTTTAGATCTAGACATTCACCATGCTTTTGATTGTCCTGTGTATCTGTTGTGATGAAAACACTTGGTACGAATATTTGTTAGAAAACTTTTCTCCCCATGGGTAACGTCTTTTTAGAAGTTCCAATTTTCCATGAAGTCCCATGAATTAATTTTTCTTTATGATTCATTGTATTTCATCCCTAAAAGTTCTTTGTATTCTCTAAGGTCGTGAAGAATTTCTCTTGTAAGTTCTCTTAAATTTTGTAATTTTAGCTTTTTATATTCAGATACAAGATCCATGTTGAGTTGGCTTTGATCTGATTTGATCTGATTTGAGGTAACAGTTGAGGTTAAGTTTTGTCCCATATGGCTGACCACTTGTTTCTGCTTTTCTTACCTGGGAGGACTCCTTGTTCAGGTGACTGACCTGGCTACCTTGGGTGAAAGGTAGCTGACTTGTGCACAGGACAATCTCTGAACACTATCCACTGATTCATGAGTTTACCCTTAAGTTCATACCACACTCTTTGAATTGCTGTAGCTTTTCATGGAAATTTAAATCAAGTACTATGGTCAATTTTTTGGAGTGTTAAATTTTACTTTCTTGGTAATTTTTATTTTTGAAGTTTTTGACCTGTGTATATTTCTTAATTTTTAAAATCATTAGTACACGCTTGTCATATATATTCTTACAAAAATTTTTTAATTATCTTGGCTATTCATTCTAGGCCATCTACATCTCCATGTACTGTAGATTTTAAGAATTAGTTTCTCTTCCAGTGATACCTATGATGACTCAATTTGCATATATATTTATAATGTGAACCAAGGTATCACTGTATTATTATAGATATGGAAATACATTTAACCAGTAGATAGATTTGGAGAGAATTAACAACTTCACAATACTATGATTTCCAATCCATGAGTGTAATAATTCCATTTATTTAAGCCATTTAACTCCACTCATCAGTGTTTTCTAATGATGTAGCAATAGCACATACTTTATTTACAATTAAGCCAAAGTAGTTCCCTTTTGAAACTATTTAAATTCTATTTTCTATTTCAATTTCCTTTTATTCTTAGTATATAGTAATCTGGTTGATTTTGTATATTGACTTTATATTCAACAACCTTGATAAACTCACTTTTAGTGGTTGTAAAAAATATTAACATTTTATATGTTTACAATCATTTCTTCTGAATATGAAGATGTCTATGTCCACTTTTAGATATACAGATGATTTTTTCCTGCCTTTTTGCAAAGGCTCATGTCTCTAGGTTAATGTGAATAGAAGTGATAACAATGGTCATCGTTTCTCTAGAAATTTGGATATAATATTTCCTTTTTTGCCATTGAGTATGATGCTATCTCCCCTTCTATTGTTTGCTGACCATATTCAATCATAACTGAATGTTGAATTTACTGAATTACTTTTCTGTCTTTTGAGACCATCAAATAGTTTTCTTTTTTTGAATAATATGGTGAATTACCCTGATTGCCTTTCACACATTAAACCAACCTTACCTTACTGAATAAACACTATTTGGTTATAATAAACCATAATTTTAAATAATTGTATATTTTATTTACTTTTGTTTTATAAAATGACATTTTCTCAGACCAGAATAATTCATATATAGATTTCTCTCCCAGTGATACCTATGATGACTTAACTCTTCCCCCCAAAAGATGCTGTACTGCGTTCTTAGCCCCACTTCCCTATGAATGAATGTGACTGATCTGAAAATAGAGGCTTTGTGGACATGACCAAGTTAAGCAGAAGACATTTGAGAAGGCTAAATTTAGTCTCAATGATGTCCTTCTAAGAAGAGGGGACCTTTGACACAGACAGAGCAAACAACTGAACTGCTGCCGCTGCAGACCGAGAACCACCAGAAGCCAAGGAGAAATAAAGAAATCTTTTCCTATCATTCAATCCTTACCAATATCATGATTCTGAATTGTGAGAGAATAAGTTCTATTGTTTCAACCAAGCAGTGTGTGGTATATTTTAATGGCAGCCCTAGGAAACTAAAATTATAACTTTGAGTGATTTTGGAGCTAGGCAATGCATGCCTCATAAAATTACGAGGGAAGCATGTTCAATGTAGGAAGATCATTAATTCTCCATACATGTCTTCTAGATATTAGTGTGGCTAGGAATTCCATCTGGGTGGGGAGGTTTTGCCATAGGAACATAATTATACAGTAAATTTCCTTAAGTGATATTTGGAATTTCAATTTGGGATTGGTCTATTTGAAATTTAAATTTCTTTTTTAGTCAGTTTTGATAAGTTGTGTTTCTCATGGAATTTGTTAATTTCATCTAGCTCTTCAAATTTATTATAATAGAACTACTCATAATGTGCATTAATTTCTATTTCAATATCTGAAGAATACCTATAAACCTCAAAGGGGCCTTCAAGTGCTTTGCTTTTGGTGAACAAGATGCAAGATACAGAATTTGGTTTTTAGTTTGGAGGGGATATCACCACATCATAACCACTAGACCCCTAAAATTGTTTTCACTGACTTAGCAAGACCATGAAACTACGTAGTATTAATTCCCCTATCTTTGGTACACTATCTTGGTCTCTTCAAGGTCTCCAGCTTCCTGGTCAGTCCTTACTCAAATGAACAGCATGACACCGCAATTCAAAGGATTCATATGAAAACTGGTGGGATGTCCAACCAGGTTAGATCTCTTAATAAAAGAATAATGTTAAAGAAGTCCTGAATCAAAACTGTGAATGAATATTGTGCATCCTACATTAACCTAAACTATTTCAGATTCACTTACTCACTTGGAATGGAAAATAATTAACTTGCAAAATCAATGGCTACATACTGTTTACCCAAGACCTTATTAATCTCTATCAACACACATTTGTATGTACACACACATAGAGGGACAGATGTTAGAGGGGCAATTTGTAGTCGTTTTCCAGGATTATCCAATTTCTATAGGGGCAAGACTAGCAAGTAAGAAAAGATATGATAACAGCTATACTCCTTCTGCCCCTTGTCTTTAATGGCCTCATTAATGCATGCCATTCCCCCAGGATGTGATATTACATGTTAATTTACTCATCTAGGGCGACTGGGCTGGGAGCACTGGAGAAACTTCAGAAGTCCCGCTTGGTGCTTCTCGCTGAGATAGCCCCTAGCTCACACGCAACAGGAGGGTTGCTCCTGCAGTACTACGTGGTGGACAGAGCAGACGCTCATCAATCTCGGCACCCCAATCCCTAGAACCTATAAGTATATTTTATTTCACAGCAAGTGGGACCTTGCAGATGTAATTAAGCCTATAGATTTTAAGACAGGGAGATCATTCTGTTTTATACAGGTGGGTCTGGCTTAATCACATAAAACCTAAACGTAGAGAACTTTTTGCTAGAGAAAACTGCATCAGAATAGGGCATGAGAAGGACCATTAGTGTGAAGAGGACTCAGCACACTGATGCTGGTTGGAGAATGGGGGTAAGGGAGTAAGGTGATAAAAAGAGATGAACATGGCTTTAAAGAGCTAAGAGAAGGTCTTGTGTGACAGCCAGCAAGGAAATGGGACTGCAGTGTTAAAACCATAATGAACTGAAACTCCACAAAAAAGGATCCTCCAAAATGGAAAGTGAAAGTGCCAACCCCTCATTCTGGCCTTGTGAGACAAAATCAGAACTAACTGAGCAGAGTGTGCAAGATTTCAGGCCTATAGAATCATGAAATAATATATCGTTTCTAGTACTAGGTTTATTGTAGGATGCTGTGACAGCAAAAGGAAATTAATACACCCCTTTTTGAAGTGTATGGTCTTCTAAGTAAATGGCCAAAGGTCCCTTTGGGGAAGGAGTATGAGATCACTACAATATGATCTGGAAATATGGATTGCTTCCTTTAGATCTAGATGTCCCCAAAGAACCTCATGTCCTCAGAGGCAGGACTTGTGGAAGGTGACTGGATCACGGAGCTGACACCTGGCTTGCAATTAGGAGGTGGTCTCTGCTGGGAAGAGGCTGTCACTGGAGGCATGACCTGGAAGGGTTTACTGCCTCCCCAGCTCCTGCCTTGACTCCCTGTGCTTCCTGACTAGAGGCTTTACCTCCATTATGCCTCTCACCATGTTGTTTCTTCTTTGGAGCAGCCAGCCATAGATGAAGCCTGAGTCCAAATACGCCTCTCCTCCTTTAAGATTTGGGCTTGTGGTATTGTCTCAGTGATGAGGAACATGACTAAGATTTTTTTTTTCTGTTGACTCAGGCTGCACAATAGTCTATGGTTTCTGGATGTGAACATTGGCTGTGGTTCAGAAACTGAGCGAGGGGCACTAACTTTTTACTGCAGTGGCCATCCTGAGCTCGCTGCTCCTTCATTCCTGCCCTCCATGGGTTATAGATGTTAAGTAGCATGCTTGTTGCCTGCCAAGCTGTTTTGCCCCCAAAGACACCACGCTCTATTAAACATCTCCGTAATTTCCTGAGGGACCCATTCCCTTGGCTGCCCCTTTGCTCCTTCTGGTAATTAAGGTAATTGCAGCCTCCTGGTTTCTGATGATTAAATGCTACTTCCTGGCTTCTATTACTTCAAGACACATGGATATTAACAAGCCCAGGTCTGCATCTCCTTGGCCCATCTTCAGTCTTATCAAGGAAAATGAACCTGAACTTCTTAGTGGTGTGGGTGCTTCTCCCATTAAGATATTTATAATGGCCTTAAAGGCTAGGATGCCTCTTCACCCCGCCCCTGGTGGGACTGGTCATTTGTAGGGTCTTCTGGTATCACATTGCTAACCCAGCAAGCTCACTCCAGCAGCATCTCGGGTCCTTCCTACACATACCTTGAGACAATTCAGGCAAATCCACACCATTCAATGTTGAACTATTTTTTAAAGAGAAAAATCACTAAAAACAATGATTAAAAATTTTCAAGCCAACATAGGACAGTAACAATGGTTAGTACATTGCTTATTGTTATCTTCAAAGTATTTGCTCAGATTACAAGATATAGGCATGAGAGTTGAACAAATGATGTAAGTACAAATTTTCTTTTCAGTGAACTAATAGAATGTAGTGTAGCTATCTCAACTATCTTTCCTTTTCCTTTTCCTATTTTTCCTTTTCGTTTCCTTCTTTTCTTCTTTCCCCCATCCATTTCTCTTTTCTTTTGAACAGTTTCTTCCCATTTTCCAGTACCTACTGTACATTTTGGATCTTATTTACTCTTTCAGCTTCTTACACTAGGGAGACAATATGATGTTTACACATGCAAGACTGAATTATTTCACTTGTGAGCATGGTCTCAAGTTGCATCCATTTACCTATAAAATCCACAAGTTTATCCATTATAGCTGAATAATACTCTATTATATAAAAATACTACATTTTTACCCATTCCTCAGTTGATGGGCATTGGAGTTGTTTCCAAGATTTAGCTGTTACAAATTGCATTACTATAAACATGGGTGCAAATATGTCACTGCGGTATGATGTTTTTAATTCTTCTGGGAAGATACCCAAAAGGGGAATAGCTGGGTCAAATAGGACCTCTAATTCTAGGTTTTTGAGGAATCTCCAGACTGATTTCCACATTAGTGGCTCCAGTCTACACTTGCACCACCAGTGAAGAAGAGTTCCATTTTCCCCACAGCCCCTCCAGCACTTATTATTGGTTGATTTCTTGATAATAGCCATTCTTTCTGGGGTAAGATGGACTCTCAGTGTTGTTTTAATTTGCATCCCTCAAATATCCAATGATGTTGAACATTTTTTGTATATATTTTTTGCTATCTGTATCTACTCATCTCAAAAGTGCATATTCATCTCAGATGCCCATATTTTTATTAAGTCTTTAAATTTGGGGCTTCTGATTTATTTCAATTCTTCGTATGTTCTAGATATAAGTCCTTTGTCTGAGGAATGGTTGTCTAAAATTTTTTCCCACTCTATGGGTTGCCTTTTCACTCTGTTGCTGTTTTCTTCTGATGTACAAAAACTTTTTAAGAAGATGAGATCCTGGTTGTTGATTCTTTGAAGTATTTCCTATGCAGTTTGAATTTTGTTCATGAAATCTCTGCCTATACCCCTGTCTTCAAGATTTCTACCTACTTTCTCTTCTAGTAGATTTAGTGTTTCTGTTTTAATATTTATATCTTTGATCCATTTTTATTTTAGTTTAGTGCATGGAGATAGATATAGTTCTAGTTTTAGTCCTTGGCATGTAGATAGCCAATTTTTCCAGCACCATTTATTAAAGAGGCTATCTTTTGTCCAATGAATATGTTTGGCCCCTTTATCAAAGATAAGGTGGCTGGGTGTGTTTGTAGTTTTGTTTGCACCTGCTAATCTGTTCCACTGATTCTCAGGTCTGATTTTTTGCCAGTACTATGCTGATTTTATTATAGTATCTTTGTAGTATAATTTCAAGTCAGGGATTGTGTTGCCTCCTGCTTTGCCTTTGTTGCTCGGAATTGCTTTTGCTATTCTAGCTCTCTTGTGGTTCCATATGAATTTTAAGAATGCTTTCTCTAGTTCCAAGAAGTATGCTAATGGTATTTTGATTGGGATTGCATTAAATCTGTACAGTAATTTTGGGAATATGGCAATTCTCACTATGCTGGTTCTTCCTATTCATGAGCAAGGGATATTTTTCCATTTTCTGATATCCTCTTCAATCTCCTTTTTCAGAGTACTATAATGTTCAATGTATTGTTCTATTACTTTCTTTGTTAGATTGACTCCTAAGCATTTCATTTTGGGGGATGCTATTGTGAAGGGTGTGGTTTCCTTAATTTCTCTTTAAGTGAGTTTGTTCTTTGTGTACACAAATGCCAATTTCTAAGTGCTGATTTTTTATCCAGCTATGCTACTGAATTTGTTTTTTTAATTTTATTTTAAAGAGAATTTTAAAAAGAACAATAGCAGGGCTGGGGATTTAGCTCAGCAGCACAGCGCCTGCCCAGCAGTCACAAGGTCATGAGTTTGATTCCCGGTACTGGAAAAGAAAAAAAAAAAAAGAACAATAGCAAAATGACAACAGCATAGATAAAACAAAACAAAGCAAAAACAATAAGAATAATACAGGGTTTCAGAACAAAATAATAGGGGTTAACAGTGGTTGTTATATTACATATTTTTATCTTCATCAAAGTTGGCCAGATTACCAGATGTAAGAATGCAAGATTAATCAAATCATTAAAGAGAATAAAAAATAAAATCAAAAAATTATAAATCTACAAATTGTCTGGTGGAGTTTTTGGGATCTTCTATGTAAAGTATCATATCCCCTGTGAATAATGACAATTACATTTCCTTCTTTCCTATCCTTATTCCTTTTATTTCTCTCTCTTGTCTAATGGCCCTGGCTAATGTTTCCAGAACTATATTGAATAAGAGTGGTGATAGTGGACACCTTTGTCTTATTCCTGATTTTAGAGTGAAAGCTTTCAATTTTCTCCATTTAGTATAATGTTCACTGTTGTTTTGTCATAAATGGTTTTTATCAGATTGAGATGAAGACCATCTGTTCTGATTTTCTGTTTAGTTTTTCTCATGAATGAGTGTTGGACTTTGTCAAAAAGCTTTTTCTGCATCTATTGAGATGATTGTGTGATTTTTGTCTTTGGCTCTATTGATATGGTGTATTACATTTGTTGGTTTG
>NW_004955496.1:4269640-4270747 GCF_000276665.1 Chinchilla lanigera | reverse complement strand
AGGCTTTTTCACTTGTTTTTTCACTTCTGTTGCTATCATTTCAGAAAGTTCCAGTATCTGACTTCTAATTTTGTCTATCTCCTTAAGTTCCAGGCTTGTCCTGGGTGGGCTGGGGATCTGGGGTTGCATTTTGCTTCTGTGTCTTGTCATTTTCTATTTTGTCTTTTTCATTTTATTTTGTTTACTATGTTGATGATTACCAATCTATTATGATAATTTTAGCACTAAGGGCTGGGGATATAGCTCAGTGGCATAAAGGCCTGCATGGCAAGTGCAAGGTCATGAGTTTGATCCCCAGTACAGTAAAAACAAACAGAAAAAAAAGGGAAAAAAAATCAAAAGATAGTTTTAGCACTAGTATTGAGGCTTCCGTAGGGGATGTCTTCCTTAGGGTTGTCCTGTACATGTAGGGTGTTCTTATAGCTATCGCAAAAACCGACCCTCCCAGTTTGTAAAGGATGCAAAGTTACCATTTGCCTCAGCATCCAGTCCTTTGGTACTGGGTTGTGGTGGTAATTATGACCCCGTACAATCACAGTGCTATTGTACAGGGGAGAAAAATGATTATAACATGTATGACATCCTGTCTAAAGCAGTACAGTTAATAATAACAATAGTTTCAAGTACAACTTTACTAGTGACAAACTATGGTAACCATTAACCTGCTACATCCAACCACAGAAACACACTCTAAAGTTATATAATAGAATCAAACATATACCATGTACTTGTATGTAGTAATTTTCCCCTTAGTGGAGTGATTTTACTCTTTTGTGGGGGTGGAGGAGGGGGTTAAGATAGGTAGGAGGCAGGATAAAGGAATGAATGACGTCAAATATAGTAGAGTCGGGGCTGTAGGTCAAAGGATGATCACCCAAGTTTTGGGAAACTGTCGAATACAGGAGGAAAAGAAGGAAATAAAATGTGAAGGAGTGGTCAGAAAGGGAGAAGACAGTGTTTATTCACTTGAAAGTTTAAATTCAAAAAGTAGTTGAGGAGCAAGAGAAAGAAGATCAATAGGGGCTGGGGATTTAGCTCAGCGGCAAAGCGCCTGCCTGGCAAGTGCAAGGTCATGAGTTCAGTTCCCGGTACCGGAAAAAAACCAAA
>NW_004955496.1:4218447-4267340 GCF_000276665.1 Chinchilla lanigera | reverse complement strand
GGGCTGGGGATCTGGGGTTGCATTTTGCTTCTGTGTCTTGTCATTTTCTATTTTATCTTTTTTATTTTATTTTTTTTTCTATGTTGATGATTACCAATCTGTTATGATAGTTTTAGCACTAAGGGCTGGGGATATAGCTCAGTGGCATAAGTGCCTGCATGGCAAGTGCAAGGTCATGAGTTTGATCCCCAGTACAGTAAAAACAAACTGAAAAAAAAAAAGGAAAAAAAAATCAAAAAATAGTTTTAGCACTAGTATTGAGGCTTCCATAGGGAATGTCTTCCTTAGGGTTGTCCTGCACATGTAGGGTGTTCTTATAGCTATCACAAAAACCTACCCTCTCAGTTTGTAAAGGTTGCAAAGTTACTATTTGCCTCAGCATCCTGTCCTTTGGTACTGGTTTGTGGTGGTGATTACGACCCCATACAATCACAGTGTTATTGTACAGGGGAGAAAAATGATTATAACATGTATGACATCCTGTCTAAAGAAGTACAGTTAGTAATAACAATAGTTTCCAGTACAGCTTTACTACTGACAAGCTATGGTAACCATTAACCTGCTACATCCAACCACAGAAGCAAACTCTAAAGTTATATAATAAAATCCAACATATACCATGTACTTGTATGTAGTAATTTTCCCCTTAGTGGAGTGATTTTACTCTTTTGTGGGGGTGGAGAAGGGGGTTAAGATAGGTAGGAGACAGGATAAAGGGATGAATGACATCAAATATAGTAGAGTTGAGGCTGGAGGTCAAAGGTTGATCACCCAAGTTTTGGGAAACTGTCAAACACAGGAGGAAAAGAAGGCAATAAAATGTGAAGGAGTGATCAGAAAGGGAAAAGACAGTGTTTATTCACTTGAAAGTTTAAATTCAAAATGTAGTTGAGGAGCAAGAGACAGAAGATCAATAGAAGAAAATGTTAAAGATAAGAAACCTAAATAATGAAAAAAGAAGGAAGAATGAGCAGCAGAATGGAAAAGGAAGAAAGAAAAGAAGAAAAAAAAAGTAGACTCAAGAAGGTGAGGTGAGAAAAGAAAAAATTCTAAAAACAAAAATAACCACTGATGGAGACCACTATGAAGCAGCCCTGAGCAGGACTTAAATTAACCAATGGACTTTTCATGTGAGTCTGTCCAAGGTCTAGGCTCCTTGACTGAAGATGGGTGGCAGACTCATAGTAAGTGAGCCTCTGTGAGTCTCTAATTCCTACTAAGGCCTTTAATGGTGGATGAAGCTGGAAAGCCTCAAAGGATAAGACAAGGTTATAGCCAAGAACTCCTAGATCCAACTTCAACTAGATAAAGGCTGTAGCCTCAGGCATCTCACTTCTGGGTGGATTAATTTAATGCTTTACTCGGAGAAGACTTTGAGTGGTTCTGCCCTTCTTGAGTACTCCCCTCCCTTCTTCTGATAACCAAATAGATATAGGCCGTGCAGAGAAGGTCTTGGTCTTAACCCTGAAATAATCTTGAAATCTGTGACAGGGCTTTGATCCTCCTGGAGCCCTGAAAGCATTCCATTAACCTCTTTTTATGTAGCCTTCACAGTACACTCATTCTGGAGATTGCAGACCTGATCAGCTTGCAATAACTGAAGGATATTATTAATCCAATAAATCACAAAATACAAGACAAAACAAGTTGACTTCCAACCAGAGAGGAAAGGGACAGCCAATCAGATAAGCACAGATGAATAAAAGTAGGAAAATACTTCTGGTGTTTACAGTTCTGTGATAGTGTCCATGTCATATCCCAGAAATGTGCTATGTACTCCAGCCAAGTTCGCCATGGAAATTGTGCTGGGTATAGAACTAATCTTGGCTTCTGAGTGTGGGGGCTGGAACTGGTCTTCTGTTGGAGAGCCCAACTGCTGGCTCCTCACTCGTGCTTCAGACACCGCTGCATTGTTGGTCTCACTGATTATACCACTCTCACAGGACCTTGGGTTCTGGTCAGTTTGCATGTCGAAGGTGTATGTGCAACCACATGCCCAAGGCCCAGCCTGCCTGAATTAACCTTTTTTTAAAAAAAAAACTGAGATTGAATCCAGAGTTTTTCTACTAAACTACACTCTTGGGCCTTTTTATTTCATTATGGGACAGGGTATTATGAGCTGCCAATTTTTCCAGGTGGAATTCAAATGTGCAATCCTGCTGTCATTGCCTCCCAAGTGCTAGCATTATGGGTGTGTGTTATACCCATATGCTTGGCTGACCATCACTTTTCTTATGAGCAACCAGACAAGTGAGCTGGCCCATCTGCTAGGATGTTCTCAGAATGATAAATGCCATGTGCTGAAAAGGTAGTCTCAGTGATTTTTTTTTTGATTATTCAATTTTCCATTCTAGACTGTGGAAAGCAAGAGAGAAGCTAAAGGCACCTCTTTAAGGGAGGCAGCTACTGTCTTATGGGGAAAAGTCTGCTGCAGAATTGGCCAGCAAAGGAGAATATCAGCTCCCTGAGAAAAAGAAAGAAATTGAAGAAGACACTGAAATATGGAGAGGTTCCATGTTCATGGATTGGAAGAATTAATATTGTTTAAATGTTTGTACTACATAGGAGATGGCAACATAAAATCCACCAGCATATCACTGTCTCTCCAGGACCTGAACGCATGACCCCAGGAAAACAACAACATAACAAAAAGAATGGGAAGAAAAGCTCTGGAATTCAAGAAAGAGCCAACAGGAAAACCAGAAATCACAGAAAAACTACAGAACCTAGAGACAACATAGGGAAAAGAAGGAAGCAGGCTAGAATCTTGATCCTAGCTCCTAGAGAAGTGGACCTATCTCTGAAAGAACAAGGAAAGCCCAGCGAGGGTCAGCAGCTCTAAGGACAAACAACAGACCAGGTCAGCAGCATTAGTGCCATAAAAATATCATGGTTATTGTAAACTGCAAATATAGTATGGAGTTTTACACTAAAAATGACTCCTTCCACATGACAGGGTACAGATAAAGAAGACATCTATTGCAGTACCAACTATATTTGAGAGGGTTGAATCAGGAGCCATTTTGGACAGGGGTCAACCAATGAACTACAAAACAACTGCACTTCAGAGATTCTGGGGTTACCCTACAACAGTGGCTGGGTAAGAGAGGGCCGCAATAGACAACTGTGGATAGGGCAGGGGCTAGACATAGATACCCTAAGGAGTTTAAGCTGTGGTGAGCTCAAGTCAGGAAGAACCAAGGGTCCTCTCCTCTGTGGTGGGAAGCCAGTACACTTGTGTGTGGCTTTTGGAGTGCATGGATCTTATAGTGCTACCATTAAGTAAACTGAGACAACACAAACCATCTGCCCCACTGCCTACATCCAGCACAGAGTTCAGTGGAATGTTTGCTTTCCCCATCTCTAAAAATGATCAGGGATATGTCTCAGCTTGGACAGTTGCCACAGCCTGGGATGTACAGACAGAATGGCCTCTGGAGCAAGGGAGATGCCTCACAAATCCACAGGTCATAAAAATGGGTGGAGAAAACAGGACTTAGAGTACATAGAGGGACAGGGACACTGGGAATGGCTAAGCTAAATAGAGACCTAAGGTAGACATCACAACACCAACTAGCCCCGCCAGCAGGAAAGGTAGGGAGGAGGTAGCATTCACACACAAGAAACTGAGTGTGGAAACAACACAGATTTCATAAAACTTTTAAAAAGTGAAAAAAGAAACAAACTAAGACTTAGTAGTGACTCACTATCTCCCCCATATATAGTGGGTTCCAACACCACAGGCACTGGAAAGAAACTACTCATTCAAAAACACAGAGGAGGGGCTGGGGATTTAGCTCAGCAGCACAGTGCCTGCCTGGCAAGCACAAGGTCATGAGTTCAATTCCTGGTACCAGGAAAAAAAAAAGAAAAAAACCAAAAACACAGAAGAATTTTTTGGACTCATTTCTCTGGATTCTGGTATTCTGGTGTCCTTTCTCTTTATCTTGTATTTTCTTTACTTTATCTAATTCTGTTAATTTTCTTTTACTCTTTCTTTGGATCTTTTCTCATTTTTATTTCCTCTTTCTCAACTTCCTTTTTTCATTTTTCAAATTTTATTTATTTCATGTTTTCCTTCTCTACTTCTTCCATAGTTATTAATATTACTATTAGGCTCTAGTAACTTTAGATATTTAATTGAGGAGCCAGGGATATAGCTCAGCAGCACAGAACCTGCCTGGCAAGCTCAAGGTTGTGAGTTTGATTCCCAGTACCAAAACAAAACAAACAAATAAACATAGATAATATTTGATTCTAGTCTATTTCTGTTGAATTCTTTTCTATTCTTAATTGTGGCATAGATATTACATTTAGAAGATTTTTATTGTATGTCAATATTTGGTTTGCCTTTATGTCTATATTATTATTGCAGATCTCATTTCTATAGTTAAAAGAGGTATAGTAGCACCTTTTATTGGTTTCCATTGCATGTCAATATCCAGTTCATCTTTGATTCTATTATTATTGCTGATTCCTTAGTTATGGTCAGTAGTGACATAGTTGCTGCTATTAAATAGTCTTTACTCTATGTCAATATCTGGTTTATCTTTGTGTCGTCAACACTACTGTGTTTTGTTTCTGGAGAACTGGGTCCTAGGCCAATCACACTGCACCCTCCCCTCACCAACTTAACTGAGGTATTCAGATCTTGGTACAGAGGCAAAGGATCACAGTTAGCCGTACCCAGAGCACAGCTCTGGAAGTGGGCCCCAGAGGAGCATCCATATCAACAAGCCTCCTTATTCACAACCATGCAATTGTACAAATCATGGAGAGGTGGCCTGCCATTGAGATAAAACTGCAATCTAAATAGGACTGTGAGTTTGCTTTTATTTTGTGTTATTGAAACTGTGTGTATTATTTTTCTTTTTTTTTTTCTGGTAGTTATTTTGTTCTCTTTCTCTTCTCTTTTTACTTCTCTGTTATGTTCTATCTTATCCCTCCATCTTCCCTCTGTCCTTTCAGTCCTTTAAACTAAATGGTAACTTTCATGAACAAGTCAGGGCAACTTGTACCAAAATTGTCTATAGACAGTCCCAACATGAGGTAGCCCAACATATTAACAGATTCTGCTACTCTCACAGCTGGCCCCAGCCCCAAATCTCTAACTACACTTCATTGCCTCTGTGTTACTTCTCCTGTTTCTACAAATATTCTCTCTAACATTCTCAGCCCTTACCTCTTTTACCCAGCTATAGAAATTTTTCCAACATTCAGGACTTTTATTTACTGATAATTCTCCCCTCTTCTCTTCTTATTGACTTACACTCTTCTTTTTTCTCTTCTTTCTTCCTTGTTCTCTCTGTCCACATTTCAGTCTGCTTGTGTGGAGCTGTCACTGTAGAGTATTGATAAAACTGTGAAAATATTAAATAAAAAAACTGTTAAATACATAGGATTGGTTTATGGTTGTAACTGTTGTTGTTGATATAATTGACAGGATTCTTTCCTTCCAACACAGCAACTGGATTCAATCCTATCAAACTGAATAGAGGGGGCTGGGGATTTAGCTCAGTGGCAAAGCGCCTCCCTGGCAAGCGCAAGGTCGTGAGTTCGATTCCTGGTACTGGAAGAAAAACAAAACAAAACAAAAAAAAACTAAACTGAATAGAATAAAGAAGTGTATAAAAGCCAAAATGAAAATAAAGCCAAATCACATCACTATAAAGCAGATACTTACTAAATAGCTCTCCATACTAGCATCAAAATCATTCCACTCTTATTGACCTTCAACACTCACCATACATGTGCACACACAAAAATATAGACACAAGAAAACAAGGCAACAAAATCCCTCCACAAACTCCCAACTCTCTCAAAGCTGGTTCATGGGGCATCAATTGAAGAAAAAATCAAAAGTCAAACAGCTGAAGGATATGAAATAGAATAAGAGACAAAAAATCAGTAAGGTGTTTACCAGGCTCAAAGATAATATAACTAAACACAATAAAATGATCAGTGAGCTTACAGAAGA
This sequence comes from Chinchilla lanigera, assembly GCF_000276665.1. Taxonomy (NCBI): domain Eukaryota; kingdom Metazoa; phylum Chordata; class Mammalia; order Rodentia; family Chinchillidae; genus Chinchilla; species Chinchilla lanigera. The sequence continues at coordinate 4,261,363 of NW_004955496.1, read as the reverse complement.
TACCAACAGAAAGCTAGCAGAGCTAAACAAAATGTTACAAAACATGAATGATCAGTTTAGCAAGGAGTTAGTCCATGCAAAGGTACCAAACAGAAATCCAGGACTAAAAAACTCTATTGAAAATATGGGCAGCAGATGTCTCAATGTGAAGAGAGAGTGTTAGAATTAGAAGATAAGGATGATCACATACTTAGAGGTAATTTAAAAACAGAAAGAAGGCATGGAAAATAGATCCAACCTCTGGTAGGTGATGCAAACAAGGCTGAGATAAGATTATTTTAAATTAGTAAAAAATGAGAAGACAGCAAGAATGGCATAATAAAACCTGTTTATATAAATCATAATGGAAAACCATATATGTATGGAAAAAAGATTTAGCATACATATAAGTGAGGCATACAGAACCCCAAATAGCCAAAACAATTAAAGAAATTCTCCATGACACATCACAGTCAAAATCACAGAAGTCTTATACAAGGATAAAATCTTAAAAGCTATTAGAAAACCATAACAAATCACTTGTAATAATAAACCCATGGGAATTACAGTTGACTTCTCAACACAAACCTTCAAGACCAAAAGAGCTTGGAGCAAAGTGTTTTCAGCCCTAAAGGAAAACAACTTCTAACTCAAAATCATGTATCCTGCAAAACTGTCATTCAAAATTGATGAAGCAATCAGTTCTTTGCATGGCAAGCAGAACCTTAAAATGTTCATTACCATAAAACCAGCACTCAAAAAAAGTCTCAAATTTATCCTAAAAAGAGACTTTGAAGCCAATAATGATAAAGCATTTAATGGAATGAATATATCAGCTAAGGTAAGATAAGCACAGGGAAAAAAAGAACCAGCAACAAGAAAGTAAGGCAATAACTGGATTAAGTCAATACCTTTCAGTAGTAACACTCAATGTGAATGGTTTCCACTGCTCAGCCAGAAGACAAAATTGATAGATGAAACAAAAGCCAAAACCATCTGTATGCTGCATGCAAGAAAAAAATTTTTGACTAAATCAAATCAAAATTCAAATCCAATCCAAATCCAAGTCTTAGACTAAAAATCAAAGAACAGAAAACAATAGCCTGGGAGACTAAAATAGTCAAGTAGAGACCAATAGCAAAATGCAGTCTCAATGAGACTGGCATCAGGACACCTGGAAAACAAACTGGTGAAGAGAAAACCAAAAGGAAATAGATCTCCAAGAATTTCAAGGGAGCTGATAGGAAAACTAGAAACTATAGAGAAGCTGGAGAAAGAGTACAATGCAGAGAAAAAAAACTACACAGTCTGGGGGTTAAGCCCAGCTCCTGGGGAGGGAGACCTGTCTCCATTGACCCCAGGGAAACCTGGAGAGAGCCAGCAAGCCCTGAGAGAAATAAAGGACCAGCCCAACAGAATTAGTCCCCAGTAGAGCAAACTGACAAAACAGCATGGGAGATTACTCTGAAACTGACACCTCCCACAAGGCAAGTTACAGTTGGAGAAGAAAGCCAATGTAGTACCCATGATACCTGCGAAGGCTTCCTAAGAAACCATTTTAGGAAAGAATTAATTATTTAAGACTGAGCTGCAAAAAAAAAAAAACTATACTTAGTGTATCTGGCACCATCCTACTACAGTGACTTGGGAGGAGACTGCCACAAGACACGGTCATAGAGCAGGCACAGGCCATAGGCTCCTCCCTGAGAAGGTAAGGCTGGGAAAGGCACGATAGCCCTGACCTCCATGTTGAAAGGCCAGGCCAGTCATGTGTGGCTTTCAGAGAGGGCTGGGTCTGGAAGTTCTGGTGTTGAGTCCAGTGTTCTCCTTCAACCCGCTGCTTACATCTGGCACAAAACTGAGTGATGGTTCTTCCCAGTCTACCAGTGTGATCTACAGTAGTCCAAGCAATCTCTATCAAAATACCAATGTTGTTCCTTACAGAACTAAAAAATCCTAGAAATCCTATGGAAGAGCAAAAGATCCTGAATATCTAAAGCAATGCTGAGGGAAAAAAGAGAAACTAGAGGCATCATATTACCAGATTCCAAGATATAGTAAAGAGCCATGGTAACAAAAACAGCATGGAATTGGTTTAAAGTCAACATACGGATCAATGGAACAGAACAGAGGACACAAAAGTAAATCCACCTGTCTTTAGCCAGCTGATTCTCAATAAAAGAGAAAGGAAAGCCTTTTCAACAAATGGTGCCAGAAAAGCAAAGATCCACATGGAAAATGTTGAAACTAGACCCCATCTTTCACCTTGTACAAGTATCACCTCAAAATTGATCAAAGACCTTAATGCAAGTCTCTGAAACTATTAGAGGAAAACAGAGAAGAAACACTTGGAGATATTGGTATAGACAACAATTTCCTGGATAGGACTCTAAAAGCACAAGAAACAGGAACAAGACTTGACAAATGGAATTGCATCAAATTAAAAAGTTCTGCATAGCAAAGGAAATAATCAACAGAGAAAAGACACAATATATCCAATAAGTGCAAGTCTTTGCCAATTAGTCATCTAACAGAAGATTAACATCTAGAATATATGAAGAACTCAAAAGAGTTAACAAACGTAAGTATTCTAAAAATGGGTAAATGATCAGAATAAATTCTTCACCAAAGAAAAACTACAAATGACCAACAAATACATGAAAAATGCCTAATATCATTAGCCCTCCTGGAAATACAAGTCAAAAATATAACGAGAGACTATCTCATCCCAGGTATAATGGCTACTATCAAAAAGCAAAAACAGAGGCCAGGGATATAACTCAGTGGCACAGCACCTGCCTGGCAAGTGCAAGGTCTTGAGTTCGATTCCTGGTAGCCCCCACAAAAATAATATATATCAAAAACTGCTGAGGTTGTGAGGGAAAAGAAACTCTTATGCATTGTTGTTGAGATTTTAAATGGTGTAGCTACTATGGAAAATAGTATGGAGGTCCTCCCAAAAAACTAAAATTAGAACTATCACATGATCTAGCTATCCCTCTACTGGGTATATATCCAAAGGGAATGAAATCATCATAACAAAAGGATACCTACATTCACGTGTTTGTTATATCATTACTGAAAATAAGCTAAGGCATGGAATCAGTCTGTGTGCCCATTAACTGATGAGTAGATTAAAAAATATATACACAGCGCTGTACAGACAAAGAAGTATTATTCAGCCACAAAGATTAATGAAATTTTGCCATTAGCAGCAAAATGAATAAAGCTGGAGAATATCGACCAAAGTGAAGTAAACCAAACACAGAAAGAAAAAATAGCACATGATTTTTCTCAAAAAAGTTGAGTTAAAATAATGATTCCTAGGGAGCAGAAAGAGTGTCAGGGTGGGGAATGAAGATAAAAAGGAATGGACAGATAAAATCAGTGCACACCGCAATATGGATGAAAATATCATACTAAGTCTCTTTACCGTGTACAAGTTACACATGTCAAAAAAAAATAAAACAAAATTGTGAAAGGGAACAAAGACCTGAATATGGGACTTGACACTGCCCTCTCCCTTTCTACCAGACCTGGAGCAGCATCACTCCTGTGCTAAGTATTTATACAAGGCTGGAGTAGACATGTGTAATGAGTGAGAGGGGCTCTTTCTTTCTTCTCTGTTTGTACTACTATGGATTTAAATTCACAACACCTATTCACATTTTGGCGTAGCCCAAATTGTTATGTCATGCTAGGAATGTGTGCCTGAGACAGTATCATGTTATTGAGCCACCATACAAGGACCACTGTGAAAATCTACTTCCTGGAAAATTTTGCTGTACAGTAGCTTAAGTCAAGCTGTTAAATAGCTGCTAAAGTAATGCAGGCCAGATTTCATAATCCCGTATCAAAAAGCGTGTGTGTTTTGTGAGGTCTTGAATGGCAATTATGGCAGAGACTGGTTGTTCAAGTCCTCTTCCCTTTCTTCCCTGATACCCAGTTCTACTTCTTCATCTCCTTTGCAGTTAAATGTGGCAATGTGACTATGCTATGGACAAGGAAAGTGAATGGCCAATAAAAATCTCCTGAATAATTCTTTATCTGCCAATTCTACCATCATTTAGTCTATGTGACAATGTCTAGGTCAGTCTTCTAACCAGACACTGAAAATGACAAAGGTTCTTGAAATTTCTGTACCTGTGTGATTGACCTATCACTCTTACATTACTCCTTACCTCTCAAAAGGATGTTTGAAAAGCTAAAAATAAATGTCTGTTCTTTTGAGGCACTGAGCTATCAGCTTTTACCTATTACAGCAGCCAACTATACCTAATACAATGACAGACGTTTAAAGAACCATTTCTGTTGTGTGCCACCCATCTTTGCTCTACTAATATTGTTGCTATGTGGTTGGTAATTAGCACATTTTTTCTGGAAATAACTACCAAAAGACTTTTTAATGAAATTTACCTCTTGCACAGGGTGTTAAGGGGATTACTGCAATATTTTTATAAATCTTTCAGGGGTCCTTGGGGCAAGGACAGAAAGCAAAATAGTGATACTTCAGAAAGCAAATAATGATACTAATTTTATTACATACAATAATTTTAATGAATAATGCTGCATAATATAAATACAGCAGTCTGCAGAAACAATTGTTTCTCTGAAATAAACTGTGAATGTAGCAGAATAATTTCATGGAACAAATTAAGGAAGCACTTGGTACAATCTATGCCTTTTGTTCTCTTTCATTTTCATAGTTATAAAGCTAAAATGCTGAGAATACACTAATAGTTATCTCTAGTTTTTTAAAAAACTAATCCTTTGCTTTTAAAAAAATGCAACCAGTTTTACTTATAAAAGCAGCAGAAACTTTTCTGATTTATACACTCTCTTCATTCACAAAAAGCAGATAACTTTTTCTTCTGACTTCCCCTTCTGATCCAAGGTTGTTTCCATACAAGAGAATTTGTTCTCCAAAGCCAAGGATTCTTCTGTTCCAGATTTCCTTTTTCCTCCTAATGCTATGACCACCATCAGGACTTGAATACCATGATAAAGGCTGCCTTCTGAAAAGCTAAGAAAGACACAAAGTGCACTGTTTACACCACCAGGACACTTCGTTGATTTCAGAGCTTTGCTCCTGCTAGTCCCTCCCACTCTAAAGCATTCATCCCTTCCTTTGAATCACAAGCTTCCTCTTCTCTCAGGGTACCACTCATATAGTGTATCTCTACTCTCTGTGAAACCTGTGTCAGTCCGCTTCCCATTTCTTTCTGTTCCCGACAGCCTCCACCCACTCGGTGATCTGTAGACCATTTAGGTGAGAATCTTAAGGAAATACTCTGTAAGTTGCCCGCGGACTCCAGGGCTCATGGTAACCCCCAGTTGAGGACCACTGTCCATGGCCCCACTGGTTGTGTAACTCATACCTCCAGGGGGCGCCATAGGTACAGTTCACAGGGCCGACAGATGGACTGCAGCATACTACTCAAGCCATACGCTTTAGTTCATTGATGTTCTGGGTTTCTCTGCCTTTCATTCGTTCCGTGAATACAATCAGAATCATTTTTCCCCACTGAAAATATCTCCATTACCCCACTCTTTGACTATAATTCCAGTTGCTGTTATTTTCCTCACGTTCTTATTCCGTTATTGCCACTGGGTCTGTTCTTAGATCTCTCAGTTTTTTTATTCCGTTGGCTCCTTCATTTCTATTCCTTTCTGTCAGCTCCCCCCTCAGACTTCAGTTTCCTACACCACCCGGAGTCCTTATTCTGTCACCCAGAAACAGAGTCCCTACTAACTCCTTCAGTCGCTCTCTTCTCATATCATGGACTCCAAACCCATTAAACCTGGACTGAGCTTCTCCTGTTTGATTCTTCAGTTTGACTTGGCTTCTTTTGACGTATATGCTCCTAAATGGCTAATACAAATCAGGTCCAGATAAATGATTTTTGCTGTGTCCAAGTCAATGCCCCGAAAAAAAATGAGCACAGGGCACTCATTCATCTCACAAGGAAAAGGAAAGCAAGTGGTCCATGGTTTCATTAAAGATGGTGAGCTGAGGTACCACAACCCACAATGTGACGTCCACATGTGGGACACAGGCCTCCTCTGAGCTCTCGGGAGTCCAGCAATCTTTCACTCGGCCACAGATAACTTTTGTTCCCATTCCCCTTCAGTACTTCTCCGAACTTACTTCCTGTCCTCAGAGCTAACCCCTGGCCGGGCCCGCTCCCCACAAGCACCATCAATCCCTACTTCCCTCGGAAAACCAGGTCATCACTGGCTCACTTCAGCACTCCAAACCCTGCACAGTAACTTATTTTTACAGAATGCTGTTTTATTTTCAGCTTCATGCAAACCCTTGTCCTTCCTTGCACTTAAGACTAAACTCCAATCATGCTTTGCTGTCAACCTCTTGCACCTCTTTCAGAGACCTTGCCACATTAGGGTCACGTCCTTTCAGAGCATTTATTCCTCATTATACATGCTTGCAGCACATAATGCTCACATGCCTCGTATGGAGCTGATGCCTGGACAGCTCACAACTTCACTACTGTTTTCGTCCCATCCCCCCTCCCTCTCTGCTCCCTCCATCTCTTGGCCCCCTTCCCATCTGAGAAATATCTCTCTCCCTACTTCCTGCTATCTAGCTTTTATTTGCTCTCACGTTTATAAGTTGGGTTTCTCATATAAGAGAAACCGTGTGATATCTAAGCTTATGTCTGATTTATTTCTCTTAACATTATGGTCTCAAGGTGTACCCATTTTCCTACAAATAATTCAAATTTATCTTTTTTATGGGAAAGAAGTACTCCTACTGCAATGTATGCAAATACCACATTTTCTCTCTTATTATTACACTACATTCTGTCTTTTTCTGTTAGTTTCCATCCTTCTGCATTGAAAAAATCAACTCAAGTAAGAAAACATCCATTAAATCCTTTATCTCTTTCTAAGAACCTTATTACCCATCATCCTTTCTCAATCTGTTGCTTAAAACAAAAGTCTACTTTCTAACCCACTTCTTTTCTTAAACCGTGACATCCGGTCTTGCTCACACTCTAGTCCTAGACCATTTGTTACCAGCTTACACCACAAAATTCGTGCCCCAGAGCCCCCATCTCTACATGGGCCAGCTTAGAGGGATGTGAGCGAGAGGCACAGCGGAAGCTCCATACTCCAGTAGCAGGCGACATGTGAGAGAGGTAAAAGGATGAGTGGGTCACCAAGGCTTTCAGGATGCTCTAAAAACACCCTCCTTCCACTCATAGAGAGAGACAGGCATTGGGTGGGAGCTGCCCACCAACACCAGGACCCTAACAGTTCCCAGACTTGCAAAAGCCTTTGAGAAAGGTTTGCCTTAGTGTTTCAGACTGAGACAAGTCAGCATCAGTTTCTCTGACCGATCTCACTGACCTGCTGGCTTCTCTATTAAATTGCTAACTCCTCTCAGGGACGGCTGCTCCCAGCTGTGACCTTCATTTTCCAAAGTTTTCTGTAAATCATACATTAAGCCTTTGCATTGCCATCTTTGATCTCTCTGAAACGTTGGCCAGTGTTGAGAATTATTACTTCCCCTTCTGGGACCTTTCCCTTCTGGATACACTACAAGAGATATTTGCAAATATAATATCTTTATAAGGAGATGTGCTCTAGAAAGGAATAAACCTCTATCAATCTAGAGAGGAAAAAGCAGTTGGATCTCCCATGGCAAATTACTATGAAGGATTCTGTCTAAATTACAGCTTCATAAATTCTCTCACCATACTAAATTCTGGGGCCTTCAAGCAGTACATGAGGCATCCTGACAGTTACGACGACTTTTCTCCTTTCCCTTTTTCATTTCTTCCTCTGAGATGTGCCTCTACTATTCCTACTACAGATGTTCTTGATGCTCCATCCTCCATATTTTTATGTTTCCAACTGATTCCGTAAGTAAGGAACAAAGGGGGGGGTGGGGGAAGTGAGTGGAAAATAAAAAGATTTGTATGAGCAAAGAAAGCCACTTGAGAACTTCTCTGTCTAGAGTGCTCAGGTGCAAAATGGGAGACTTACTTATGTAAATATCTTACCTGGCATCAAAGGCAAAGATCTTGACATTTTCCACCATTAGAGTGCTGTAGAGAATAACATCAATTATTTACATGGGTGTACAAGTAATTCACAAGTATTACTTAAGGAAAAACAAATGAAAATGTATATATTTATGCAAAATATGAGTTCATTATGTTGGGTATTTTAGAATATCTAGGGAAAGATTCATAACTACTTCATGATGTAATATGTTAATAAGTCAAGTGGTAGCAATTGATTTAGTGTGTGAGATATTTTTATTTCATAATATTTGATATTCCACATGCTGTGAACCCAGAAAATTTCTATAATTTTATAAAAACTAGGTCAGTATGATATAGATATACTATACATAATCCAGCCCATTTGGTCAATATTTTAAGTCTAACAGAAATGTGAATTCCATAATACCATGAAATCAAACATGAATTTCTAAAATAGAAGTGATGAGAAAATGTCTTATATCTCCAAAATAAATTCAGATGTGGAAAATCTGAGTGTAGTACAATAGACTTAAATAAGGAATGCTGCAGATGAAATAAACAAGAATTTGAGAGTGATAGTCATTTTGGCTGATTACATCATAGCCTGGATTTGGAAAGTCTATGATGTTACCATAGAAACTGTTTTTGCTTAAATGGAATTGTAGATATTCTTTATGTACAAATTAAATTAATTGAATGCGGGGATACAATGTTGGAAACATTTTTAGAAGCTTAAAGAACAATTTATCCTACTTACTTAGAAAAATTAAGAAAAGTGATAGAAAGGATGAACATATAAACTAGTACACGAAAATGAATAATACTTGTAGAAGAGAAAGAGAATGTTTTCATACTGACTTATAGATGCTTTCGTACTGACTTAAGAATAATATGAACCCCAAATTAAAGCCAATCCAAATTCAACTAATGAAAATAGACCTGTGAACTCTGTGATGGCTATTTTTAGTTTTTAAGGCACCAGTGAAAGAATTAATCTTCTGAAAGACTTCTTGGCATATTTAATAAGTATTCCTAACCTAAGTGAGTGGATGGAAGAAATAACTTAGGATGTAGCAATACATTAGGGAAAATGCCAAGATTCAAAGAGGCCCAGTAAATAAAATTCTATTTCCTTTGTTCTGTTCCAATTTTTCCACTTAAATAAGGGAGGGAAAGACAAATGGAAGGCTTAATATAAACATTTGCCTTAATCCTGAACAAGCTGATAAGGGAGAGGGATTTCCTCGTTGTGAACCCAGGCTTCGGCAGACCCCAACCTAAGCACAGGCAGAATTGTTCCACTGCCGACCTTCTCATGTGGGGATCAATATGATAAACTTTCACAAACAGGAAGCTCACAGTGTGGTCAGGTGTTGACCCACTGAGAAAGAGAAAAAGAACGAACTGAGCTAGCATATTCCACCTATTCTTTCAAAAACTGTCAGTCTCATAACCCACTGACTCACCCCAGAAGGAAGAACGTAGGGTCAAGGCACAGGTCAGGATTGTTGTGTGACAGAAACACCATCAGTGCAGAAAGAATCGTCAGGATTGTAGAAAAAAGAACACTCTTTCTATATCAGTTGTGGGAAGGTTTGTGTTTTAATCAATTAAGCATGAGAGGGTCAGTATATACTTACTGAAGTTGAGGCTAAATCAGAGCACTTTCAATTATTCATTCAGCAGGTAATTACTGATATGTGCTAGGTTCAGAATTTCTTATAGATGTTGGAATTATAAGGATGAAGAAGGAAGATGTGGTTCCTACCCCTATAACTTTTGTAACCCACAGAGCAAACATCAATTAAGCAATTTTTTTCAGTCTTGGGGATTGAATCCACACTCTTCACACTGAGATACATCCCCAACCTTTTTTTTTATTTTATATTTTGAGACAGAGTCTCAATAAATTGCTTAATTGTCTGTTCTGGGCTTGAACTTTTGATCCTCCTGCCTCAGCCTCCCAGAGTGTTGGGATTAACCCAGAATAATATGAGAGTGCAGGAAGCACAGAGTACTCTGAAGCTGATGTGTGAAATAGTTAACCTTGTGAAGCTGAAGAATTCCACTCAAAGGACTCAACTTCAAAGTAGAATCTTGATAAATATTAGTAAGAATGACCCAAAGAAACAGAAATGTTTCTCAGGTAGCAAGCAGTGAGCATTATCCTAGAATAGAGAGAGTGTGGTCTAGTTAGCAACCCAAAAGAAGTTCAGAAAGGTTAGAACACAGTGTTAGAGAACTGAGAAAGAGCAATACTGAGGGTTGGATTTCACAAAATCATTTTGCCTTCAGAAAAGAAAAGGACTTGCAAAGTAAAGGTAGGGACAATACATGCAGTGCTTCACTGACAATGACTGCAGTATTTTAAAAGAAATTGGGGTTTGGACAAGGGAACTAGACATAGAATTGATTTGATGGTCTTATGAAACATGAGGATAACAGAAATGAAGATTAATGTATTTCTGCCTTGAATAGCTAAGAAGATGCTGGTTCCATTCCATAAAGAAAGAGCCCAGGAGGGGGCTGGGGATTTAGCTCAGCGGCAAAAGCGCCTGCCTGGCAAGCGCAAGGTCGTGAGTTTGGTTCCCGGTACCGGAGAAAAACCAAAAAAAAAAAAAAAGAAAGAAAGAAAGAGCCCAGGAGAAGGTGGTTTGGGAATGTGAACAGAGAGTGTCAAGCTCACTCTGGTCCACCGCTAACGCAGGTCTTTGTAAAGTTCCCAAGTGGAGATGTCCATGTGCACTTCAGTGTGTGCACCTGGGATTTAGGAAAATAAAATGGGTTGGAAACAGAGACTGGCAACCTGGAGAATTAAAATGTTATCTGAAACTATCATTATTTTAAGTCATTTAACTTATTCGGGTATGACCAATGAAAGGCATTATTATTTACTACTTTCTTCACACTCACTATGTAAGATTTTTCTTCTTTTCTTTCACAATATTCAGCATTTTGCTACAGGCTGTGAACTTATAGTCACTTCCATCTATGCACAGAACAACCTTCCTTGAAGTTACAGGTATAAACTCCATATAAGAGAATTTTTTTTCTCTAATACCTTATGTGTTCTGTATTATAGATACAAACCCAATCTAAACAATATACTTTTCATACCAAGTGAAAATGAGAGAAAGTCTTTTAAAAGACCTAGAAAGGTCTGTCATAAAAGAATTCTATGCCAGATGTTGGAAAAAGAATGAATTAGCATATTGTTAAAGAACTATAGAAATAAATCTTAAAATCATTAGGAGAAAAACAGCTCCAGTATCTTAATTATCTCTTATGATTTAGATGTGATTTTTCAAGTGACAATAACTTTACAAACAATAATGACTTTGTGACAAAGGAAAATTTAATGAATAATTGCCCAAAAGTATTTGAAATTAGGCTCAGACGTTTAAATATCAGAACGTTCCCATAGACGCAATTTAAACTTTGAGAACGCCAACAGGGAAAAAGAAAACACGCGTCTTGTGGAGTGTCTCCAGCTGTTATCACACTTGTTCAGTGCAGATGCAAAGTCCACAGTGTACAAGTGCTAACCTCAACACATCCACAGCAGTTCTGGATGCCCAAGACTTTTGTTTTACTGTGTGTGTGAACAAACAACCACAATATTGATGCAAACTGATTTCTAAAATCTGTTGTTAACTTTGTTTGACAGGCCAGCAATACCTAAAGAACTGCAACTTAAATTTTCCCTACTATATTTTCTAAATTTTTTTCAGAATGTTAATAGGAACTTTTTTATTTTTTTAAAAAAAGAAAAATACATGATGGTATAAAATTTCAAAACAAGGTTGTCGGAGAGTAACAATGGTTAGTACTTTGGATATTGTTATCTTCAAAGCAGTTGCTCATATTACAAGGTACAGACATGAAAAACTGATCAAACACTATAGATATAAACCCTTCCTTTCAATGGGCTAGCAGCAGTTAGTAGTATAACTATCTTAACTATCTTGTGTGTGTATGTGTATATATACGCATATATATATATGTATTTATTTATCTATTTTTAACAGGCACTTTTCAGAGATTGTGCATTAAGCAAAAGGAGCCCCATCCCACCTGCCAATTTTGCCACCAGCTATAGCTGAGACCATCAGTTGTAGACTCCTCCATCCAAAAGCATCTAGATACTAGGAACCTATCTCACACGCATACACACACACACACACACACACACACACACACACACAATCAGTAAGCTGGAAAATAACAAGAGAATGGGATTGTGGAACCAAAGCTAAAATAACAAATACATGTGTAGAAACCCTGAGAGGTAGCTATCAGGTTCCCCAAAGTCAAAGTTATGATAAATCATAGAGTTGATTTAGAAGAGGATATGAGAGAATGCTTTCATTCTCATAATTTTTTGTTGTTGTTTGTTTACTATAAGAGCAGAAAGAACCTACTGGTAATAGGGAGTAGAAACCAACAGACACAGTAAGAAATATGGGACTGGACAGCTAAGAAATCATGTTAACGGCAAGACTACAGGAAAGACATCCAGGAACTGCCACTACTGGATCCCCAGTACCGCAGCAGGTCCAGAAGAGCCTGGCTATGTGCTGGTTCTGTGACTTCTCTACACTTTCTCTTGTCTAGAAGTAGAGTGAATGCTTTGTGCTATTACAGAAGTCAGGATGAGGAGGTAAGATAGCAGTGACACAAACATGCACTTCTTGTCATGGTGGCCTGGAGGAAGGAGAACTTTGTAGGATTCATTCATCTCATCCAGGTGCCCTCTAATTTGTGTCCTGTAGCTCTACCTGTATCACATCAAGGGAAATATTGGCATAAGTTTCCCTTTCTTGATTGAATCTGTCTCTTAAAGTCAGGAAAACCTTTCCTTCACACATATGAAAAGCACACTTTGGTAGTTCAGCTCTCAGATGATCCCAAGTGCTATTAACTACTACTGTTCCCTTAAATTTCATGTAATTTTTTTAGACCTTAGGCCTCATCCTATTTTCATAGAGCTTATTTAATCCTCTTGAATCTGTTCATTCCAGCAAGAAGATTTCTATATTTGTATTTTAGACTTGTTTCAATTCTATCTTTTAATACATACATATATAATCAAAATTGTCATTCTCTAAAGTATAGATGGTACAAAAATAAAAGACTCAGTCTTGTCCCTTAAATTGCACACAATCTAAGAAGCAGACAAAAATTATAAGGAAGTGGAGGTTATGACAAAGATGAGCACATGCTGTGATGCGAAGGTGTAGGATTGGTATTAAGCCCTGATTTGGGGTTCAGTATCCAGAAAAGCTTCTAGAGAAGATAACATCTGAGCTGAGCTTCAAAGAGAAGATAGCCAGGTAAAGAAAGAGCAGGAAAACACCAGAAAAAAAGAGTCAGTTATGGAGAGAACGTTGAGCTTTTAAAAAGTGGCAATCAAGTCTTTTTAAAAAATTTCTATTAGTCCCTATTTGCAGTACATAATGTTTATGCTCCTGGTGTGGAGCTGGTACCTTACCTAACACATCTTCATTCCTTTTCTCATGACTTTGTCTCCTGTCCCTCCCCCTCCCTGCAGCTCTGGATCCCTTTCCCATTTGAGAAATATGTACCTCCCTATTTGCTATTATCTATCTTTTATTTTGCTCTTTATTTATAATTTGTATGAGAAACCACATGACATTTAAGCTTCTGTGCCTGATTTATTTCACTTAACATCATAGTCTCAAGGTGCATCCATTTTCCTACAAATGACCCAAGTTTATCCTTCTTTATGGCAGAATAGTACTCCACTGTGCATGAATAACACATTTTCTGTGTCCATTCATTTCCTGATGGACATATAGGTTGCTTCCAAGGTTGAGCTATTATGAGTTGAGCTGCTGTAGACATGGGTGTGCATGCATCATGGTAATATGATGTCCTTACCCTACAGCCCTCTTGATGCAGCCATTTCCTCTCCAAGACATTACACATTCAGAAGCATGTATTTCCACACATACACACAGTTGGAGAACTTTTTAGACCTCAAATATATTTTGGAAAGCCTATTAGGCTACTTCCATGTATTTTTCTCTTCAACACTTTAAATGTTTTGCCTATATCTGGATATAGAACATCACAAAACTATACAAGACTTTGTTGCTATCTCTCACCACATTTTCCATAATGCCAACAACTACAATTACAGTACAATTATCACAAACAGGAACAAGGATTGTTATGACATTAAACCACAGACACCATTCTCATTGGCGCAAATTTTCCTGTAATGTCTTTCCTTTGCCCCAGAATCTTTCCCAGGTTTGGGTCTTCAGTGTTGCCCTAAAGTCCTTGTGAGGGAAGCTTGGTCCTTGCCAGCAGCACCTGTGAGAGATGTGAAGCTTTCAAAGGTGCGGCCCGGTGCTAAATCCTCAAGTCACAGAGAATTCTTTGACAGGGACTCTGGGACCCCAGTCCCCCATCTCCATTTTGTTTCTGGGACATAAGCTTGTTACCTGGGTCTGGGGTATTGTTCTCTTCCTGGTTTTTGTTATCATGAACAAAGATTTGGACAAGAAACACAAAAAAGATTGCAGGGTCTTACATTTATTAGAGGTAGATCTAAAAAGTAAGCTATGCACAGTGAAAGCGGACTATTGAGAAAGCTCACAGCACCCATGAGGTTAAGGGCTGACATCTTTTATATCCCCTATTCTGATGTCAGGTCTAGACCACACTATCAAAAACATGATTGATCTTGTGCCGGAAGAACTGGTAATGGCATTCCCTGATTGGTCCCGGGTGGAGTTTGGGCATGCACCCAGGGTCTCCCTGATTTACCGCTCATGCCCTAATCTCCTGCCTTGGGCTGAGAGGCCCTGCTTTGCCAGGTTCCTGCTGCAGTACATGGACACCTCCCTGCTAAAGGCCTAAAGGCAATGGGTTTCCTCATCATTTGGACTGCACGCTGCAAAACTATGAGGCAAAGCAAACTTTTCTCTTTATGATGTGACTGTCCCCAGTATTTGCTAGAGTGATGAGAAGCTGATCAGCACTGTCCTCCAGTCTGTGACAATTCCTTGGTCTCTCTCTGTTTTTCATAATCTTGACATGGGAAAGTACTAAATAAGTTGTGTTGTAAAATCCTTCTCAATGTGAGATTACTTATTTGGGGCATAAATACCCAAAAAATGATGTCTCTAGGGATGATTTGGGAAATGGTTAGTTCCAGGACTGGGACAGAGACCATATACAATAAACTGGGAGTAGCTGGTAGTGTAGGAAGGTGAGAAGATGCTCCAAGAAAAGGGGTGTTTTTAAAAGAACATAGAAGCCAGAAAAACCTACAACCTAGTGACCAAATGGTCCTAATACCTGAAGCTGATCAGTTTGGCTAACAAATACATGACAGCAGAGTTTACACTATGGGATA
This sequence comes from Chinchilla lanigera, assembly GCF_000276665.1. Taxonomy (NCBI): domain Eukaryota; kingdom Metazoa; phylum Chordata; class Mammalia; order Rodentia; family Chinchillidae; genus Chinchilla; species Chinchilla lanigera. The sequence continues at coordinate 4,245,985 of NW_004955496.1, read as the reverse complement.
AAATAACCATGGACCCATATTATAAACATAACTGAATTAATAAATAGATGGACAAAAATGGCTCTTCCAACAAAATTCAACTCAATGGATTAGAAGAAGAAATAATCAAACTTGAAGCAAATACCATAGTAGTAATTGCTGCAGATAAGACCCGCCAATGGGTGATAAAAAGCAGTCTGCAAAAGTTTGAGAAGAAACAATACTTTCCTACTCCCGAAATAACTCCCACAAGTGACTATTAACTAAAAAGAAAGTGTGATTTTAGAGTTAAGCAATGTTGCCTACACTAACTTACTCATGAGATCAAGGTAAACATGACTTGTAGGGAGACATATGAGGGTTTGATGTAATGTGTGGAGAAGACAATATTATAATTTAGTTTTTAACAGCTAACATATTCATGAGATTTATAACTTTAAAAATAAAATGTTTTAAATGTAGATATACGCAGCAAATGTATATTTCTATTGATAGCCTTATATATACATTATTTATAACATGTGTGAGTATGTCTAGAATAAATTTCCAGAAGCAAGTTGCTAGATCAAAACGTATAATAAAATTAGCTTTCATAAAGGTTATACCAGTTTACATTCAAAACAGTGCATGTACCTGTTGTGTAACAGTGGGATAGGTTACAGAGCGTTTGAACTTTCACAGATTTGATGGATGATCCTTAACATTTCAGTACTATTTTAATGTATATATCATCTTAATGTCAATTTATGAGCCACTGATGCATTGTCACTTGTAAGTTGTTCAGATCCACTGTATATTTTTTTCAATAGTGGTCTCTTTGCATCAACTTTTGGGAACTCTTCATATATTAGGAAGATGAGTCCTTTGTCTATAACATGATTTGCAGGTATTTTGACACAGAAATAACTATTTAAATAGCACACAATCAAAAGTATGACATCTGGATGAAGAATTACTGTATGTATACATGCTGAGTAGATAAACTTTGCATATGCTTCATTAACAGTAAAATGTAAATGTTTCTTCCAAAGCTGCAAGTTAAACTCCCCTAGATATTGACCTTTGAAAAAGCATATGCCCAAAGTACTGCTCACTGAGATATGATCCTATACAGCTCATAATGAAGATGACCAATGCCAGAACAGCAACAGTTAGAAAAACACTCCTAACTCACAACAATGGGATGAAAATTTACTTCCCAAATTGTGGACATCACACCTGCCTATGCGGAAAGTCTTTATAAGACTTTGCAATAAAATACTGAAAAGGGATCTTCAATAATGCATCAATTTTACTTTGATTGTCATATATTAATATTTCAAGAAGTCAAAAAAATACAAATTTAAATTAAAATTTTATGAAATGGTACGTTGTTCTACAGTGCTATGGCTTGTATCTAGATGTTCTCCCAAAGTCTCATGCAGTGATAGGTGAAGCTTTTCACAGGTGGTTGGATCTAGGGTGTGTGATGCTGTGATTAAGGTTGTGTGATTACTAAATCAGCCCACTGATTGGTTTGGCATAGTTCTGGGTGTGGATAATAGATAGGCCCACACTGTGTGTGAGCGCTACCCACCCTAAGCGTGAGTAGCCTGGTTAGATTATAATGGATAGGGAGAGAGCTGCTGGTGTCACTTACTGCTTGCTGCTTTTGTTGCCTCCTGCCTTCTGCTTTCCATGCCATCAACTGTTTTTTTTTCCTTTGGCAATACCCCTGTGCCGTGCCACCTTGGAGCCAGGAAATTGTTGACAAAAACCTCTAAAAACTGTGAGCAAAGTAAACTTTTCCTCCTTTAACTTTAGATGTTGAGTATTTTGTCTCAGCAATGAGGAAAGTAACTAAGACACATAGTAACAAATGAAGGAAGAATTTGCCTTTTTGTATTGAGTTGAGGGAAGGATGTTCTCTTACCCCTCAGCATTGCACAGGGTTGAGGACTGGAGAAAGAAGGAAAATGATAAAGAGATGTGTCTGGGAGGCAGACAGGGATGAGATCATTAGATTCTTTGTAGACCACACTGGGGAGTTGAATTCTATCTCAGAGGCAAAGAAAGCCAGTGAGGCCTTTTGAACAGAATGGATACTTACTTAGGAGTTTGGGACTATGAGTGTCTCATATCTGCTCGGCTTGGGTATGAATGAGGTGGGGGCCCACCTTGTGTGTGGACACTAGTGCAAAGGTTCTGGCAGAATGGGGGAGTGGTAGGACAAGTGTCTCACCAAGGCTGTATCCGTGGTAGTAGAACAGAGTAAGGAGAAGGGAGGCGGCTTATAGAGCGGAGTTGAAATGGTGGGAAAGTTAAATCTGACTTGAGTTGTGTGGAGATTGGCAACTAAGACCAAGATGATATATACAAGGTGAAGAGTCTATTGTGCCACATGACATTAAACTGGTCTGAGTCCATCCAGAGCTAGCAATTAGATGAACACAGTCTCAACATGGTGGGAGAAATGACTAGACCACTCTCCCTTGGAACCTAATCACAAACGACTATATGAGACAGAGCAGCAATTCTGAGACCAGAGGAAAAATTTACTTATAGGAGTGTGACTTAAGAGGATAAATAGATATCACTTCTCTCATATCTCTGAACACAAATGCCATCTTTCCAGTGATATCTTCCTGGCCAGTTCAAAGCTTCATGATTTTAATACCTTCACAATAACAAGAGATTTAATTTGGCACCTATGTGCTCAGTGAATGACATTTCATAGAAGAATAATCTGCTTATCAATCTAGTTAGGGCCTTATGACCCTTAATTATGATATATCAACTTGAATGGGTTAAGAAATGCCCAGGGGCTTAGTAAAGCACACCTGTGGGTGTGTTGGGGTGGGTCATGGATGACCTTAGGGACTATAAATGTCCCTGGCCCCCTCCTCTCTGACACTGTTCCTCCGCTCTGCTTCCTGGCCAGCATGAATTTAGCAGCTTTGCTTTACCACACCTTTCTACCATAGTGTTTCTGACTTGGAGTCAGCTGGCCATGAAGTGAATCCCCCAAACAATAAACCAGATTAAACTGTCCTCCTTTAAACTGTAGGTGCTGGATATTTGGTCCCAGCAACAGGAAAGCTGTCTAACACAAGCCCAGAGCTAAAGATTATGAACACAAATGAGCAAACTAATTGTGAATTATAATCAAAATATGAACCTTGCAAAAAAGCTAATGCTGTTTTTGTCTTTCTTGAGATAGGGTCACGCTAAGTAATTCAGACTGGACTTGAGCTCACTTTATAGCTCAGGCTGGTCTCAAACTTGCAATGATCCTCCTACCTCCACTTCCCGAGTGCTGGGATTACAGGTGTGCACCTGGCTTTTATTAATGATATTTTTATCCTGAGTCTTTTCTCATTTTCTTGAGATACTGGAGTTGACATTTCGCAAAAGCTGGATGTTTTCAAAAGTGCCCTTAAACCAAGTTTTAACTTCTGTAGTTAACTGAATCAAACATGTAAAAATTGCTTGAAGCTTGGATTAAACAGGGTCAAACTTCAGTGGAGAGCATCAGTGAATGAATTTTTAAAAGGAAAGTTAAGGGGCCAATTTTGCTGGAAGGGTGTGTGTGTGTGTGTACATGTGTGTGTGTGTATGTGAATGTATAGATGTGAGTGTGAACATAAATGTGTGGGTGAAAAAGAGCTATTTTTAATGATGGTAGGGAACTGGGAGAAATTGCAGAAAACTAGAAAAATTATTATAGCAATTTACACACTAAAAGTCAAAGTAAGACTTTCAGTTTGGGATATAGCTGATGAAGCAGAGATTAACTATTTGCTGCTGGAATCTTAGATATCATTTTTATAATTACTGATTTAATTTTAACTTTAAATTTAAACTTTGAAGAATGCTTTAGTAAACAACATGTAGTAATAACAACCTAAAAATATATGCTGTTGATTTATAATGCTTCTTTTAAAAAATATAGTTTTAAACCCTTCAAAAACACTTTTTCCTGTACAGAAAGCACAATTTGTTGATGTCCTAAAATAGATTTCCACCTCAAAATTAGAACTACTATAAGTTACTGTGTATCCTGACACTAATGAAACATCAAATATTTCAAAAATATAATTGCTCCAGTTCTCCAACAAAGGCTCTTTAGATTTTAGGAATGACAGAAATTTTGCTTTGTATATGTTAGTCAATAAAGAGCTACATAGATCAGGACATCATCAAACAACACTTCACATCATTTTAGACATAGCATACTATTTTAAAAATTATCATGTTTTAAAACTGAACAGAAATTAAAATTTTCTTTAGAAAAATTGAGTTATTATTTTTCCTGAAAATGAAAGACTTCTTAATTTATCTGATTCCATGTCAGGTTGTCCTGGGATACCGAGTATATCGATTCTTATATAATTTCAGAAGCACAGAAACATACAAGAATGGCACAAGGAACTGCCCTCCACCCCTTACTCAGAATTACTATTATTTTAGCATCATTAATTTTATTATTCTCTTGATTGATGAGATGATACAATGACAGATGATAATGATGATGATGAAGATAGATTGAAGATAGATATATAGATGATAGATAGATAGATACTGATATTTGAAAATATGTGAATATAAATTGAAGATATTGTGACTCTTAATCTCAAAATATTACAGTATGTATTTCCTGAAAACAACCTTACTGATTTTATCACAGTAGCTTTGTAGTATAATTTCAAATCAGGGATTGTGATGCCTTCTGCCTTGCCTTTGTTGCCCAGAATTGCTTTTGCTATTCTAGGTTTCTTCTGATTCCAACTGAATTTTAGAAATATTTTCTCTAGATCTGTAGGGTATGCTAGTGGTATTTTCATTGGGGTTGCATTAAATCCATGTAATAATTTTAGAAATATGGCCATTTTCACTATGTTGATTCTTCCTATCCACGAGGAAGGGATACTTTTCCATTCTCTGAAATCTTCTTCAATCTCCTTTTTCAGAATACTGTAGTTTTCAATATATAGATCTTTTGCTTCCTTTGTTAGATTGATTCCTAAGCATTTCATTTTTTTAGATTCTATTGTGAAGAATGTAGTTTCCCTAATTTCTTTCTCAGTGAGTTTGTTGTGTACAGGAATGTTATTGATATTTGAGTGTTGACTTTTTATCCAGCCATGCTATTCGTTTTGGTTATTAAATCTACAAGTCTTTTGGTGGAGTTTTGAGCATCTCCTATGTACAGTATCATGTCATCTGCAAATAATGACAATTTAACTTCTTCCTTTCCTATCCTTATTCCTTTTATTTCTTTCTCTTGTTTAATTGCTCTGGCTAATGTTCCCAGAATTATATTGACTAGGAGTGGTGATAGCTGACATCCTTATCTTGTTCCTGATTTCAGAGTGAAATTTTTCAGTTTTTGACCATTTAGTATGATCTTAGCTGTTGCTTTGTCATAGATGACTTTTTCAAATTGAGATAAAGCCCATCTATTCTGATTTTCTGCAGGTTTTTTTAAATCATGAATGGGTATTGGACTTTATCAGAAGTTTTTCTGCATCTATTGAGATGGTCATGTGATTTTTGCATAATGTTTATCACCTTGGTGTGGAGTGGTATGTGTGCCTAACACATACTAATTTTTTTCCATCCCCTTTCCCTCCCCTCTTTCCTGCTTTCTCCATCTTTTGATCCCCTTCCCTTTTGAGAAAGATCTATGTCCCTACTTGCTGTTATCTTTCATTTTGGTCTTTATTTATATTTGTAGTTTCTCATATAAGAGACACTATGTGATATTTAATTATCACTTTGCTTTTAATGGAGTTAGGTCTTTATATTTAAACTAGGTACCTGGTAGACAAAATATAGTTGAGTCATTTTTTTTTATCTGTTCTTGAAATCTGTTTTGTAATAGGTATATTTAGACTACTCAGAGATAAAGTGATTACATATATAATTATATTAGTTTCTGCCTTATTTGTAATTATTTTATCAATTTATTTTTGCCTTTATCCCATTAGCCCCTGCAATTTCTTCCTTTACTGGTTCTAAGAAAATATATGATTTCACTTTATAGATTCCTTTAGCTATATCAACTACATGCTTTTAAACATTAAATTTTGTAATATGCATGTAATATGTACTTAAACTTATATAAAACCACATTTGAATAACACAGCATCACTTCACAAACACTCTAAGTACCTTACTCCCATTTCCCTCCCCTGTCCCTTTTGACATCACTGAAACTGATTTCAGTTATCCCTTTCCTATAATCATTCAATACTTTATCACAAGAAGTCTGTTGTAATGTCTATCAAGTTAGTGTATAGTTGAAGCTATTATTCCCCTGTGGCTTCCCTTAATATTATTTCTTTTTTTTTTGTTTTTTTTTTGTTTTGCAGTTTTAGTATAACATGCTTAAGTATGTTAGGAGTTTCTGTTTCTAGTGTTATTTTGGTAATTATCCTATTTCTGAGTTTCTAGGGTCTATAATTTGGTGTTTCTCATTACTTTAACAAGTTGTTTGCTATAATTGTGGCAACTATTTCTTGGACTCCATTTTCTCTTTTTTCTTCTGATATACACATATAATTTTTTCTCAACCATATCAAATTTGCTGCCATGTCCATCAGATACTGTTCATTTTCATTAGCATGTTTTTTATTCCCAGAACTTTCTTTTCATTCTCTTCCAGTTTTTACCTCTTTGTTTACATTGTCCATTTTTCTTGCACTATGTCTATATTTTCCATTAATTCTTTCAAAATATTAATCATAGATACTACAAATTCCCAATCTGATTCCAACATCAGCATCCTCTGAATCTTGTTTTCATGATTATTTTCCAACTTCAAAGTAGGTTTTGTTTGGTTTTGTTTTGAAACCCTTCGCATAACGGTAACCGAGGGGGAAAGGTCTTTAGTGCCAAGATTTTTATCGGCTAGGAATTGTCCTATGGTTAAAGTTTGCTAAACCTACAAGTCCTGCACACTTCAAATTGTTCTGGTTTGCTTCCTTTATCCTTTTAAATATATATCCAACATTTTAAATGATAAGTCAAAATGGTATTACATTTATAGAGCACAAAAATCCATTCAGAGCAGATTAAATATTTAAATATAAGGCCTAAAAATAAAACCACTAGAAGAAAACACGAGGGGGAACCGGGCAAGAACCTGCAGTCGTCTTTTGATTTCTATGCTTTTGACTCGAGGCTTCCTCTGTACTCCTCCCGAGACAGATGGGGCTCACAGTTCTTTCACCTGGATCTGTGGTTACCCAGCTGGAAGCCCTGTGAGTGTAGGGGCAGGTACCAGCAAGGGGAGCTACGCTGTCACACCGTACTGAAAGTCTGGCATGCTGGTGGGCCTGTGCCTGAGGCTGTGACCCCGGCAAGACTTCCCACTGGACAACTTCCGTACTGCCTGTTCTTTCACTTTTCCTGCCAGAGCCCTGAGAGGTCTTGCTCCCCCGAACTCCTGGAGAACCTTTACAGGGAAGCCAGGGAAATATGTGGCCGCCAGCAGTTCACAGAATTGCCACTACGTGTCCCGGTTAATGGTTTCTGTGGCTTGGATCTCTATTACTGTATCTGTCTGTATGCACCAGTAGCTCACCTTTCAGGATGGTTTTCCCTGCTCTGTCCCTCAATTCTTTGATGGGTTCAAAAAAACTCGCTTGACTTTCAGTTTGTCCAGCTTTATCTTGTAAGAGATAGAGCGACCGCCTTTAAGATTGCAACATGGGGGCTGGGGATTTAGCTCAGCGGCAAAAGCGCCTGCCTGGCATGCGCAAGGTTGTGAGTTCGGTTCCCGGTACCGGAGAAAAACCAAAAAACAAACAAACAAACAAAGATTCCGACATGTCAGAACCCAAACCATCGCATCACCTCATGCTTTGGGTACTTCTTTATATTCTGACTCATCTAGGTTCATCTTTTTCCGGACTTCAAGGTGGAGATTCCCATTGCTCAAGGAGCACTGATTCTTTTCAGTAGAAGACAGTATCTGGAAACCCAGACCTGAGGGTCAGGCTTGTTCACTGCTTCTGGTGGATCACTGCTTCCAGAGCTTCCTAGCTTACAGAGCTTAGCAATCATGTGTTCATATTAAATACCCATACACATGCATATATACATTCATCTACATGGATTTATATTAATGTTTTTAATTTTAATTCAACAGCACAGCACTTGTAGACTTTCCCCCTTACATATTTAACTCCTTCATTTAATAGTGAAAAACCTTGTTCCATTGTCCTCCAATGTACTTATTCATTTGGTTAAGTTTAAAATACCCAGAAAGTAGTTTCAGAACCTATTACTATACCACTGTAAGAAAAAAAATTGTTGCAGTTTGTTCCTTAAGGAGAAATGCATAAATTGGAAGTACACAATTTAATCAGTTTTGACAAATGTTTACATCCAAATATCTCATGTCCTTAACATGCCTATGGTCCCAGAAATTTGTCCCCTTGATCCTTCCCAATCAATCCTGCATCTGTCCCAGAAGCAATCACAGTCTAATTTTTTCATAAATTAATTTTCCCTTTGCTAAAACTTCACAGAAGCAGGAGCATACGGTGTATAGTATACACTATACAGTATATAGTCTTTCACTCTTGGCTTCTTTTATTTAACATAATGCTGTAAGATTCATCCAAGCTGTTAATAAAATGTGATTGCTGTAATACAGTAAGTGCATGCTTTGTTTTATAGAAATGACTGTTTTTTGTAGAAATACTTTACAGAAATCTTTTTTTAAAGTTGTCCTGCCACTTTACATTCACACCAGCAATGTATGAGTGTTCTACTTACACTGTATTCTATCCAATATTCCTTAAGTTTTTAATTTCAGCCATTGAAGTGGATGAATACTGTTACTTCACTGTTGTTTTAAATTTCCTTTCTCAGTGATAATGGTGTTGTGCATCTTTTCATATTTTACTGGCCATGTACCTATTCAAATTTTTCCCAATTTTTAAAAATTGGATTGTTTACCTTATTACCTCTGTATTTTGGAGGATTTTTCAAACTGTGTTTTTTCTACAAGTACTTTAGTAAAAATATGATCAATAAATGTTTCTCCCACCTTGGCTGGCTTATTCATTACTTTAACAGTGTCCTTCAATGAGAAGAAAAGTTTTGAACTTGATAAAATGTGTTCTAAAAAGATGACTGATGCTTTCTCCTGTGTCTTTTTGAAGAAGTCTTTTATTACCCCAGATAAAAATTTTTTCCTCTGCTTTCTTCCAGAAATTTGAGTTTGTATGTTTACCTCCATGCTCAGTCTAAATTGATATTTATGTATGATGTGAAATAGGGATTGATGTTTGCCCTTTTCTATACATATATTTAATTGTTCTAGCATTGTTTTTTGAATAGGTTTTCCATTTACCTTTGATTTACTTTGTACCCATATGTGTCTTATTTCTGGACTCTCCATTTTGTTATTTTGAACTGTTTATTCTTATACTAGTACCATACTGTCTTAATCATGATAACTTTGGAGATCATATTAAGGCCAGGCAATGCAAATCCTCCATTTTTGTTCCAAAGAATTCTGGATGTTCTAGGTCTTTTTCCTTGCTGTATCAGTCAGTGCTTAATAGAGAAACAAATTTAGTGCAAGATATACAAATATATACAAGGATTTATAAGACAGGCTTAAAACACTCATTTGCAGTCAGGTGTGGAAAGGTGCAAACGGGCTGTCTAGAGACATGAAGGATCTAGCCAAAGGCCTGGGGCTCACTGCATTGCCCTGTGTGAGGTACCATCAGGAGGCCAGAGGGCCTGGGATGCAAGTCTGGAGGTGATGTCCAAGCAGAAGGTGAGGACTGGAGCTCCTCTAAAGTAATGGAAGTGAGCCTTCCTTCTTTGTTTCCTTTTTCTTCCATTCAGGTGATAAGCCTATTGGCTGGTGCCACTCATACCCAAGCTGCATCTCCTTCTCTTCAGTAGATCCCTGCAGCCACACCCAGAGCCATGCTGATCCAATTTAACTGGGTGTTCTTTGCTCAAGTTGAAGCAACCAGTTAACTATCACACTTGCTATAACAATTTTAGAATATATTTATGAATTTCTCTTTCTTAAAAAAAAGTCATTTGGAATATTCTTTGGATTTTGTCAATCTGTAATTAAATTAGTTAAAAATGACATCTGAGCAATACTGATTATTTTTATATATTAACCTGATAAATTACTCCACATATTTAGAATTTCTCTTAACAATGTTTTGCAGTTTTTCATATAAAAAAATCATGTGTATATGTTGTTATTTGTCTCTAAGTACTTCATAAGTGTGATGCTATCGCAGATTATGTTTTTCTTTCAATTTTCAATTGTCTAATGTAAGTACATAGAAAAAATGAGTGTATATTGAAATTGTACCCTCCAAAGTTGTCAAGTTCAAGTTTATTTAGAAGTTTCAATAACTACTTTGCATATTTCTTAGGATTTTCTACAGGGAAAATAATGTCATCCCTAAATAAAGGTTTTTATTTTATTTGCAATCTATATAAATTTTTTTTGCCTTTTCTCACTAGGTAGGAATTCCAGAATACTGCTGTATAGGACTAGTGACAGCGAATATCCTTCTATTGTTTCTGATTGTAAGGGGAGAAACATTCACTATTCACCATTAAGTACGGTGTGGGCTAAGGGTTTTCTATAGATGTCCTTTATCCGACTGAAAACACCCCCTCTGCACCCAGTTTGATGAGATGTTCATATCACAAATAGACATTAAATTCTAACAGATTTATTTGCATAGGTGTGAAGAGTCATGAGATATGTTGCCTTTATTCCCTTAATTTGAGAAGCTGAAGAAAATGCCATCCCAAGATAAATGCCAGTTGGTCCTGATGTATCACCCATGTTACATGTTGGTAAATTCCACTTGCTAATGCTTTTCTAGAGAATGTCTTCATGTATGCTTATAAAGGACATTGCTGTATAATTTTGTCTTCTGATATATTTGTCAGGTTTTAGAGTATGGGTTATCTTGACCTCACAATAGAAATTGAGAAGTGTTCCCTTTTTCTTGTTTTTCTGAAACAGTTTTTGCAAGTTTAATATTATTTCTTGCTTGAATATTTGATAAATTTCACCAATAAAATCATGTGAAATGAAAGATTTTCCTCTGGGAAGGTTTTTGTTTTCTTTATAAATATAAAGCTATTTTGTTTTCTTTATTTCTCCTTGAGTTAGTATTTTTAAATTGTTTTCTTTCAGAGGTTATTTTCATCTCATCTGATTTGTTATATCTATTATCATGAAGTTGTTGATGTTATCGTCTTGTTACCTTACTAATGTCTGTAGGGTCTATACTTCTGTCCTCCTATTTCCAATATTGGAATTTATGTCCTCTTTTACATTGTTCTTGAGAAAATGATCAATGTTGTTAACATATATGAAGAACAACCTTTTAGCTTTGTTCATGCCTTTTACTGTTTTGTTACTGTCATTTTACACTTCATTGATTTTACTTGTAATTTTATTTTTCCTTCTTTATTATATAATGACTTTGGATTTAATTTGTTCACCATTACTGAACTTCTTTGATAGGATCAATGATTGAATTTAATCCTTTCTCCTTTCTTAAAATGAGCATTTTAAATCATCAAGCACTGCTCCAGCACTGTCCCACAAATTTTGACACACCATATTTATACTGACAGCAGTGCTGGTATTGCCTAATTCCATTTGTGATTTCTTCTTTCATTCATATATTGTTTAGCAGGCTGTGGCTAAATTTCCTAATAGTTGGGAATTTCTGTATATTCTATGTTGATATCTGATTTAATTTCTCCATAGCTAGAAGTCACCTTCTATCAGAAAACCTATTCTTTAAGATTTCACTCCACTGATCTTTATTCTTGTACTTTATGGAACAGTATATGCTTTTTTGGTGAGTATCGCATGTACATATGAAGAGAAGTTCTACAATTTTGGGGCAGGAAAATGCATGAATATCAAATATTCCAGTGGTTTGACAGTGTTGTTCAAATCTCTTATACACTCACATGACTTTTTGGTCTGCTTGATCCATTATTTACTGGGAGAAAGTTTGAAAACCATAAAAAGGCATCGCTCAGATCTTCTCCAGAAGGAATAGTGATCCTGGTGGGTAACCCTGCAGCTGATTGCCTGGTCCACTTAGACAGGCTTTAGCATAGCCTCCAGCTGGGCGTCAGCACCTTGGACACCAGGTGGGCCCTTCTGCCATGGCAACACAGCTCCAAGGCCAGCTGTAGTGAGAAGCTCCCCATGCGCCCAGCAAACCTGTCCTGAGTGCATTCTAATACTCTTGCTTATCTTTTACTCTTTCCAATAGATTTAAAAGTCTCATTAAACTCTATAATATCAGTTATGGACTTTTCAGTCTGAGAATTTCTAATTAATTCTTCTTTACAAGTGTCATTTCTCAGCCATTTGTTAACTATTATTTAATTTATTTGTGCTGAATACATTTAACATATACAACATCATTTCAACATATATATACACAGAGCAATGTTTGCTGGCTAAAGCTTTTGTTAGTTCATCATTTGTGAAATGCTGGGGTTGATTTATATGAACTGCTTTATCTCCTGGATCTGAGTTAAATTTTTCTATCTCTTATTAAGTATCATAATTTTCATCAGTGTCCTGGAAGTAGTGGACATTACATTGCAATGGCAACAGAAACACTGAAATAACACCCAGGATTTGGAGGCAGATTTATTTACATTGATGGTCACTGATTGGGATCATTCCCAAAATATCAGGCCCTGATCTCTGGTAGTTTGGGACTTATATGGGATAAGCAAGCAGGAAATACAGAAGCAAAGTACTTGGCTGTCTTTGGTTGGTTTTTATAATATGCATTATAGTGACCAGCTATGCATCACACTGTGACCAGCCATTTCTAGGAGACAAAAGTAACAGGAACTGTTACCTGGGCAACTTAAGTATACTGGCTGGGGAGGGCATTTTCTGCTACATTTCTACTCTCTTTTAGTTTTCTGGGCATGTTACATGTAATTTCCTGAGACAAAGCCCAATTACAAGCAGTCCTAGGATGGGCCCTAGCCAAGGTCCTCAAGACTCAAAATTTTCCCACCATGAGTTTGTAGTTTGTTTGCCTTATTATAGGATATTTCCCTAAATTGACTCTTGCAAGACAGTGAAGGAGTTAATTTGATTTAGGAGAGTGTCCAATGTGCCTTGGACACTCATCAAATCTTTGTCATTTGTAAGAACCTTACTGGTTATTTTTTTTATTTTTCAGGGCAATTATCCATAGACCTAATGCAAAAAACACAGCTAGCAGGGTAGAGGGGAAGCAAGGACTGAGGAATATGCATTGAGGTATGGAGCAATCCTGTGAATGGCATTCTTAAGCTTCAGCCGTGTGTGGACTGGTCAGCATCCAGAGTGAGGCGAGCAGGGTGTGTGTTGACTGTGTTGAGTGTGTTCTCTCTTTACAGGGAGCCCAGAGGAGCTGTCCAGGTAAATCTTTTAACAGTCATCTGAATGGGCTTTTCTAACTCTGGAATGGTGTGTCTAAATCTGGATTGTTGAAACTTGTAGAGGTAATTAATATGTACCTGAGTTATATGTGTGTATAAGAGTGTCTACAGGTATAGTTGGTTTTTTAGCTAAACTTTAATGGAGCTAGTTATAAGATGTTTCTGTAGGGTTATGGTTTCTTTTTTTTAACTCTTTAGAGCTTGTGTCCTGTATGTTGTATGTAGATTTTATTTAGTTATCTCTGTTTCAAATGCAGACTGACCCATTGTCATTGCCAAGGGAAAGCCAGATCTAGGGATTATTGTTTTACAAAAGGACCTTATAAACTTTTATTGCCCTCTCAGCTCAGGTAGGGAATGCCCCAGGCCAGTCTCAGTAGGTACATATAAGCATCAGCAGAACTCTGTTAGCCCTTATAAGGCTTTACTTTAGTGAAATTTATCTGTATGTTTGGTGGAGGTTGAGGTTGGTGACACAGATGCTGAAGCCTGAGCTAGCTGCAGGGGTATAAGTGTCAGTGCTATGCCCTGAGCTTGCAGAACATATGGTGAAGGAAGGTCTGGCTCTGATTAAAATGGATTTTCCTGAAGTACCAGGTAAAGTTTTCCTGACTGGAGTTGATGTTATAGTTAATCAAATCCCCAGACGGGGCTTAGGAGTGCAAGTTTGGTGGTGTTGGTGGCAGGTTTCCAAACAGCAGCAGGGAAGCAGTAGCAGGAGAGCTTTGGAAAAAATAACTTTGTTCAAGGTAACCACAGCATGTACAGCATGTGCCACCTGGACAGTTAGGTCTTGGCCTAAGGTGAGCTTGTCAATTTTCTTGATCAAAAGGACAATGGCCGTTAGAGCACAAAGGCAAAGCAGGGAGGCAACCCTTAGCTACTGGATCCAAGTATTTGTACAGAATGAAATTAAGGATCCAGATTCTATAGAAGCCAGCATCTTATGTTATTAATCAGAAGTGCTGTGATATTTTGTGCTTGGAAACTAGCAAGGTCAGCTGTGAAGGCTTTTTTAAAGAGAGTAAACAAGTTCTGAACCTCAGGGAGGTTGAGTCTAGGTCAGTTGACTTTTGAGTCCAGAAATGGGTCTTTCCATTTAAAGTCAAAGAGGGCCTGGCTGACAGGAGCCAATTGAAGGCAGAAGAAGGCAGTCTTTAGGTCCAGGCAGGTGTGCCAGCAGACTGTGAGTGACAGAAGATTCAAGCAACCTATACTGTAGGCAAGCGCAGGAAATGGCAGCTCAGAGATATTGAACTGGCTTTACAAACAGGAGAGATGTATTTTAGCAGTTCAACAGTCTATAAACATTTTGAAGTCTTATTTGTTTTCTTTTTTGGAGAACTATGACAGAGCTGGAAGAAATAAAGAAAAAGGCTACTTTGGAGAGGAAGATGCTGGTGGCTTAGCCAAATCTGTTGTCAGAGCCTCTCTGAAAATAGTGGGAGAGTTACTGAATCTTTGTGGCAATAGTCCAAGTGAATTGGTCCTTTATATCCCATCTCTGGATCTTCTTATTCGAAGACAAAGGGGGCTGGCTAACAGGAGCAATTCATAAACAGAAGGCACCTCTTATTTATTTCTTTCTTTTTTCTTTTTTTTTGTACCAGGAATCCATCAGAACCTCAAACTGCTTTAGGTGTCTGAGGTGCGGCTGGATGCCTGTGTGCTTCCCATGACATAGGACATTGTCTGACAGCAATGGGGGTCGCAATGAGGCAGCATGGTTGATGGCCAGGCCCAGAGGTGAGTCTTTGGTTCATACCTATGGAAGGAGAGTTTTCAAAATTTCATGCCTGTGGCTATCTGTCTCAGGCTGAAGCAGGCATCATCTTTCTCTTGGGGAACAGTCAGAGTTAAAATACAGGGTTAAACAACAGAGAGGCTGACTGGCTTGGTGACAGGAATTTGTTTGGTGAGATGTTCTGTTAGGCTGCAAGCTCATGCCTTTCAAAAGGTGTGAGAAGCAAGAGTTCCGGGTGCCCTGATGGTGGTAACTTTTTGACAGAGGGAACTTTTGAAGGCAGAGTTCTGTTCCATTTTCCACCAGGAGAGTCACAGGTTTGCCCCTGAGTTTTTCAGGGACTATGGGCTCTTGCGGGCCCAATTTGACAGAGTTTGGTCTATCCTATCCACCCAGGCCCAACACAGCTGGGAGAGGTTCAGGTTGAGGTGGCCGGTTTCTTTGTGATAGTCAGGTTTCTTTGTGTTTCACAAACAGAGAGGGCATGTGGGCTCTTTGTCCCCCTTTTTTGATGTCTTTGAGAAATACCTGACTGATTTTATGCTTCTAGGTGGGCCGACCTTAAGGAAAGACCATGGCAACTCACTTGTTAGGGCTGACAGTCCAAGTTTTTCTTAGTCAAAATGTGGAACTCAGAAGGAGTTGTTGACAGTCATCTCAGGTGGGCATTAGATCACACCATCTGACCAGGATAGGAATGTCTTCAGTTGGGGGGTGGTGGGCAGAGCTCGTGGCTGAATGCAGGCAATGACTAACGGAATTGGAACTGTTTCAACTGGCCTGAAGTAGACACTGTCAGCGACTGCAGTGGCTGACAAGGCTTCCAAGGCAGATTCTCAGGAAGAATGGGCCTTCTTTTTTCTTTTCTGAGTAGTTTGCTTTTATTTTTAACTCTATAATCTCAAAAAAAACCCTTTTTCCTACAGTCAAGCTACTGTGGATTTTGACTAATTGGTTCCCATCTCTGACTTTCTATGTGTGTGTGTTATGTACCCCTCAAAGATGGTGCATCAGACAAAAGATGGGTGCCCCTTAGAGAGAAGGAGACCATTCAGATGCCCACCTGGCTGCACGCCTCATGAGGACTTAGGCGCAACTTAGCTAAGGAGGGTCTGAGGCCTGTACTGTCATATGTCAGTCACCGTGGGACCACAGATAAAGGCCCAATCAGCCACTGCCACCAGTGCTTCCCAGTCTTGGAACACAGATGGAGCAGCCTATTGCTTACACTGTCCATTCCACTTACTTACACATTTATTCACAGGCACTCAGAGGCTCAACACTCCACCCCTCTTCCCTGGAGGGTGGTCCTCACTAATGAGACTTGATCAGACTCTCCTTCTGCTTGAGCAGAGTAGGACTGACGGACAGAATAACTGAGGTCCCCCCACCACCCAACAGGGTCTTACCAGAATCAGGCAGGCATGCAGGCAGGCAGTGTGAGTCATTCAGTGGGGAGACAAGAATCCTTCTTCAGACCTCCAAGGCAACTTGAGAAATCTTGAGAGTGCTCCTTCCCATCAGGACCTGGAGAGGTCCTTGCTCTGTCTGCAAGGCCCACAACCAGTGACCAAAGAGGTCAGCATGTCAGTTTCTCCAGCCAACACACCAGATGCAAAGGCAACAGAAACACCAAAACAATACCTAAGATCTGGAGACAGATTTATTTACATCAACAAGCACTGATCAGGATCATTCCCCAAATGTCAGGCCCTGATCTCTGGTGGTTTGGGGCTTATATGGGATAAGCAAGCAGGGAGTACAGAAGCAAAGTACTTGGCTATCTTTAATTGGTTTTTATAATACGCATTATAATAACTAGCTATGCATCGCAATGACCAGCTATTTCTAGAAAACAGAAATAACTGGAACTTGTACAGAAACATATACCTGAGCAACTAAAGTGTACTGGTTGGGGGAGGGACATTTTCTGCTACAACATCAGAGAGTCTCTACATTCTGTTATCTTTCTCTAAAGAATACTGATTTTTGTTCTAGAAATAAATTAGCCTGGAAGGACTCAAAACATGCCTTTATTTTCACAACCAGCAGCTAAAATTTCTGCTTCATTATTTTAATCTATTCTTTATCACCCTCCAAATTCCTCCCCCTTTGCCTTCTAATAGAGGTTAGGAAAGAACTTAAGTGGAGGCATTTGCAGACTTTGGGGCTTCCATCACTGATGCTCCTTTCTGGTTCCTTTCTCGTTTTCAGCAGGTCTACCAAGCCCCAACCCCACCCTCCACTGTTTCAACCACTGACACTTGGGCTTGTCCTGAAGTTTAGCAGCTGTATGCCTCACAGATTCAGAGCTCTCTCAGAACAAAAGCTGCACAAGCACAAATCTTAACTAGTATAAAATCCTATTTTCAAGGATTGCCTCCCCTCCAGTTCCAATCTTCAAATATGCATTGATATTACTGTCTTAAGTATTATTCAGAATTTATAATTCTTGTGAGTGAGCTAGTCCAATATAAGCTGGTCTAGTAGTGCCACAAAAGGAAGGGCTGGGGTGTAACATTTGCCTAGCATGTGGGGTGCTAGGCTGACAATCAGCACTGAAGAAAGAAAAAGTCCAACTCAGTAATATATTCCAGAACTGATCACATGTAAGCAATGTAGTAGGCACCGGTCAAGATCAACATTGCCTAAGAAGCCCAGATTTATTAGTACTAAATACTATCAGCATGCATGCATGCATACAATTTTTTAAATAGTATATGAATTTTTTTAATACACAGTGTAGTACATGGCTGAAAATAAAACCAGTCAAGACAATCACTCTGGATGAAAACCAGTCCTATCATTTACTCCTTCCATGATCTTGGACTAAGAAATTTTCTTAATCTTAATATGAGGATAAAAGTTACCCACCTATGTGCAGTTAATCCTGCACTCAAGGTTCATATTCTGTGTATGTTCACTAGTAAGGTCCTACCAACTCTTCACAGTCAAGGTCCATTCTAATTTTCCATGTCTGGGCAAACACAGTTGTTAAATATTTTAAAGTTTACCTCTTTCCATATCTACTGCCAAACCACTTCTCTTTGGCCAGCATCAATTTCTCCCATTTGGAAGAGGTTATGTGACACAGTTTAGGGCAACAGACATCGGGAGAAATGGGATGGAGGTTTCAGGAACTCTGCTTCTTGTTAAAGCAACAGATACAACTGGTTGCCTACCCCGTAGCTCCTTTCTAAACACATGGGTGATGTTCTCTGCTAT
Organism: Chinchilla lanigera; assembly: GCF_000276665.1. NCBI lineage: Eukaryota > Metazoa > Chordata > Mammalia > Rodentia > Chinchillidae > Chinchilla > Chinchilla lanigera. The sequence continues at coordinate 4,227,573 of NW_004955496.1, read as the reverse complement.
TATGACCATCCCAAGTCCAGAGAGAAACAGCAAGAGAATCCAGATGACGCTGGTCCTGACTCTGGCAAGCTCGCAAATCAATGGGATCTGATGTCATTCTTCAGATTTCTGATGATAGCCCTCTCTGTGTAGACAACTACTCATTAGATACTTACTTTCTTATGAACTTATGTAGCTGGGTGCATTCCTGACACAGTATATGATGGGCTTGTTTTGCATATCCTGTGGGACTATATATAAAATGTTTGAGAGTCTAACATTCAGTGAGCCATTAACAAATTTAAATATATATTTTAAGCTTATTTACAATCTAATGTTCTTCTGCAAATGGCTTACATGAACACAGATAACCCAAGAGGAAAAACAGAATTGGAAAGACAAAAAGTTTAATAAAAAGTAAGATAGAATTACCATAGTCAATATACAAAACACATTCCTAAAAATGCATGCATTGCTATAGAAAGGTCCTGAGTTTGAGATTTTTTGCAAATAAAGGGGGAAAACAGAAACAGCTCAACTAATTGTAAGAACCAAGATGAAAATTTTCCTTCAAAGTCAAGAAACAATGTAAGAGTAGAATTAGAATGTGGCCTTCTAAATTGCCAAGGCAGAACAGGCCCTTCTATGTGACTGTCCACTTCCTCAGGTTTTGCAGGCTTTATTTATTTATTTATTTATTTATTTATTTATTTTTGGAATTGAACTCAGGACCTTGAACTTGCCAGTCAGGCACTTGTGCCACTGAGCTATATCCCCAGCCATCTAGGCTTTAGTAAAGAACCCAACATTTGGTATTGCTTGGTTTCCTGATGACGCCTATTCTTTCTGGGGTAAGATGGACTCTCAGTGTTGTTTTAATTTGCATTTCTCTAGTGGCCAGTGATAATGAGCACATTTTCATGTATTTCTTGGCCATTTGTATGTTTCTGGGAACTATCTATTCATTTCTTTCTGCCATAAAGTAAGATGAACTTGACTTATTTGTAGGAAAACAGGTGTACTTTGAGACCATAATGTTAAGCGAAATATATCAGACACAAGGGCTTAAACATCACATGGTTTCTCTTATATGAGCAAAATGAAAGCTAGACAACAGGAAGTAGGGATGTGAATCTTTCTCAGATGGGAAGGTGTTCAAGAGCCGGCAGGAGGGTGGAGGGAGGAAGGGAAGGGGGTGAGAAAAGTAGTGAAGATGTGGGAGATACACATACCAACTCCACACAAGGCATGCAGACATTATATACTGCCAACATGGGCTAATAAAAAATGAAAAAAATAAAGATTATAGAGAAATATTTTAAAAAATCAAGTACCCAGATTTCACATGATCTTCTCTCCCCCACATTGTTGAGAGGGAAAGAATTCATTGAGATAAAAGGCAAGTTTCCACAGAGTGAAAAAATATCTTCTGCTCCAAGCAAAAAAAAAAAAAAAAATCAAACATCTTAAAAGTCATCCACCATGATAATTTCCTCCAATGGCTATTTCCTTAAACTTCTTCCTTAGCACCTGTAGAAAAAGGCAACTTGGACAGTTTCTGAAAACCTCTAATATAACCAATGCCTTTTCCTTCAAAATCTATTTATAACTTTTAATACCCTTGCAGCAACCAAGAAAATCAACAGTCATGTAAGAAACATATCTAATAAATACCCAAACATGGAAGCAATCTATTGAAACCTGAGCGTGTAGGGTGTATCTTCAAGAAAAGCAATGAAATTTCCTCTTGGTGTACTTCCTATTTACTGCAAAGAGTGTGCTATCACACAAGGAGCCCTAAGAAAGCCCAGAAGCAGAAAACCTGCTTGAGGAAAGCAGTAGCTCCTTCTTGTAAAACAGTTCAGAACTCTCAGGAGTGAAGGAGTGGTTGGATTTCCTGACACCTTTCAAAAGAAAATTACCACATTTGGAAATCTGGGGAGATTTCTTATATTCAGGAAGTGAGCTGGGATAGGAGATCTGGTAGTGATTATTCTTTCATTCAAGTTGAGTATGAAAATGAAAATGCTGGACATCACTTCTTTTAGGACAGAAAAACCAGTGGGTAGGGGATAAAAGCAATGGAGAAGGGAAACAAGTGTGTCCTGTCTTTGGTCCAGGAGATTTTCTTCTCCAAGTGAGTGGATAGAAGTGCAAAGCTGAGTTCATAAAGCAGCGGCATGCCCTCTACATAGAGGCTGAAATCTTGTTCTGGGATACCTTGACAAATGAACCATCCTAATGTAAGCAAAGCTACAACATTTCTTCAAGTATGGGTTTCAGTTATGCTTTCAGAATTATATTTTTTAAATGATGAAAGGTGTGGGGTGTCATTCTTTGAGTATAAAGCCATACTTGAGTACATAAATGAAACAAATACCTATTTATCCTGTTTCCATCTTGCTTTGGTGTTCCATGGTAAAGTCTGTGGGTAGAATACAAATCCTCACTCTCCTCCCGCCTCTGCTAATTCATGAGATCAGGCTCTGAGGGCAGAGACCATTTGGTTTCCCGAATCCTTGCTGTGAGAACAGGAATGAGCTTGTTCAGTTGTCACGGCCCCTGCAGAGCAGATAGGCCACCTTGAACCTGGTGTCACCGCTCCACATGCGCTGGCTCAGCTTTATGAATGAACGCGCTGTCTAAAAAGCATCCTTGTCTGCTAATTATTTGTAAATTACTCTGCGTCCACTCTCTTCCCAATTTAGGTTTCCAAGCAGCTCTGCACTCCCTGAAATTCTACAGTTCACCCTATAGTTACACACTTACTCACCTTCAAAGAATACCAGAAGTGGTTCAGCCTATATTTTAAATATGAAGTGAATGTGTGAAGTGAGAAATAAAAATAACTAAGGGGTTTTTAAAAAAACAAATATACTTTCAAAGCATGTATATCTTAACAAGGCGTAGCAAACCTTTGTGAGAGGACAGCCTTTGCCTAGTTTTTCATGAGAATCATCCCAGTGCATGCAGCAGGCCCTGATGTATAGTATGCACTCAATAAATGAATAAATAAGTATAACATATACGTACTGCTTCTTTTAAGAGACGGAGCTCAACCGTTTTCCACTCATGTTAGCTGTAGTATTTTTAAAATAATCTCTTTGCTGCAACAGCGAAGGATGAGCTCTAACTTCTACCTACCCACCCCCACCTGTCCCACCCCCACCTGTCAAGCGGCTGTCTCACCTGAGCTGAAAACTTGCTGTCCTCCCTATCAGCTCACAGCATGCTCTCTCGGAGCTCGAGCTGAACCCAAGGATGGCATTTAAATTTTCAGCTTAAACTAAATACAGGAGGAAGATACAGGAAACAAAGGGAAGTTACCCTAGCGTTCTCTCGGCTGCTTTGGTTGTACGGCAATGCTATCTCCGAGGAGGCAAGATTTGTCCACCTATGAAGGTAAAAGCAGCCTCCACCCGTTGGGAGGGGATCATTAACACGCACCTACGTGTATCAAAACGGCACTCCTCGCTGGTCACTCTGCAGCATAAGTGCGAGCCCCCAGGAGCCCCCGCCTGCGCCTGGCTCGCTCCGGGCACCTTGCTCTGGTCCCAGCTCATCACCCACCAGAGAGCAATGGAGGTCTCACAGGGTTCCACGGGGCTGGGCCCCGAGCCAGGCTGTCCCTGCTGCCCTGTCTCCAGCACGGAGCCGGCACTGCGGCCAGGTGTCTGGGCCACACCTTCCCCCCTCAGCACCCAGGGCCTCCAGAGTTCCACGCTGACAGTCTCTACACGGGACGGTCACTCCCCTGCTCAGCAGAAAGGACTGTCGCCAGGGCCAAGAGGGTAACAAATGAGCTGAGATATGTGGGCCGGAGCACATATTTTTTCCTGTGACTCAAAAAACTCCTGCATGTCACTGTGAGAGTGGGCCACCCCTGTTCTTTAAAAAGCACATGAAGCATGGTGATTTGTCCCCTGAGTGCCTCTGGGTGGCAGAGCCCAGGAACAAATTACTAGCAAACATGTGGGTCGGGGAGGCTTCAGTGGCCACGACTGACCTGTGGGAAGCTGCATAGGACATAATCCTCCTCTGGGGAGTGCAGGACTGGCATCGAATGTGTTAAAGCCAGGCGACCTGGACAATTAAAGTGATGAGTAAAACACTCCCTGGCTTTCCTGGCTACAAGCTCTACCTATGAGGCCTCTCTTTGTGCAGGGTGGGAAGCGCAGAGCGGCTGAAGAAGAAGCGAGCGGGTGCTGGGGAGCATGGGGAGCATGGGAACCCGAAATCACACACTTGCTGTGCCTACCCTGGGCACCGAGGCTCAGTAATTAGGAAGAGACAGACCCTGTGTGGGTTCGGAAAGCCAGCGAGAAGGAGGCTTAAGTTAAGCTAGCATACATCAGAAATAATTGACAATGGTTAGGCTTCATCGTGAAGAAACCTGCACGGGCACTGCAGCCACCAGCCCACCACCCACCTAAGAATTATTATTTGAAAAGGCTGTCAGAGGATTATGGAAGATCCTTGTGTCGTCTCCAATTAGGATCAACACTGCTGTACCTAGCTTGCTGAGCGTGCAGTCTGCAACGATGAAAGCATAGTGTCCCCTGCTGGAGATGTGTGGAACTGCACCCACGTCAGTCGCCAGATCTAATCTACTGGAGGGTCCTTTGGCTCTTATTCACATCTACCCAGCCTTAGGGGCTGTGTTTATTTATGTATTTTAAAGAAGCCTCGACATCATAATGCCAGCATCAAAAGGATTCATTAATTGTAAAGTTTACTTCAAAATACGGCATCAATATAAGACAAAGCTTCTCACCTATAGCTTTATATTTTCTCTAGAGTTTAAATCACAGTCTTGGTTCAAATCCTGAGCAATAGGCATTTATCAAATTTGAGTCCTTCCTATTATCCCCTAGGCTCCTTATTGGGTGGCCTCCAAATATCCAATTTTTAAAGGAAATTAAAATCTGGAAAATTCTCTAAGGCTTTAAGTAATTATTTTGTTTGTGCTCTGAACATTAATTACCCCAGGGTGTGACTGTCAATGACCATCTCCTTTGAAGCTACTTTCCAAATAAAGAAGGACTCTAAAAATAGTATATCTATACAAGGATATTCCTGGAAAACTCTGTTTCCTAAAAATTCTTAGGAAAAACCTCAGGCAAAAGGTCTTTTCCAGCACATTTGGGTTTATCCAAGTTTCCAATTAACTTGTAAGAGAAAAAAAGACAGTTAACTTACAGAATGCATGACTTGTTATTTTATGGAATCAATTAAAATGGCATAGGTATTACTAGTATTCTTGCTGTGCAGTGGGAGAAAGGAAGGATTTCTTGATACAAGTTCACAGAAAAATTCTGCAGCATCAGCAAGTCAGTGTGAGGTATCCACGACACAGGTTATGGTCCCAGCCTGCCCTTCTCCCACGCCTGCTCATGAGGTTCAATGCTTGGCCGTGACCCAAGGCCATTCATCATATAGCCTGGCTTTTTGGACAAATGCCAGCATCCCTCAGCTCTACCAACTGCTCTGAAAATGCCCACTATCAGTCAAATGCAAAACTTAGGCACTACAGCATCCTCCCACTTAAAGGAAACTTTGAAGAATACATTGTATTTATCAGAGTTTGATGGCCATCTTAGTATGACACCTTCCTTAAAAAAAAGGGGGGGGCACTGATTAGGTAAACTAACTCCTCAAAACTGAGGGGGTAAACCAAATGTCATGATTTTATATTTATACTGAAAAAAAATTGAGCCATAACACCCAGTTGTCATGAGCACTATGAAAGCAGGAATTTTATCTTTTATCCCTTATGTAATCTTCAAAGGCATTGCCAAGCACAGTGTTTCATCTATAATGGGGACTTGTGAAATATATTTAATTTATGAGCTCTATATTCTAAAACTGATATTACCTAGTTTGGATCCTGACTTTGTCATTTTCCAAAAATATTACCATAAGCAAATTACATACTTAATCTCTCTAACCCTAATTTTTTTCAACTATAAAATGAGGACAATTACACCTGCCATCACAAAAAATAATATTAAATTTACAAGTACTTTATACATTGTTTTTTAAAAAGTATAACACAAATTGCACTATAAATAATATTGTATACATATAAAGTCTTGAATAAATTTATCTTCTTAAAATAAAGAAATAGGGCTAGGATACAGCTCAGAGGCACAAATGCCTTTCTTGCAAGACCAAGGTCCTGAGTTCAATTCTCTGTACCAAAAAAAGAATAAAGAAATATCCCAAAGAAAAGAAAAATTAGAAAAATGGGCACATAAATGTGGTAGAATTGGAACCAAGAATTAATACATGGAGTTAAATGAGAAAAAAGTGATACCATTAGTTGAAAAAAATTCAAAAGGGCCACATAGATTATTATTAATCAGAGACAAGAACTTCCTGGAAAGAAGGGGTATGAAAAACCCTTTTAACAGGAAAATAAAAATGAAAACTAGCATGATTTCCCAGAAATAAGGAAGCTAGAAAGAAAAACTGCCATCTGAAAGGAGGTAGACATAGGGATCCTGAATGAAAATGCTGAGTCATGGTGGCAGCCATTTAAAAACTTCCGTCCCCTGACATTTGCATTTCATGTTTGTTCAAGAAACAACCAGAAATTTAACAGTGACGTATAGAAAGACATTCCAAGCCAACCTAATCATTGTGGATGGAAAACATCAACTGCAAATGACTCACTTCATTCTAAAGAAAGCAGGCCTAAAGTCAAAGGTAAATATTTTCCCAAACCGTGTAGGTTGTCATGTGGTTCCTTACAGTTCATGTGCAAAGATAGACATAGAACTAAAAAAGAAAAAAGATTTGCAGGATACAGCACAGAGTGAGAGAGCACTTTTTAAATGTCCTGCCTGCTGTGGGCATGTCAGGGTGACACAGTAAGGTGCAGCACTTTCCGAGTTCTGAAAGCTTAGCGTTGTAGTTCAGGATGCTCCACTCGTGGATCCTCCAGGAGACCTTCTGGTGTGCTGACAGGATGTGGTCATCTGTGTCCAACAAAGCCCTACCTGAGCAAATCAGACCATAAGATCTCAACATGGCTGCATGGCTCAGTCTTTAAAACACATCCCATTTTCTAGTGTTTGACATTTTCTGAAGGAAATTTAATTTATATACAAATATTACGCAAAAGGTCAAACTGTTCATGTTTCTACACATTGGCCCTCATTTATGGATAGAACCCACCTCCAATTATTTAAGAAACAGTAATCCCTGTTTGCCATACTGAGTGTGGCATCAGAACTGTCATGTGAACAGACAGTATATTTCTGTAGTGCAGAAACAGTAATTTCTGCACTACAGAAATATAAATCCTCAAGAAATATTTTTCTCATATAAAAAATTGAGTGACAGACACCATACAGGTGACTAGGCTATTAAAGTTGTATATATAAGGCAATCTTTTAACTGATAGCTGAATAAAGTATGAAAGGGTGTGGAAAACACATGGGAATTTTAATTACAATTTTCACTTTCTAAGCTACTTTGCAAATCAGATTCATTAAAGTTGCAAGAGTCATCACAAGGAATGGTATGATCATGACAGGAAAAAAGACAATAAGACAAAATAATTAAATAACTTTTAGACTGATCCTGGTCCCTTTGCCAATATTATGCTTGAGGCTAATCCAAAATTATCCATGCTTCACCTGAATAATGGCAGTGAACCATTACTAGATGACTCCATTTTTAATTCTCCTCTATTATCACATTAACACATTAGTATAACCCAGTCAGGACTGAAGAAACTTCTTTGATCCGTGGCTGGGAGAAAGCATGGCATAATTCGGTTTGGAAAAATGTAAGGTATGTACCAAAATTATATATAACTGTGGGTCAAATCTTTCCACGAAAGAAAAAATTCCTTCTGCCATTTACACTCACTCATCCGTAGTGTCTGTTCACATGACAGTCCTGATGCCACACTCAGTACGGCAAACAAGAGAATGGGTGATCCTCTGCTTTCAAAAGAGAGCATTAACCATAGAGATTGTTGTATTGGAGGGTTCTTTATAAAACACTAATCTGAAACACACACAAACACACATACCCCCACACATATGTTTACATATTATTTAAAATGTAGGCCTGTGAAGCCGTGCGGCAGGGAGCGCCGGCGTTTGGGCAGGACCTCAGCCTCACAGGCGCCCAGGAGGTGGGACACCTGCGCCTGGGAAGCCACATGGCAGGGAGCACTGGCCTTTGGGCCTGACCCCAGCTGTGCAGATGCCTGGGAGGCAGGCTACCTCTGTCTGGGAAGCCACTCGGCAGTGGGTGCAGGCATGCACTGGCCCTCAGCCAGCCACGGCCACACGGTCAAGAACTATCATGGCACAGAGAAGCAATGACACAATTGGCCTGCCATGTGCCAGCCGCCGAGGCCCACCCCGGGATGTGCATGAATCATCCCAACATGGAGAAACCCCTGGGAATACATGCCACACAATGGGTTGCTCTTGCCCCTGCCGTTGAGAACTAGAAAGGTCCAGAGTCAGCAAAGGAGCAACTGCTGAACAGGACTCGGAGAACACGAGAATCCAGATTACGTCTCAAGACTCAGAGGTCTAGTTGACCAGGGTTGTGAGAGCCATTCGGAAGCTGGAAACCAGGAGGACCTTGCGCAATACCTGAGGAGACTCCCTGGAAGCCATTCTCCCCCTGACAGTACAGGCTGCAGTGGAGGAGCACGTGGAGCTCAGGAGAGGTCTGCACCAAGATTCCTGCTGCCTGTGCTGATGGCTGGGGAGAGGACACTAAGTAGTTGCGGGGTCCCAATGCACTGGAAGGCTGGAGAGAAAAAGCTACAAAAAATGGCTTTCACCCTTGATGGCTCACTTGAGATGTTAGTAAGAATTGCCTCTTCAGTATTCTATAGCCATGACAATGAGGAGGCCAAGGAGAGAAAACAAAGAGACTGGGAAAAAGCAGCTGCTTTTGCTGCAGCACTAAGAGAAACAGACCCTAAGTCTGATTCTCGGGGCCCCAAGAAGAACTCGACAACTATATTCATCTGCTACCACTGTTAAAAGCCAGGCCACCTCAAGAGGAGCTGCCCTAAGAAGCCCCCTGGGCCATGCCCTGAATGCAAAAGTGACCACTGGAGATAGGTCTGCCCTCTGAAGTGGGGGCCCAGAGCTCACATCCATCCTACCA
>NW_004955496.1:4207057-4217742 GCF_000276665.1 Chinchilla lanigera | reverse complement strand
GTATAACATACAATATTTACACTTGAGAGAGAGAAACAGGGAAAGAACCATGTTTACTTTATCATCTAACCATTTCAATTTTATCTTCTATAGACCTTCTCAATCAGAGTTCCTTCTAACCCCCACCAGCTTGGGGTCTAAGTGGCTCCTGCCTCTTGCCTGGACCCCAAGCCTGGACTCCTGCTGTGACCCCTGCTCTAACTCAAACCCTGCTCCAGGTCCAACCAACAGTTGTCCAACCAGAGGGTTCTTCCCAGAGCTGGCCTGGAGTTTTGATGAAGTCACCTGCTTCTTCACACCTTTTGATGACTTCTTTCAGTTTCTACCTAAAGATAGATGCTCAACATGAGCTATGAAGACCAACATCAGCTGCTTTCCACAGACCTCCTGGCCTCTAACTTCCACTCTGACCCACTTAAATTGGCTGCAATCCCTTGTATCCTCACTCCTGTTTCCATTGCCTGCTGGTCTGCATTAAGCATCTCCCCCCATATTTCCAGCTATTTCACATCCCTTATAGGTCCAGCCTCTCCCACATGCATTTGTTCATTAACTCCTGTCAGCTCTGTATGTGTGTGTGTGCACATGTTTGTGTATGTGTGTGCACATATGTGCTTGTGCACACTAGAGACCAAACCCAGGGCTTTGTGCATGATGAGCCAACATTTCACGGAGCTACACTACCAGGAATATCTTTTCCTTTTGTTACAAGAGGGGGGTCATCAAACTTGACTCTGTTCTCTGTTGTACCCCCAGGACTTGGCAAAAAAGGCTCTTGTAAACATAGAAAATGTTTACTCTTTTTGTTTGGATCTTAAACATCCCCCAAAAGCTCATGCTTTAAAGGCCTGGTCCAGGCGCTGGTGTAATTGGGAGATGCTGGAAACTTCAGGAGGTTGGCCTAGCTGGAAGATTAGGTCATTGCAAGCCTGTCCTTTAGGGTATCCCAGAGCCTAGCCTCTTCTGTCTTGCTCTGCTTCCCCTGAAAAGTGGGATGAGCAGCTATGGGCACCCGGCACTCCCTACATTGATGCCCACCACAGACCCCAGAGGCAGTGGCACTGGCTGGCCATGGACTGAAACCCTGAAACTGTGAACCAAAATGAATGTCTCCTTTTTTAAAATTTTTAATTTAGGCATTTTATTGCAGTGATACAAAACTAATACATTTATTAAATATTTTTATATGAATGAATGAATTCAAATGTCCTAGTCTCACACCTTAAATCACCAAACCTGTCCTAAATGTATAAAGTCTTACACAAGGACTTCCTTTCATCATGAAGAATTTGGCTCCAGTCTAAAATACACAGAAACCTTGGTCTCAGTTTTTGCACCTCCCAAAATATAAAGATAATACATCAAGGTTTTGGTTAAGGAGGCTTGGCACACTAATTTTTTGTTTTCTATTTTTAGAAAAAAAATATAAATTCTTTCACCTGAAAGCTGGATGAGACTCTTTTTAATTAAATTTTGAAGAGGAATAAATGTCTCTTAAGTGTCCCTTTTTCGTGCGTTCTTCTATTGCTGACCTTTAATATTCATTTTTAAATAGCTAAACAGCAGTACAATGAAAGGGGATGCCTTGCTATACTCAAACTTAAAGATTCCTATTATGGAGTAGAATTGCTTGGAGATTTCAATTTATTAAATATGCACATATCTGAGAGGAAAAATGAATCTAATTTTAGAAGAGGATGTTATATCTTTATTTTTCATTCTTTGATAAACTCTGTTTCTTATGTAGGATCAAGAATAAAATTATTGGGAAACACTGCTAGGAAGTAGCTTCAAATCCTGAAGTTTATTTCTCTCTCACTCCCACATCCAGCTATACACTAGCAAATGTATAAGTGTACACTTGTGTTTTAGCTCTTATGAAGAACACTAAATGTAGTGAGTGTGAATATAGAAGCTTTTTTATAGTGCTGGTGATTGAACCCAGGGCCTCATCCTGTGGGCAAGTATCTGCAAGTGAGCACATTCCCAGTCCTGTTTTATTTTTTTACTTTGAGACAGGATCTAGGTGCTCAGCCTGTTCTCTGGGCTTGTGATCCTCCTGCCTCAGTATCCAACCAGGGAATGCAGGTGTGCATCACCACAACTAGAGAGTGGATCTAGACTCCTAGAGGTGTTGCCTCAAAGATAGAACTTTTGCATCAAAACAATTTTTCTAGTATAAATCCAGTCTATTGCTGAATGAAACTTGGTCTTCTCTCCATGATGTTCTCCTTCCAGCTGGGAGCTTCTCTTGTCTTCCTTGTCACCTCTGTCTCCAGGGGCCTTGCCCAAGGCTCTTCTTATACATCACCCCTTACACAGGGAATCTCTAGACAACAGCCTCTCAAATGCTTCATTATTTGGTAAATTCAGGAGATACTCTTTAAAAAGATTGTACTTACTTTCTGCTCTATATTTCACACAACATGACAACTTCCCATGTTGAATGCAGAAGTATCTGATATGTCCTTTTTTTAATGCCAGCCTGTCCACTGCCTCCTGTACTCTGCTTTGGAAGCTTGGCAGCAGATACTGCGTTGAATATCCACCACCCTTCCATTCATGCCTGTGTCTCATCACTACACATTAAAAAAAAAATTCTACCTTCCTTTTTCTCCAGTCTTCTCTTCAGTTAAGTCATTTTAACATGCTTTCTTAACAGAAGGAAGTAAAAAACAGGGATCAGAAATCAGTGGGTTTCCTTATTACAAACACACATTGCTCTCCTCTGGGGGTAAAATATAAAATAATTCTTAAGCACACACAAAAAAGGTGTACAGTAATAAACTGGAAAAGTGGAACGTCATCTTTGACAGTGCTGAAAACAGAAATTAACACCTGGAGTCCTACTGGCAAAGGCCCGTTTTGATGCCAGCCGGAAGAGACATGGCCCCATCCAATGGGTGGAGTAGGTGGACATTCTGATCCTTCTGTCCTCGGGTATGAAGACCACACCCACCGTGCAGGGCTTTTCTCTTTCTTTGCTTTGGAAAAGAGCAGCATTGTGTGTGTGTGTGTGTGTGTGTGTGTGTGAGTGTGTGTGCGCGTGTGTGTGGTGGGGGTCTCGTGGCAGGTGAAGACCCAAAAGTCTAGCCCTCATCATTTCCTAAATGAGCTACAAAAGCTCAAGGCAGAACTGTCAGGATTTCCACAGCGCAGCTATGTGGAGTTCTGCTTCTTCAGCTCTTCCTCATGAAGAATCTTCTAATTCCTTTTGGTTTATATTAAGTGGAACTCATCACATCAAGGGCCATTGATTTGCAAGTGAAATCAAACTACGTTCTCCTAGACTTACATTTTGTCCTTACAGAAAAAGGTGGTGCCACTTTTGTTGTTGTCATTGTTATCTAGCCAGGAACATACATCATAAACTTTTAAAGTAAAGCCTTATTCTTTGAACATAGTTAGTTGCAATTTATTACTCATCTTCACAAAAAGAATATATTTTTTATAGTTGCTCATACAGATTCCAACTCACTGTCTGCAAGACAAGCTTGCAGTGTGAACTACCTTCAGTGGGGAAACCCTCCTGTTGGCTCTATAATCTGTACTGCAGTTATTCTGATATTCGCGCAGTGTTTCACAGGTGTTCATTTCTGCCTATGTCCTGAACCCTCAGATGGAGAGGAAAGTTGAAGGACAATTAAGTTAAATTATCACAGGAAAAGTATAGACTCTAATGCCTAACCCCTACCTCTACCCTCCAAAATACTTCAAATTCTACTTCCATGATTTCTATTAATTTGACCATGCACAATATCTTTAACTTTCTTAAACCTTAATTTCATCATTTGTAAACGTGGCAACTGATAGTATCTAGCTCATAGACAGGTTAGGAGGACTAAGTTATGTAATGTACAGATTTAGCTGAGTAGGTGGTACATGGTGCTAGGTAAGTATTATTAGTATTAAATGTCTCACAATTTGACCTACTTGTTTGGATTGTCCACATTCATACATAGCACTTACTATGCTACTTAATACTTACTGCATCCCTACTATACCTGGTTTTGGAGTATAGGAACTAAAGATTATTATTTTTTTTTAATTTTTTATTTTAAAAAATAAAGGAAGAAAAACATACTAACAGACAGACATCCATTTACAAAATGGCATAAGAACAATCCAAGTAACACAGAGTTACAGACAAAGTTGTAGGAAATTAATCATGGTTGTGGTATTACTTATTGATATCTTCAAAGTGGTTTCTCAGGAAAACAAATAGAGACATACAAAATTGATCAAACAAGTGATCATTAACTGTTCCTTTCCTAAAGATTATTATTATTACCAATATTATTCTCAACAGTGTAATTCCTGTGAACACAGAATCAGTATTAAAATGATCATCAAATTCTGAACAAGTGATGTGATCTTCTTATATTAAGCATATTGATCTGGAAAGTAGAATTTTTATAGAAGTATGTGCCTCTGGCATTTATGTGTTATTAAAAGTAATTCATTTCAGTTATTGCTAAGACAAAAAAATGAATGAAATTCTGGCTGAGATGTTTCCAGAGCCGGCTCTGGGTCTTGAAATTCCTGAATTGGTTGCCACCGGTACTGTCATGTGAGACTCACTCACATATTTAATTGATTTTCACTGCATGCATTCCATGTGACAGGTATTTTTCTGGATCCTGGAGACACAGTGGAGAATAAGACAGATGGGTTCCTGCCCTCACAGAGTGGGTGTCAACAGGGAGGGTCCACAAGGTGACAGGGTCATGAAATAACACAGTAACCCTAATTTTTAAGCATCAAAGTTTAGCTCCAGGGAATAACAGAGCCATGTTGAATTTCTCAGCACAGTATCATCAGGAACAGATAAAAACTGCCATGAAACTCAGATGTATTGAGAAGTTGGATCTACTTGCCTTATTTTCCATTAATATTCTTAGTACAGAATAGAAAACTCACTAACATTTTAGATATTTATCTGGGTGAGGAAGAAGTTTCCAGAAATAAGGGACCAGGAGGGAGATTCGGAGAACAGGATTCTCACTAATGCTTCCTGCTCAGATGTGTTTCAGACAGACTGAAAATTTTACAAGAACAGGTTTCTTATTATATTCCTGTTAGCCTCTTGGACTGAAATCAGCTGGCTGGGAACCATTAGAAAAGTATCATGCTTTTTCAAACCTAAAGTAAAAAGGAGAGTTTTATTGAAAGCTTAAAAAAAAAAAATCTACCCATATATTTCTAAGTGTGTCTCCACATAACAGTTCATGCATGTTTCAGATGCTTTCTTAATTTACTGTCTCTGAAAATATAGGGAAGTCAAAGCAAATGTCAAATTCTAACACCTGTTACAAATAAAAAAGCCTAACAAAAGCTTCCCCGGACACGCTGATGGCAAGATTTAACCCGCTGCTGAGACTTAATGAAACATTTTAGAGAGCAGCATATTTAGAGGAAAAGCTCCCCTCATGCCCCTGGGGCCTCAGAGAATTTCCAGGAGTAGACAACAAAGCCAAATCCTTGTGGTATTTTCTCACAGTATTTCTGAAGACTTTCATTTGGGAAATTTTCAAGAAAAAAAAAAAAAAACTGAATTTAACCTGTTCACAATTAAGAGTGCATGACAGCAACCTGGATGAGGAACATATCCATGACTACATAGACTTCAGAACCCAGAAAAATTTTCTGCAGGATTTACTGCAAGAGCAAGTTCCAGAACACCTGTGTTATGGTTTGTGTCTGGATGTCCGCCCCAAAGCCTCATGTAGTCATGGGTACAGGTTTCTAGAGGTTTTGATTGACTCATGGTCCAATGAGATTATGGGTGTGAGTGCTACACCCACTCTGCACTGGGTGGAGAAGGATGGGTAGCCTGCATACAGTATAAAGGAAGGAAAGAGGGTTGCTTGCTGCCACTCCTTTCGTATTGCTCTTGTTGCTTTTGCTGTCTTACATCACTGTGAGTGGTTGCCCTCTTCCATGTGCCACCCTACCTTGGAGCCAGCCGAGCATGGACTGAAAGCTCCACAAACTGTGAGCTGAATAAATCTTTCCTTCTTTAATTTTGGGTGTCAGGCATTTTGTCCCAGCAACAAAAAAAACAGTAACTGAAAACCTGGAAATCACTGCCAAGTAGAATGCATTTAAAGCATCCTTGGAAGACCTTGTCACACCTCTCAGCCTCTGTGTTTTCTATTCCTTGTGCCTGGAATATTCTCCATGTATTCAGTCTACAGCTTATTCTTTCATCTCACTCATGTCTGAAGCCAAAACCCTGTGCCCAGTCCTGTTGATTCTGGCACCTCTGGTTCTTCAGAACACTGGGACCTGAGTGATTTGTTCTTCAACTAACATCCTGCTCGTCCCAACCTCCTTACTGTCAATTTACATCTTCTAAACAATATTTTCTTCTCTGACTCCCACTACCCACTTCCTATCTGTCCAGCTTGTTGGCTGACGTGGGCAGATGGGGGGAAATCACAGTGCAGACAGGAGGGCGCTGGTCCACTCTACCTTTTCCCCACAAGGCTGATTCAGACAGGACTCAAGGAACAGGTTCCAAGTGAGGTGGGGGTTTCCTTGCCTAATAACTTAAGCCTTTGGCATTCCTAGGTTTGACAAGCAATTATTAAAATCTCCCCCTTGCCAAAAAGGTTTATTACAGTCTATGCTAATTTCTAACAGAAGGCAATGTTCTTATAAAGAGACATGATGAGCACCACGTCAGTCAGATATTGACGTAATATCAAGAGCAAGTCAGATTAATGTTGTCCTTCACGAGCAGTGAGGGCAAAGGCTCTTTATTTCCCTGTTCTTCATCTCAAAAACATACAATTCCAGGTTGGTCTTAAGAAAAACATCAAGGCACATCCCAAATGAAGGACATCCTACAGATGTGCGAGATGATGGTAATTAGCAACTCCATTCCAGCCACAAATGTACTTCTTTCTGTCTCATGTACTCTCTTTCCTTACCTGTGAAACTACCATTGCAGTTGAAGGACATCCCACAGATATGCGAGAACATCACAAGCAGGAGGAGCCCAAGGAAGTGTGATGAGTACGTGTCATGCAGTATGAGCCTCTGGGATGGGAAGAAGACACGAGGACAGGCTAGAGAGGATTTGGACATCAGTGAACAGTAGCATAGCAGCATTACTTTTTGCCCATGGTGAAGATACCACAGTAATGTAAGATGCTAACTAACAATAGGGGAAACTAAGTGTAGGGTCTGTGGAGACACTGCTGTCATTGTAACTATTCTGTAACTCTACCACCCTTCTAAAAGTAAAGGTTTTGAGAATTCATCTGCAATATTCCAATTATATAAAGAATATATTAAGGATACTTACACCTAAAACCTGTCCCTTGAGAATAGCATAATATTAATGAGTAATAACAGCTATCATTTTTGAGTAATCACAGATTGCCACCAACACACCAAGCACAGCTATTAACTCACTGCATTCGTGTACCACACCCATAAGCCACATGCTACCATCAGCCCTTTAACAGGTAAGGAAGCTGAGACAGAAAAAAGTACATTTGCGGCTGGGGGGGAGTTGCTAATTACCACTGCCAATCAGGAAAAAGGCTGTTCAAACAATCGTTTCACCCTATGGCATTTTTCAGGTTAGATATCCATATCCAAACATTGAAGGGATTCTTTCCCATGGAAGATTATAGTTAGAGGACAAATTACACTATTGCTGACAGGGAGAATACAAGGAGAGTATCATCAGACTTCTTGCTGGTAGCTTAGGGTAGATTATGACTGCCCCAATAGGACACTATGCAATTCTAGAATGTGCATATGGTGACATGTTCAGTACCAAGGGTGTGAGGTGTTAGTACTTGCAGGTGAGCCAGTCTGCCTACAAGCCAGCCTTCACTTATGAATGACGATCATGTGCCAAAGATATGGAAATGGATGCAGTAAGGGGCCAGGCCAGCCAAGAGCTCCACTCCTCCCTGAACGAGAGATCCAAGAGCCAAAGGTCTCTAAAATCTTATTTAAAAGTCTGATAATGAGGAGAATCACTGGAGTCACTTTGAATCATGTCTGTACAATATTTTTTGTCAGTTTACGACAGAGAATGAAGCCTAACAAAGGTAAGAAGCAGAAGAAACAGGAAAGTGAGAAGACATGGGATTCTGGACAGTCAGGGCTCAGAAGCTGAGCAGGGCTATAAAAGAAACTATCATTCCAGCAACCACACAAGCCCACCAGGGAACTGTAGGCTACTAGGGTGGTTCCCTGAGTCATTCTAGTTAAAAGTTCTCCCTGAAGGCTTCACAAGGATGAAACAAAGCTGGCACCAGACTCTTGTGAGCCTCTATCCTTAATCCCACTTAAAAACACATAGAACATCATGTCAATCCTAGGTATCAAGATGTAATGAATGATTGTGTCAACTTGAGAAGTTCACAAGCTTAACGAAGTTGGCTCAGCAATTCTACACCCTAGGGTGTACAGGATCTGTCCTAGGGTGGCCGTCCACATCCTAGGTTATAGAGTACTCACCTTAAGGTAGCTCATCATCTAGATGGTATAAAAGGAAAATGAGGAAGGATAGACTGGCTTTTGTTCTTCAGAGGAGCTCCAGTCTTCTCCTTCAGCTTGGACATCATCTCCTGGCTTCTAGTGCAGACTCTTCAAGTTTCTGACTTGGATCCTTCAACCTTCCAGCATAGACCCATTGACCTCCTAATATGGACTTGCATGGAACACTAGGGTGAGCTCCAGAATTTGGACTGAAACCTTCAGTATGTAGTGTACAGACACCTTCTTCACACTTCAACATCCAGCTCTGTGGCATACCATCATAAGCTAATCTTGTAATTTTTTTATGCATTTGTATATTTTGCATTATATCTGTTTTTATGGTAACGTACTGATTGATACAGAATTTGGTACTAGGTGTAGGGTAGATACCAATGGATTAACTAATGGTAAACCTGTAACACCAGCTGAACTGAATCAGCATAGTGCTGGGTATAGACAGCCCATCTGAGGATTGTTGCCAACAGCATAAAAAGAGAACTGGAGGGGAAGGTGGCGTGCTGTTGATTCTCCTGGAGAAACTTGTCATGCTGGCTTTCCTGATATGAACTCAGCTGTTCTCAGAGGTGCTCGAGTCCTTGCTGTTGCTAAGGATGGCTGTGGTCTTTTTCAGAGGAGCTCTGGTTCCTACCTTGAGCATTGCTTCCTGGGTCTAGTGCAGATTCCTCACTGTGCTAGCACAGATCCTTCATCCCAAAGCAGACTTTCTGGCTTCTACCACTGATCATTGTGTCTTCCACTGCAGATCCTTGATACAGACTTATATGAAACATTGTCATGGCTCTAGGCCTCCAGTTGGACTCATGGAGGACATTGCCATCAGCTCTACATCTCCAGGTGGACTAGTGCAGGACATTACCATGGGGTATAGGCCCTCAGCTGAATTTTTTGGGTCTCTAATGTGTGGAGAGATCTCCTGTACTCTTTTGCATTAGACTCTTTAGGTGAAGATTATAAAATAATCCTATAAACTACATATCTTGTATTAAATCTTCTCCCATATAGATCCTGATTACAACACAAGAGTACAGTGTTGTGGCTACAATACCTACAATGTCCCAAACAATCTACTCCCTGGGTGGATATGTTTTTTACTGGACAAATACTTCTCACAAAATTAGTTTTTGTTTATTAAATTCCAATTTAACTAACACCATCAAATTATACACCTGTGGTTTCAATCTGATAGCCAAAATTCTGATTCATGAAATGAGTGAGGAAACAAAGAAGAAAAGAGGTAAAATATCACAATGTTCAAAACCTTCCAGAATAAGGATTTTCTCTGGGTTGGTGTTTTATAGATCACCTAAATGTGTCCTGATATTTGGCAAACAGTTAATATTTATTGGTTGCTAACATCAGTTAAAATTATACATAGTTGTAGGGACACAAATGATATTTTCCTTCTGATAACTTGACATCTGGAATAATAATAACTATAGCACTGATTAGGTACATATGCCACACCAAAAATACTGTGTTAATTCATTTACTCTTCTCAATCCATTTATAAAGTGGGGCTATTATTATCTCCATTTTTCAGATGATAACACCAAGTCTGAGAGAGTTTCAGCAGCTAACTCAAGTTATATAGTAAGTTCAGAATTAAAATTTGACTTAAGGAGACAAACTCCAGAGCTGAGTTGAGAATATAAACATCACACAAACACATGTGTGATTCTTTCCTGAAATTCTAAACCAGGGCTGACCTCAGATCCCAGAAGATTGTGTATGTTATGTCTACTGAGAGTAGGGGCAGAAGAGCAGTTGTTTAAAAAGTCACAACATGAGTGATAACAGAATTATACTCTGATTGAATTCCACCAATAAAATCATGAGAACTCCCTCCAAACCTGTCTTTTCAGAGCAAGGAACATGCAAATCTCTCTGTGTGTTTGCACCCAAATCTTCAGGGTCTCTCCTCCATTGTTCCAGACAACAGTGGCCTCAAAAGAGGAAGCAGTTACTCTTACTTAGATTTTTCATTAAAAATTTTGTGGAGTAAGTTGTGCTCAACGCTGATCTAGGTTTTTTTTTTTTTTTTTTTTTTTTCCGGTGCCAGGAATCGAACTCAGGCCCTTACATTTGCCAGGCAAGCGCTTGGGCCACTGAGTTATATCCCAAGCCCCATCAACGCTGATCTATAAGGAAACAGCCAAAGA
>NW_004955496.1:4198568-4206517 GCF_000276665.1 Chinchilla lanigera | reverse complement strand
AAAGTCCTTGTCCCCCCATATGATCCCTATTTAATCAATATTACCTAAGTGACTATACTTGTTGTATAGTATAGACTGTGTTTGTTGATCCACCTAACACCCACCTGTGACTTCCCATTGGATCAATATTATCTAAGTGACTATATTTGCAATCTTATTAGTTGACTACAGTTTTGTCGTACCTTGAACCAGCCTTACCTCATGGCTTTGCTCAATAAAAAACCCTTGAGAAGTGGGGTTGGTAGGCAACCCACTTCCTGGGCCCCTTTCTGTCTGTCTTAGACAGAAGTTTTTCTTCCTTTCAATAAATTCTTCCTATGTTTAACCTCCACTGCACCTAGAATTCATTCCTTGATTTTAGGGAACATGAACTCAGTGCCTCAGACATCTAACAGGTTGGGAGTTTCTTTCTCCTATATCACTATTGAGGTCAAAATGACAGTCTTCAATGATAAATTAATTTTCACTCACCCATCCATGGATCCATCCAGCCAACTGTGCAAAGGATATCAACCATGGACTACTATATTTTTGGCATAGTCCTAGGTGCGGCAATAGACAAGACAAAGCCTTTGCCTTTTGACACATTTATTCTGGTGAAGGAAGCAGAAAATAAACAAGTAAATCTATATTAGGCAATAATAGGTGAGACCATGGAAAACAAAGCAGGTAAGGTATATTGGAGGGGTGGTGTGCAGGGAATTGGGTGGAGAGGAACTTAAGAGACAGACTAATGATCCCTCAAAGATATTCAAGTCCTAAACCCTAAAACCTGTGAATATGGAATGTTATAAAGCAAAAGGGAATTAAGGCTGGAGGTGAAAGTAAGGAGGCCCATCAGCTGATCACAAACTAGGGAGATTACCCTGCATTATCTGTGTCATCCAAAGGGAATCAAAAGAGCCCTTCAAAATAGAAGTTAGAATGAAAAGAGAGATGGTAGTCAGAGAGGGGCTTGAGGTTATGATTTTGAAGATGAAGCAAAGGCCACGAATCAAAAAATCCTGGCAGCCTGAAGATGCCCTATACAGCACGGAGACCAAACTTCCTGAGGCTCTCCAGAAAGTGATCTCAGTGTTAGCCCAGTATGACATGTGCCAGACTTCTGCCCTCCCAAAGTGTGAGACAATAAATCTGCATGTGACTCCCCAAAAATAAGACCTAACTGAAAACCAATCAGCCTTAAAGACCAGAGATCAAAAATGCCACTCCCAATCAGCCATCCTACCCTTCCCTTCCCTGCCTTACAGAGTAGGCACCAAGCAAGGGAATAGTCATGGCAGGTAAGGCAAGGATAGGCTGACTGGGGCAGGCATTTTTGATCTCTAGTTTTCAAGACTGATAATTTTCTGGTTAGGTCTTATTTTGGGCAAAACAGGGTATGCAAACCACTAAGTTTCTAGCAACAGGAGATTAGTGCAGAGAATGTGAGCCCCACCACCAGGTCATCACCCGAATTTGGGGTAGAGAAAACAAGAGGTGATTTTCTGAGTTGTTTTCCCACTTGGGAATTTATTTTTGTTTTCATTTTTTTTTAATTTATTTTAAAAATAAAAGAAGGAAAACAAATTAACAAAGAGACATCCATTTACAAAATAGCATAAGAAAAATACAAATAACACAGAGTTACAGACAAAGAGGTAGGAAATTAACAATTATTGTTGTATCACATATTGATATCTTCAAAGTGGTTTCTCAGGAAATCAAATAGACACATGCAGTATTGATCAAACAAATAATCATTAACTGTTCATTTCAGTAAAGCAATAGAAGACAGCAGTACAATGATGTTAGCTATCCTGTATAAACATATATACATAATTTCCCCTTCTTTCCCTTCTTGTTTCCCACACCCCAGTTGCCCTTTACTTTTGAGCATTTTCCTCTCATTTCACAATGTCTATCCTATCTCCTAGTTTTTATTCACTCTTTCAGGTTCTTACACTAGTGAGATGATACGTTGCTTACACATACAGGTCTGATTTATTTCACTTATGAGTATGGTCTGTAGTTGTGACCATTTACCTATGAAAGCTCTGAGTTTATCTTTCTTTATAGCCGAGAAATATTCCATTATATAAAAGTACCACAATTTTTTTATCCAATCATCAGTGGATGGACATTTGGGTTGCTTCCACAAATTAACAATTACAAATTGCACCGCTATGAACATGGGTGCACATATATGTCTGTGATATGATGTTTTCATATCTTCTGGGAAAATACCCAGAAGGGGAATAGCTGGGTTGAATGGGACCTCTAGACCTAGTTTGCTCAGGAATCTCCAAACTGATTTCCTCACCAGTCTGCATTCCCACCAGCAGTGGAACTCCAGGTGGGAATTTGAGGGGAAATAATTATTTTGATTTTGAAATTCTTTAGAGTGAAGCAACAGTAAAGATGACTTGATGGAAATGTGTAGAATGTAGTTGGTAGAAAAGTCAGAAGAACTATGAGGAAAGACTTGGGAGTTTTGCCTTACTTTCCATTCAGCTGCATGTGGGCATGGGAGCTACAGGCAAAGATGTGCTCCCGAGGGAGTGTTCACAGTGGCAGGAAAAGGATGAGACTTCTGGGGCAGAGGATTTGCAGATGTTCCAATTAAAGGGGACTGGGGCAAGAATGGTCTGCAGAGGAGACTGTTTCTAGACATCGTGATCTCCACCCCAATCCTCACTCAGGTCAGGCCCACAGGTACAACAGCTTCTGGGCCACCTCCATGGCTTCACCTAAGCCCACTATTGCAGGCTGAGTGTCTGCTTGCTCCTTGCTATGATTTAGATCTAGTTGCCTCATGTGCTCATAGGTGGGCTGTTAGAATGTGGATCCTGGTGCTTAGAGATGACTTTCAGTTAGGAAATGGGGTCTGGTGGGAAGAGGGGGTCACTTGGAGGATGGTCTATAAGGGCAGATCTCCTTCCCAGTTCCTCCCTTCACTCTCTGCTTCCTGTCCTCCTTGCTCTGAGCAGCTCTCCTCTGTCAGTGCCTCCAGCCGTGCTCCCCTGCCTTCAAGCCAGCTGACCACGACTGAAACTTCTATAAACTAGATTTTTGAGCCAAAATAAGCCTCTCTGTAATCTGTGACTGTCAGTGATGAAGGAAGTGACAAAGACACTTCTGGAGGTCACATACTGAAGTCTTGACTCGCTGTGTGGTGATGTTTGGTGATAGGGATGTTGGGAGACAATTAGGGTTAATAAAGGTGGGCCCTCATCATACAATTAGTGCCCTTATAGGAAAAAAGAAACACCAGAGCTTGCTCTCTATCTCTGGCTCTCTGGCTCTCTGGCTCTCTGTCTGTTGGTCTTTGTCTGTCTGTCTGTCTGTCTGTCTCTCTCTCTCTCTCTCTTTCCCCATG
This sequence comes from Chinchilla lanigera, assembly GCF_000276665.1. NCBI lineage: Eukaryota > Metazoa > Chordata > Mammalia > Rodentia > Chinchillidae > Chinchilla > Chinchilla lanigera. The sequence goes on along the minus strand of NW_004955496.1, from coordinate 4,203,159 downwards.
CAGTCAATGAGGTAAAGCCCTATGAAGATGCACCAAGAAGGCAGCCATCACAAGCCATGAAGGAAAAGAATCCTTTCCAGAAACTGACCCCTGCTGGGTTTTGGCCTGGAATTTTTAGTCTCCAGAACTGCAAGAAAATAAATATTTGTTGTTCAAGCTGTCAGCTCAGTGGTATTTTACTGTGTATAGTCATCAAATTTCTTGTGTCCAATTCTAGCAAACATCAGCCAAGAATACTTAGGCAATTTCACCCAGTCCCTACCCTTGCTCCTGCCACCTTCCACATGTCACAGACATTTGGTTTTATTTTTATTTAATCAGGACTTGAATATTCTCATTTTCACAAAGAACAGAGCACAAAAAGACAATCTTGGCTCAAAAGAAGTCCATGGAAAGTGCATGTCCTCAGGGTGGAGGCATCTTGGGTAGGCTTCATCTCAATGGGCTCTCCTGGAAAGATCCATTGAAAGATGCTTCAGTGGCTAACCATGGTGGCACATACTGTGAACCCAGAACTCTGGGAGGAAGAGACAATATCACAATTTTGAGCCCAACCTGGGTAACTTAGTGACCTGGCAAATCCTTATTACAAAAATAAAAGGGAACATTTTTAAAAGGGTGGAGACATAGCTCAGTGCAAGTGCCCTAAATTCAATCCCTGGTACCACAGACAGAAAGGACAGAAAGAGAGAGAGAGAGAGAGAGAGAGAGAGAGAGAGAGAGAGAGAGAGAGAGAGAGAGAGAGAGAGAGTGGAAGGGAACAATAGGGGAGGGGAAAGAAGGGAAAAGAAGGGAAGGGAAGGGAAGGGAAAGGAAGGGAAGGGAAGGGAAGGGAAGGGAAAAGGAAGGGAAGAGAAGAGGAGTAAGCATGCTTTAGTGAGAGGTACCTTCTCAGTGCTATATCATAAATCCTAAACCTAAACCTCAGAGTTCATTCAGCAGATGGAGATTCTTCAGTGCTCTTGTTCTGCTCCTACCAAATCCACTGGCATCCATTTTTATCTAGTAAAGGATATTAATGGAAACAGAACTGGATATACTTGATAAGTCTGCACCCCACACTTCCTCCACTATCACCTAGAAGGTTGTGCTAGCCAGCAGAGTAAGAGTCTGCACTCTGCGCTTCCTCCATTGCCTTGGGAAGGAGGTGTCTGCCTGTGGGGTGTAAGTCCACACCCTGCCCTTCCTCCATTGTCCCCAGGACAGCAGTGCTGGTGAATGGAGTGTGAATCTGCTTTCTGCACTTCCTTCATTGCCTCAGAATGGCAGCTCCAATAGGAGGAGTGTAAGTCCACATTCCACCCTTCCTCCATTGTCCCTGGACAGCCGTCCTGGCAAGTAGAGTGTGAGTCTTCACTCTACACTTTCTCCATTGCCCTGGGACAATGGTGATGGTGAGTGGAGTGTGAGTCTGTGCTCTGCCTTCCCACCACTGTCCCCACAATGGCAGTGCCAGTGAGAGGATTTGAGAGGAGTGTAAGTCCATGCTCTGTGTTTTCTGTGTTGCCCCAGAACTGGAGTGCAGGGGAGGGGAGGGTAGAGCCATACTCTGTGCTCCCTTCATTGCCCCTAGAATGGCAATGCCACAAAAATAGTATGTGTTCTTGCTCTGTGCTTCCTCCATTGGCCCAGGACAGCTTTCTGGTGAGAGGACACATCCTGGGAGCAGACACCACAAAGGAAAGCCTCAATATCAGTGATAAGGCTATCTAACATTAGAAAAGCATCATCACAGAAAATAAAATAAAATAGAAAATGACAAGATAAAGAAGCACAATGCAAACCCAAATGTTCAGCCCACCCAGGACAAGTCCAGAGCACAAAGAGGTAGAGGAAATCAGAAGCCAACAAATGGAACTCTCTGAAATGATAGAAGCAGAAGTTAAAAAGCAAGTGGAAGAAGCCATAGAAAAAATAGTCTCTAAAGTGCAAAAAGAAATGACTATCGAAATAAAAGACATTAAAGCAGACACAGATAAACAAATAGAGGAGCCCAGAAAAATCCACAAATGTCAAACATACACTATAAATGGAATCAGTCAAACTGATCCAAACAGAAATACAGGAGATTAGAAACTCCACTGAAAGTATACATGACAGGGGCTGGGGATTTAGCTTAGCGGCAAAGCGCCTGCCTGGCAAGTGCAAGGTCGTGAGTTTGGTTCCCGGTACCAGAGACAAACCAAAAAAAAAGGAAGGTATACATGACATATTGAATGAAGGTAAGGATAGAATAACAGATCTAGAAGACAGAAATGCAACCAGTGATCAGGAAAAAAAGATACCTTAAAAATCACAAGAGAACATGAAAAATCAATCTGACAACTACAGGGTAAAGCAAAAAAGAACAACATAAGATTGATTGGAATCAGTGAGAAAGCTGGAGAGAGGGCAAACCTCTTCATAGAAATAATGGCAGAAAACTTCCCAAACTTGGATAAAGAATTTGACATGCATATAAATGAAGCATATAGAACTCCAAATAGCCAAAACCAAAATAAATCCACACCAAGGCATAATAATCAAGATTCCAGAAAATCAGCACAAAAATAAAATTTTAAAAGCAACTAGACAGCGCAATTTGTAATAACTAAATCATGGAAATAATACAAATGCTCATCAACTGAGGAATGGATAAAAAAGCTGTGGTATTTTTATATAATGGAATATTACTCAGCTACAAAGGAAGATAAACTTAATGCTTACATAGGTAAATGGTTGCCACTAGAGACCATACTCATAAGTGAAATAAATAAGACTCATATGTAAACATCGTATTGTCTTCTTAGTATAAGAACATGAAGCAGTAAATGAAATCTAAAAGTTATAGTAGATAGTGAGAAAGAGAAAGAAACTGCTCAAAAGGAAAGAATGACTGGCATGAGGAAAAGGAGAAAATAAAGAAGAAAGGGAAAAACATGTATGTATATTTTGCACTTCCTTCATTGCCTCAGAATGGCAGCTCCAATAGGAGGAGTGTAAGTCCACATTCCACCCTTTCTCCATTGTCCCTGGGACAGCCATCCTGGATAAAGTGTGAGTCTGCACTCTACACTTTCTCCATTGCCCTGGGACAATGGTGATGGTGAGTGGAGTGAGAAGTGGAGTGTAACATACACACAAGATGGGTGAGATAAGTGTACTATTAATTTCTGTTGCTTTCTTGAAAGGAACAGTTGATATTTAATTGTTCGATCATTCTTGCATGTCTGTATTTGCTTATCTGAGTAACCAATATGAAGACAACAGCATGTAATACAACAACCACTATTAATTTTTTTCACCCTGTCTTAAATTCTGTATTGTTTTTTATTGTTTTTATGTTGTTTCATTTATGTCTGTGTGTTTACTAATATGTTTTGGTTCTTTTATCTCTAAAAATACAATTTAAAAAAATAAAAGCAGCTAGAGAAAAGACACATATCACCTATAAAGGACAACCCATCAGAATGACAGGAGGTTTCTGAAACACACACCCTAATATGTACAAGAGCTAGTAGTGAAATATTTAAAGCCTTAAAGGAAAACAATCTTCAATCCAAATTGTGGCATTCTGCAAAACTATCTTCTGAAACTGATGGAAAAATAAGATACTTACAAGACAAAGAACTACTGCAGAAACTAATGACCACCAAACAAGCTCTAAGAATGCTCAGAAAAACATATTAGAAAGAGATAATGAAGACCACAAATGCAGGAAGGCCAATAAAAAGTAGTTGCTAGGTAGGGTAAGCAACTAAACAGAGCAGAAAGGTAGGGAAAAAATAACAAAGAAACAACCTGGAAAAAAAAGCCAATACACATCAATTATAACCATCAGTGTAGATGGTCTTAACTCACCAATCAGAAGAAACAGACTAGATCAAGAAGCAGGATCCAACAACATGCTGCATTCAAGAAATGCATTTAACCCAAAAAGAAATTCATAGACTAAAAGTCAATGATAGAAAAATAATTCTCCATGCTACAGGAACCCAGAAAAAAGCAGGAGTAGCTATTCTATGTGCAGGCAATGCAAACTTCAAGCCAAATCTGATCAAAAGAGACAAAGAAGGTCACAACATACTCATTAAGGGAAAACTCCAAGAAAAAGAGATAGCAATTATAAATATTTATGCACCAAACACAGTTTCACCCAACTACATAAAAAAATAGTACTTGACATTAAAAATCAAAAAAAAAAACAAAAACAATGCAACTGTAGTGGGGGACCTTAATACCCTACTCTCACAAATAGATCAACTAGACAAAATTATTAGAATTAAATCAAGCCTGTGAAGAAACGGACCTGGTAGATGTCTACAGAGTGTTCCACCCCCAAACAACAGAATATGCATTCTTCTCCACTGCACATGGGACATAATCCAAAACAGAACATATATTAGCTGCCAAACATGTTAAAGTAAATGTAGAGGAACTGAAATCATACCATGCATACTCTCTAACCATAGTGCAATAAAACTGGAAATCAACAAAACAGGAAACCATGAAAACTACATTAACACATGGAAATTTAAAAACACCCTTCTGAACAACCAATGGGTCACAAAGGAAATTAAAGACAAAACTAGAAAGAACATACAATCAAACA
>NW_004955496.1:4196631-4197873 GCF_000276665.1 Chinchilla lanigera | reverse complement strand
ATAACACTCCCTAACTCATCCTTGGAGGTAAGTGTCACCCTGATTCCAAAACCAGAGAAGAACCCAACCAAGAAAGAAAGTTATAGGCCAATCTCCCTAATGAACATTGATGCAAAAATCCTTAATAAGATACTGGCACACATAATGCAATAAGTAATCAAGAAGGTTGTACACCATGACCAAGTATAATTCATCCCAGAGAGGCAAGGATGGTTCAACATATGGAAATCAATAAATGTAATACACGATGTTAACAGAACCAAAGACAAAAAGTCACATGATCATCTCAATAGATGCAGAAAAAGTATTTGACAAAGTCCAACACCCAGTCATGTAAAAAAAACCCTACAGAAAATTGGAATAGATGGTTTCTATCTCAATCTTGTAAAAGGAAATAAAGAAGGTAAATTATTATTATTTGCAGATGACATGATTACACAGAAGACCCCAAAATGTCCACCAGAAATCTTGTAGATTTAATATGTTAATTCAGTAGCATAGATGGATGCAAAGTCAACATTCAAAAATCAGTAGCATTCCTATACACAAATAACAAACTCACAGAGAGAGAAACTAGGCAAAGCACACTTTCCACAATAACATCCAAAAAAATGAAATACTTAGGAATCAATGTAATAAAGGATGTAAAGGATCTGTACAATGGAACTTACAATACCCTAAAAAAGGAGATTGAAGAGGATATCAGAAAAATGGAAAGATATCCCTTGCTCTTGGAAAAGAAGAATCATTATAGTGAAAAAGGCCATATTCCCAAAACTGCTATACAGATTTAGTGCAATCCCAATCAAAATACCATTAACATACCTCACAAATCTAGAAAAACCATTCCTAAAATTCATTTGGAACCAGAAAAGACCTAGAATAGCAAAAGCAATTCTGGGTAACAAAGGCAAGTCAGGGGACATCACAATTTCAGACCTGAAACTATACTATGAAGCTACTGTGCTAAAATTAACATGGTATTGGCAAAAAAACAGACCTCAGGAAAATGGAACAGTTGGAAAATACAGACACATCCCCAAACACACTCAGCCACCTTATCTTTGATAAAGGAGTCAAACATGTTCACGGGAAGAAAGATACTCTCTTTAATAAATGGTGCAGGAAAAACTGGCTCTCTACATGCCAAAGACTCAAACTAGACCCATATGTATCATGATGCACTAAACTAAAGTCAAAATGGATCAAAGATTTAAATATTTACAGAGAAACACTAAATCT
>NW_004955496.1:4191952-4196521 GCF_000276665.1 Chinchilla lanigera | reverse complement strand
ACCTGATTAAAAAACTTTTGCACAACAAATAAATCACCAAGAGTGAAAAGACAACCCACAGAATGGGAATAAATTCTAGGCAGCTGTCCCACAGACAAAGGACTTACATGTAGGACATATAAAGAATTGAAAAATTCAGACACCCCCAATTCAAAGACCCAATCCAAAAATGGGCATCTGAGATGAATATGCACTTCTCAGATGAAGAAATAAAAATGGCAAATAAATACATAAAAAAATGTTCAAAAAAAATGTTCTTGAATTATTAGTCATTCAAGAGATGCAAATTAGAACAACACTGAGATTCCATCTCACCCCAGAAAGAATGGCTATCATCAAAAATTTAACTAATAACAAATGCTGGAGGGGCTGTCAGGGGAAAGAAACCCTTCTCCACTGTTGGTGGGAGTGTAGACTGGTACAACCACTATGGAAATCAGATTGCTTAAGAAACTAGGATGAGAGGTCCCATTCAACCCAGCTCTTCTTCTGGGTATCTTCCCAGAAGAATTAAAAACATCATACTGCAGTGATATATGTGCACCCATGTTTATTGCAGCACAATTTGTAATAACCAGATCTTGGAAACAACCCAAATGCCCATCAACTGAGGAATGGATTTAAGAAATGTTTATATATATATATATATATAATAGAGTGATGCTCAACCACAAAGAACAATAAACATGAGACATTTATAGGTAAGTGGAAGCAACTCAAGACCATACTCATAAGTGAAATAAATCAGATCTATATATATAAACATCATATTGTCTCACTAGTGTGAGAAATTGAACAAGAAAATAGGATCTGAAGCATAAAACAGATATTGTGAACTGGAAAAAAAAATGTTCAAAAGAAAAGACAGACTGTGATGGGGGAAAAGAAGAAGGGGAAAAAGAAAAAATACATGTATACACAAAGATAGTTAAATAAGTTTTACAGCTAGCTTCTCTTTGTTCCTTAAAAAGAATGCTTTGGCTAATATTATTTAGACAAACTATCATGCCTGTACCTTGTACTCTTACTAACTAATAGGTAGATAACAATATGCAACCTATTAACTATCCCAAGTGTCCTAGTAACCTGTTTCAAAACTCAAAATGTATCAACTATTGTAACAACTGATGTATCAACTATCGTTACTGTCCTACTAACCTGTTTCATTATTTTTTCCCTTTTAAATAAAAAAAGAATTGAATACAGTTAAATATTCCATTGACAAAAACTTTTTAAAAGAGAAAATACTTTATAATAGAGAAACTATTAGAGAAAGAAACTGTCCTTATCTTAACTATGTTACCTTGAACAAAGGATTTAACTTTCCTTGGTTCCTAGTTCTCTAGTACACATAGAAATATCAATGATGAGAAACTAATGAGATAATTAAATAAAAGTAATGTGGAAAAGGAAAAGGACTAGCTATTAAAATCAAAACCAGAATAGGGTAAGTGGCTAAACAGATTAACTAACCTTAACCCTAACCCTAACTTAAAAAACTATAGTCACTATCTGACAATAACACGGTTATCAGTGCAAACACTCCATTTCTTCTCAGAATTGTATAATGCAGTTATTTTCCATTTGTGCCAAATAAACTGTTTGCCTAAGTTTTGCCTACTAATAACTAATAAATGGCTACTTGGTCAGTGTGTTTTGGTTGTTATTTCCTTTAAGATAGGAAAGGTTTTGAAATGTCAAAAATTTCCTGAATTACATAGTAACTTTTACCAGATTCCATGTCTATATTATTGTTTAATCATCAAAACACAAATAAAACTGGACATTATGCGAGTCTACCCAAATGAGTATAAATGTGGACTGTTCATGGGTTATATGTGTGTTAAATTTTAAAATTCACTTTTAATTGATTCTGGAAAGTCTTTTTGAAGTTACATAAACGCTTCGGAAATCAGTTGGAAGTCCGCAAACCGTAATAGCATTTTAGCTCATTTTAATGGAAATGGACTCATTAACATGCCAACTGCTAAAAATGTATGAGCTCAGCCATGTCCCTTGCCTGCCTTGAGGAAGAAATCCTACTTGCACAGTTTTGCATTAAAAATAATCCTTGTTTAGAGTGTTAACAATTACTCCAATGGTAGCCAATGGCAAGAAATTCATCGTCCTCACCTGCTCTGATATGAACATTTACAAACCCTTCAGCTAGCTTTTTTACTGTCCAAGCAAAATAGTTTTCTGACTGAATTTTTTAACTATTTTAACCACCATTAGTGACAGATACGCTCCGCAGTTCACTGTCATTATTTTAAACTTAAAACTCAGAATGCACAATAATCCAAGACCTCTGTAATATGATCTTCCGAGTTCCGTAGTAAGAAACATTAACAGAACAGGTCCTCAGTGAAAGGGTGATATGGTATCCACTAAGCAACTCTGTGGGATAATCAGTTGTGTAAAAATTAAAGTGAAACTTTTCAAGTACTTTTGTTCTCAGTTATAAGGTTTGCATTAAAGTTGGTGGCCGATGGGAAAGGTTTCATTTCTATGTTTGGTAATTTAGGAAAACAGAATCTTCCTTGAATTAAAATAATTTCAACAAACAGAGATCATAACAGAATTATAATTAATGGAAAATATTTTTAAAGACTGTGACCATATGGAACACTGACACCTGCATTATCGTGACTTTTACATCCTTAGAATCACTCAATCTGTGCCTACCTTAGTTGTTTATTTGGAGTTGTTAGCTACATTCCAGAAATATACAATACAAAATAGGGAGAATAGTACACAGTGAAAAAGACTATTTTAATTACACTTGAAGATTAAAATGCCAAGAAACTTCTTCCTATTTCCCAGGTTTGCTAAATATTAAATGCCACTGGTTAACATTTCAAAATACTGTATAAAACTGCTTTTGCTTTTCCTTGGAAAAGCAGGCTGAGCACATCTGAGAACTTGAGAAGTTCTCGAAGCAAAATTAGTGGCCCCCTTTCCTTAGTCAGAATGTGAGGTGGCTGCTCTCCAGCCTGCTAAAGCTTCCCTTCCAGACGGCAGTAGCCAGGCTGCACACAGCCATGGAGTGCAGGAAACGGAACCTCTTCGTGTTGAAAACCAGCTCTGCCACTTCTCCTGGCGCTGAGAAGCGGGAAGGGAAAGGTCAGACACAGAGGAGGCTGTCATGCGGTGGAGTTAGGCAAAGCCGGAGCTCGTGCTGCACCACAAGCAAGATCTGTGGAAGAAGGTGATAAACTGGTTTCATCAAAATGAAAAATCTTCTCTTTTAAAAATGTTATTAGAGTGAAAAGGCAGATATGTAAAGAACTCACAGGGTTGAAGATACAGCTCAGCGGCACAATGCCTGCCTGACAAGTGCGAGGTCCTGATTTAGAGTCCCAGTACCAAAAAAACCCCAATAACAATAAAAAAGTAAGACTCACAAAAGTAAGTTATAAACCTTTCTTTGTCTTTTTGAGACAGGGCTTGCTATGCAGTTCAGGCTGGCCTTGAGCTCATTTTGTAGCCCAGGCTGGTCTTGAACTTGCAATGATCCTCCTGTCTCAGCCTCCCGAGTGCTGGGATTACAGGTAAGTGCCACCTCCTACAAAGATTTGGCCTGGCCTTATTTGTTTTGGGGAGGGGTAGTTTAATTTTTTGTTTGGTCTTGTTTTTTTCTTTGAGACAAGGTCTTCCTATGTAGTTCAGGCTTGTCCTTAACTCACCTTGTAACCCAGGCTGGCCTGAAGAGATCTTCCTGCCCCAGCCTCCTTGAGATCTGGGATTATAGTACTTGCTGCCAAGTCCTGCACCTCCCTAGAGATATTATGGTGATTGCAATTAACAGACAAAAAGTGTTCAACATTATTACTCACCAAGGAAATGCAAATTATAGGCACAATTAGAAACAATGGCAAATTACTGAGGTGAGCAAAATTGCAAAGACTTAACAAATCCAGTGTCTACCAGAACTGGTGGGAACTGAAAGGCTTATACACTGCCGACAGAAATTTAAATGGCACAAATACTTTGGAAAACAGCATAGTAGTTTCTTAAATAAACATACACATCTGGGAGGATCCAGCTGCTCCACATCTACTCACCCAAGATAAACGCAACTGTCCATCCTCACAAAACTTGTACACAAATGCTTGTAAAGGCTTTTTCTTTGTAATAACCAAGAAGCTGGGAAAGATCCAGTACCACTAATACAGATATTAGGTAACAAATGCTCTTTAGCCAGATGATAGGGTATCAGTCAGTAGTAAGAAGGAAGGAACTGTTCGCACTTAACAAGGTGGATGAATCTCCAAATGAGTGAAAGAAACTAGACAAGAGAGAGAGGGCATACTATGCAATTCCACTATATAAAATTCTAGAAAATACCAAGTAATCTATAATAACGAGTGGTTCAGTGTTTGGCTGTAAAAAGGGATGGGCCAGGAGGAGGGAAGATTACAGGGGGGTGCAAGAAAATACTTGGGAGTGATGAATATGTTAATCACCTCAGTTATACAGAACATTGCAGAGATATGTAAACTTACACTTCATATGTGTACAGTTTATTGTATACCTCTTATACCGCAATAAATCTGCATTTTAGAAAAG
>NW_004955496.1:4188530-4191787 GCF_000276665.1 Chinchilla lanigera | reverse complement strand
AGGAAAGGAAAGGAAAGGAAAGGAAAGGAAAGGAAAGGAAAGGAAAGGAAAGGAAAGGAAAGGAAAGGAAAGGAAAGGAAAGGAAAGGAAAGGAAAGGGAAAAGGAAGGCACTCTCAAGATAGTGTGAGGATACCACATTGGAAGAAATAACCCAAGTTGTCTGCCTTTGGCCCACACTGAGCTCCCTTTTCCACCTTGTGTATCTGCAGATCTGTGAGCTATCTGTGGAAGAACATGGTCTTCATGGCTATTATACATGCACAAAGCACCAATTAGCTGCTTCCCCTACTTGCCTGGGAGAATAATCAATGTGTGATGTGTAGCAAAGCCTGCAGATTCGATGTATGGTGTTTCTGTGCTCTGTGCGGGCAGACTGCTGAAGCATGCTTAGCACTGGAACATAGGAAAGACAGGTGCACAGTAGTTTTGCCCCAGTCCTCTGCACCAGGACTGATCCCTTGTTGTGAAACCTGCACAGCTCTGTCATGGGCAGATGAAGCAGCCCTGCCTTGCTTCTGGTTGGATGCTCACTGATATAAGAACATTTCCTCCTTGCTGGGTGTTCTTGTTCACACGGCTCTCTCTGGTGCTGTACCTGCTCACAATATGTTCTAACAACACGGTGCCAAGTCCTGATGGCCCCGCCCAGGATCTGGATGGCTTCGGGCCACCACTTAATTTGGCCTCCTGCACTTTCCCTGTGATGATAATGATGACAGTGAAGGTGAAAACAAAGCCTTAGACATTTTCTCCAATAAACTGTTGATATGCCCAGACAAAACCAGCTTCTGACATGTTTATGAAGATGTCAGTTTTGACATCTTTAATGCACAATGAAGTCCAAAGTTTTTTCCCATTTCTATCTCTCCCCTGTTAAAGGTGCCAATGAGTTTAATTAAAGAGAAAGGGCTGTTTGCCAACTGGCTGCCTCGTGTGCCCTGTGTGGCTGCCCAATGTAGCTGGTGGGCCAAAAACATTAGGCTTCAACCTGGACTTTGGTTCCTGCCAGATCTCAAAACCACCTGACAAACAGCAGCAGAAAGCCAAGATATCTACAGCATGTGCTATTTTCATAGTATGAGCTATTTTCTCAGCACAAATGCAGTTCAGTTTACACCAGTTCGTACCGTGCACTCAAGAGTACTTCCCCCATATAGAATAGGCCGTTCATACAACCTGGATAGGCACCATGATCGAGTCTGCATTATGACTGACCCGGAGCTGATTCTGCCAGTTTTACCATGATCAGTCTACTGCACTGGTAGAGAAAACATAGCTGTGACTGAATCTTTGGCTTCAGGTTGAGATTCAACCTCCCAGGAGCACTACCACTGATATGTGGGAAAAATATAACCCCCAACCTGCTAGATGTCAGATACACCAAGCTTATGTTCCCAAATATCAAAGAAAGAACGCTAAAAAACAAAGGAGGTTAATAGTAGGAAAAACTTATTTAGGAAAAGATAGCTCCTAAGAGACAGGAGGAGACCCAAAAGTGGGTTGCTGATGAGCCCAGTTCTCAAAGGAAGCTTTATAGTGCAAAATTATACAGTAGGCACAAAACCACAAGCCAGGTGAGATGTGGGTCAAAACTATAATCAACCAGGGGCTGGGGATTTAGCTCAGCGGCAAAAGCGCCTGCCTGGCAAGCGCAAGGTCGTGAGTTCGGTTCCCGGTACCGGAGAAAAAAAAAAAAAAAAAAAAAAAAAAACAAAACTATAATCAACCAGTAAGATTACAAGTCTAGCTGTTTGGGTAACATCGATCCAATAGGAAGCAGGTCACATGGCAAGTGTACACAGAAAGAACAAAAACATTTTTAGGAAGAGATGGACTGGGAGGTCTGGTCACCCACCTGAGTGACTGATGTCTATCTAGACTTTATTGGACCAGGTGAGTATAATCTTCAATTTATTGCTTATCACTCAGGGAAGCATATAGGCCTGGTCATTCCATCTTTATCTTGAGGCCTGGCCTTCATCAGATGCACCTCCAGCCATAGGTGTAATGTGTTCTTACTTCTTCACTGACCCCCCACCTGCAAGGGCCTAGTCTTATCTGACTCCCCATAATATTTTTATCTAACTTAGCTGTCTGTAATATCACTGCAACCCAATCAGCTAGTAAGTGAGCCCATAGGTTTTGACCACCTTTAAACCATTCCCAGTATTTATGAAATGGAAAGGTAGCATCCATACAAGCACTGATTCTTCTTCAAGTACTCTCCCCTTCCAGGTTTTAAGTTGCTCTTTGTAACACCTTCAAAGGTTATGTGTGTAGAATACATAAGCAGCCACGCTCCAAGCATCTTCTAGGCTTTCAGTGTAGAAAGGTACTCCACGGCCTATAATGCCAACAATGGAGAAATTCCTACCAGCCATGGAATTTGGACAGAACAAATTTGTCTTCAGAAATACTTTATATAGTGTTACTCAGTCACTGAGCTTTGGCTCCCATATTTCTTCCCCTTCCAGTGCTGACAGCAGGAGTTTACTAAAAGTCCCTCTCCACACCAGAGGTGAAAGGACTCTTAGAAACTTTTCACACCAATTTAACATGTCTCCAGCCCCAGCTTAGATATAAGGCCGCATTGAAAAGCTGCCCGGTTCACATTTATCTCAATTACTGCTCGTCCAAAGACTAAATTAAAATGTTGGGTATTTGGATATTCTTTGTCTACTGTGATTTTTTAGAAATGAAATATTCTGGAGATGGTGCAGAGCTGGTCAGCTATGCCTGGGAGCTGGCTTGTTTCCTCCGCTCCTGCCACTTCCTGATGGAGGAAGCCACCACCCCAGAGTCTGAAACATAATTATGTGGTTATGTTTGCTAACATGATAATTACAATACTAGTGCCACTTAGGCATGGTTGATCAAGATGTGCTTTGTTTCTGACCAGAGAAATAGCTCTGGAGTTTGAAGATATGGTGAATTCCTACAGTGTCATGGTTCCTTACGTGTGTTTTACACTTTCCTTCACCCTTCTTAGCCCAGAAGCAGTGCTGAGCCACCATTTACACATATTCCAGTTCCCTATCTCTTCCTCTTTCCTCAGTGGGCTTGGTCAATATACATGGTATGATCAAAATATATGGCTAATGTTTACTTTTTTTTTCAAAAATTGATTACAATAAAGGACTTATTGGTAATAATCCCCCTCAAAACCTCCCCCTTGATTTGAAGCCATTTACCCCATCGTTCTTACCACTTTCTGAAGCAGTTCGGGAGTCCCCTTTCATGAGTGTCTTTAGTTGTG
>NW_004955496.1:4143673-4188406 GCF_000276665.1 Chinchilla lanigera | reverse complement strand
TTTGCCGCTGAGCTAAATCCCCAGCCCCTCTGGCTGTCTTGATGTCCTGAATCAAGTCAAGACGTTTCTCTTTCAGGGTCATTTTGACTTTGGGAAAGAGCCACAAGCCGCACAGTGCCAGATCTGTTGAAATAGGGGGATGGGGACACGCTGTAGTATTTTTATGAGTCTGCCTTTCTGTTTAATAGGTAACTGGGTGGGCAGAAATTATACTCATCTATGGATTAATCCATTGATCCATTAATCCGTTCCCTGAAGTAGGGGTGTGCTAGTGAAAATGGACATCTAGGTTGATGCTAAGCTCGAGTCTCAAAACTGCAAAGACCCTTGTAGTCTGAGGGATACGCAGGAGCCCACATCACAGCTGGTGGAGGCCCAGGCCAATACAGCAGTCCATCCCACTGGAACACCAGGCTCTGCCTTGTGCCAAGGCAGTTCTAGGGCCCCTTCTGTAAGCACTGGGCTGACAATCGCTGTGCTGCCCAAGGCTCAGAGATGGGTGGTGAAGATGGACCCTTTGTCACCGTGGCTGGTGTTACGTAGGGCTGCCTGTGAGCCTCACAGATGCGGAACCCTGAACAGTCTTGGGAAGTAAGCAGGCACTCACCTGGGCCCACTCCCGGACTGAAATTGGTGTTCACAAAATTCAGGACTGTCCTGTAACACAGTTCTCTGCCCAGCACAGAGGCCAATCTACAGGCTCCCCCTGTGAGCTCCAACCTGCATCCATTTGAGGTCTTTAGTTTCTTCCAGGTGCTGAGTCTCATCTCAGCAGGCCTGGCACTGGCCTCTGAAGAAGCCCTGTGCTAATTTTTGTGCCCTGCTCACCACAGAAGGAGTCTTGCCAGCAGCTCTGTCATGAGAGGCAGGGGCAGGGCTGGAGGAGGCGTCCAGATGCCGGGCCCAATGCAGTTCCAGCGATCAGTTCATACATGACTGGCTTGGTGTTAGGGGGCAGGCGGCTCTAGGTTTACACCATGGTGGCCTGGGCCTAGGTTTCAAATCTCAGGCCTGGACTCAGTTCTTGCTGTTCCTCAAGCAAGAAGCTCTCTCCATGCTAAACAGCTTGGAGTTGAGCAAGGGATGATGCAGGTGGCTTTTCCCTTCCTGCCTTCTTCAGTATGCCTTTCCCTTTCATTACGGTGAGTCCAGGCACTGTGGTCTCTCCCCTGACTTCCTTAGCTCTCGTGAAGGAGGTCATGCATGAACAGCTGTTCACCTTGGTGTGTCTCTGTGGAAACAACCACCAGAAGATTTTCAGTACCATCTTACTTTGCTCCTCAGAAGTGCAGTTTCTGAATTGAAGCCATTTATTCTTCCCTTTGAAAGGCAAACAATTGTGGAACATACTTTGTTACAATAAAAACATTTTATACTTGAAGAAAAATAAAATTTATAATAAAAAGTGCATTAAATGCAGTGGCAGAGGCAGATATAATTGAATTAAGTAATTGATAGATGATGCTATGTTACTGAAATCAAAGTGTTGGTTGCTGTAAATAGTAAATGATATAGCCTCAGATCTGGTTCTTTAAATTTTCTGTATGCTGAATTCAGTAGCATAATGCAGAAAAATTCATTTTTAAGTTAAATGGGTAGTATATAATAGAATTAGTAACATCAAAATTCTCCTTTACTACTTGAGGATAATCAAAACCTATATTTAATTAAAAAGCCAACAAAAATCTATTTTCCCATTCCAATAAAATAAAGGCACTCAGTAGCTATTATAAAAATGCTTCTTTAGTTGAATTGAAGATAAGATTGTTATTATGCGACATGATTTAAGATTAATTTGGTAATACAGGTAATACCAGTGATTTGTAATTCTTTAGTTTTTTTTCCTTTTAATACTCTCAGCATAAAAGTTACCTAGCAGTAGGTGGTCCATCACTGATACAAGGAAGCCATGGTGTCCCCAGGACCCAGGCTGCTGTACTTCTCCTCCACACTTCATGTCACATCTTCCATTTTTACGGCCACTTCAAGGTCCCTGATCTCATGCTGGAGTCCCAGTGTTCATGTCCACACCGTTGGCAGAAGACAGCAAATCCAAAAGGAAAAATGGATTCCTCTCTATTGATTTGGTTCCCTTTAAATGGTCTTCCTAGAATTTCAACGTTCAATAGTTCCATTTAGATCCATTTGCCAAAGCACACTTAACCTGGTCAGACTTAGGTGCAAAGAAACTAGAGAAATAAGGTTTGTTGTTGTACTCGGTTCTTTTATTTTCCAGGCAGCTATGTGCCCAGGTTTGTTCCAAGGTGAGGGGGGAAAAGGGATGTTGGATTAGGTGACTATCAATCTCTGACACATGTTGTATTTTTGTCTACATTTTAAAAATCTTATGTATTTTTCAATATAATCAGAAACACATTTACTGCTAAGAAACTACTGCCATTTGGTACACACAAAGGTGACGTTCAAGAGCTATGTCTACTTAATGTGAAAACCTCCACAGTGCAGGCTGTTTTGAATTTCATTTGCCTAAAGTCTTCTCTGCAGTGGTGACTTGAGCCTACCATTATTTTCTCTTCTAAACCTCTAATAAAACCTTTGCTCACACAGCACATGATGGCAGTTTTCAATTTCTAATACAGTACAGACTCCCAGGAACTGGAGGAATTACAACTATCTCGTTTTTACCAAGGAAAAACTGGAGGTGAAGAAAGATAACATTCCTAAAATCTTGCAACTAAATTTAGGGCTGGACCCTATATGTATGAGCTTCCCCAAGTGCACGTCCTTGCCATGATGATCCGCGTGTCTCTGCAGAGCTCCTTTAGCAAAGGGCACCTCTTCAGACCTAGGGACCCTTTTAACACACTGCAGAGTTAGACAATCCTGCACAATTTTCCAGGTGGGTTAAGAGAATGAGTGTTTCCTTTAAAATGCCAGTTTGAATACTCATATCTGCACTGCGTATAGTAAGTGCTACTTACTATAAGTAACTATGGTAAGTGCTATAGTAAGCACTGAGTATATACCTGCACTGAGTATAGTAAGTGCTACTTACTATAAGTAACTATGGTAAGTGCTATATAATCACTATGGTAAGTGTTATAGTAAGTTGCTACCAGCAACTATGATGGAGGTTTTTGCTTTCGTCTTCCTTTGCAGTATTGATTGTAAATATGCAACAGGTTTTAGTAGTTATAACAGAAAAATGGCACTATTGTGGCTAGCAGCATTAATTCTAGATCCACACCAGTTGATTCTTTAATTGGCTATTCATTTATCCATTTTTATTTATTATTAGTAGTAGTGCATATTAATTAATCATGTAAAAGAATCAGTCGAGGTGGTCTAAAGTCGAACTTACTAGCTGTGTGATCTTCATCAACTTAATCAGCTTCTTGCTACCTCAGCTATAAAATGCAGGCCATTGTAGTTCCTCTACTACGAGATTGTTTAGGGATAATTGAGTTAAATATCTAGTATTTGTAGTATGCTAATACACAGTAATTACTAATACCTAGAGATACTACAGTGTTTGAACAGTGGTGGAGTACTAATATTCCCATTCCACTCATTCTATACAGGCAGCAGAAGGAAGATTTTTCATAAATGGAATATTTTAATGCGAGACAGAATTCAGAGAAACACAGAAAATGAAACACATTGGACAAATAACACTCCTTTTTCCAAGGAAAGGATATTTGGCCCTCTTCTCATTCAACCATTGTAAATATTAACAAAACAATTGGTCTCCTTTTACACTCAGACTGCCTTCCTCACATCAAGAATAATGAGTGGCTGCAGAGAGAAGTAGGAGATAAGCTTCAGGTTGGATGTCTCCAAGGTGGGGATGGCAATTGCGCAGTGGCCTGACAATCTTGGACCACACATGTGCCAGGGCTGGGTGTTCTTGAACACTGCCTCCTTCCGACCTGTTAACCACTCTGCACCTGGACATATCTCACCTTCTCAGATTTTCTTTATTCAATATGATATCATACTAGCATGCTCATAATATTCCATAAAGAAGTAACAAATGAAACAAACAGGTCCACAGTGTATGGCCCTCCTCTTCACTTTAAAAAACAAAGTACAATATGCATGCAGAAATAAATGCTGAGAGAGAACAATGCATTTCTGAGGGACATTACAAAACATCTTCTCCTCTGTATTTCTCCAATTTCACTTCCTCTCCTCTCCAAAAGAAAAAAATAATTTGAAACTAAAGCCAAGGCCAGGCATAGAAGCACACACCTGTATTTCCAGCACTCAGGAGGTTGAGGCAGGAGGATCGTTGTGAGTTCAAGGCCAGCCTAAACTGCATAGTGAGACCCTGTCTCAAAAAGAGAAAAAATAAAAGAAAGAAAGAAAGAAAGAAAGAAAGAAAGAAAGAAAGAAAGAAAGAAAGAAAGAAAGAAAGAAAGAAACTAAAGGTAAGAAGTTATGGGGACAATACAGCAGCTACTTATAAGGAAGTCTAGCTCAGTTTGACTTATTTGGAGGTACTCCAGTAAAAGGCAGAAAGTGACATGGCAAGCTATTAATAGAGTCCATAAAGTTTTGATAGCTAAAGGTAAGATTAGGAAAGAATTTCTTTTGTTAACAGGATCTGTGGTCCCAATTAAAAAACATAATAGAGAATGGATCCCACTTAAGGGCCAGAGCCATTTTTTTAAAACTCACAATAATTTGCTTTTACTCCAACTTTTGCTAGCAGTTATTTTAGTCAATAATGCCATACTTTCTTCTAGACTCAATATATTTGAGCAGCCTCTCCTGTACACTTAGGCAAAACCACTCAACTTTTGTGATGAAATGTTGACTGAATTGATTTTAATATATATCCACTCAGAAAAAAGGGAAACAATAAAAACAGATTCACAAACGATTTCATACATAAGCAAGTCCTACAACGTCTTAAGAGTGAACAGGTTCTGCTATGATTCATACATATATACCCAAGCTCAACATAAAATGTGGCCTCATAACATTCAGGCATAACAGGAAAGAAAAGAAGCTGTAACTGCACATTATAGAGTTGATTCCAAGTCAATCTAAATATAAAGTATGTGTGCAGCCTTGATCTTTTAAAAGCACACGGTGTCCTTAATTCAGGGCTTGAAATTTTTTTTTAAGTGTATACTGTACTAGGTGTTCTTGTAGAATATAGAGTGGCTGCCTTTTCTTTACAACACGCAACTACTGCTCCTGTTCTGGGGTTTTCTTAGGAGTCAACAACCATACCGTCATATATGGTTGTCCCTGTACCTACTACTGCTTAGAGTTCGGTACCTACTGACTTCTATAACTAGGTTTGTGTATTTAGGAGCCAGCCATACATATCAGAGGTCAGAGCATGGCCATGCAGCTGCAGGCTGGGCATTCCGAGCAGAAGGGAGGTAACTGTACCCTTAGTCTAAGGAGCCAAGCATGAAGAAAAACTACAATTAGCTTTTGTTGCTTCTCTGAAGACTCTGTATTTGCATTTTAAATTACATTTTGGTATATTCATGTTCATCTTTCTTTTGGCTTTTAAAGCTGGAACAGAGACTCCCAGCAAAAACACTGCCTAAGATTGGCATTTATTAGGGGGGTAGGGAACGTCCACATGATTTTTTTTCCAAAATATTCTTTTGAGATTAGTTATTTCTGAAAGTCATGTTGACAGGCAGATGGAGGAAAAGATGCAAGATGGTTTCAGAGATTCTAGGAATCTTTGTCCTTGGATTTCCATTTTAACATTTCAATTCCTTCCTAGTCAGTGAGTCTCTAGCTCACAATATTAAAATGTGTACAAGAGTAAAATATATATTAAACTTGCTCTCCTGGTACAGGCTGACAATTACGTACTTTATCACACCAATAAGTTTACTGAAATAGAATCATATCAAATTTCTTGTCTCTTACAACCCTGTATAGATTATCTTTCTACAGATCTGTTAAGGTCTGTCTGCTCTCTCTCCCACTGAGTGGCATAAACATTATTGATTGGCAAAAGCCTTCTCTTCCTCACTGGGTGTTACAATATAAGGCCAAACAAAGCCACACATGAATTGGATTGTGAGCTCATTCTTCCTTCTTTGAAATGGGCCAGTGCCTCCTCACTAAATGATTAACGCCCTTGACATTCTTGTGGGCCCTGTTCACGGACTTTAAGGATGGGCAGATCCAGAAAACACCTTACTTTTCATTTTATTATTAAAGGACAAATGCTAAAATACTAAAGATTAAGCCACGTGCCAGGGGAGAATAGAAAAATAGTATGACCAAACTGTCAGGTTTCAAAGGGAGATATTAAGATGGAAATGTATTGCTATCATGGAATCAAGGCAGCTGAAAGGCCAATATTATTAGACATTTCTAACTCTCTGTATCTTACTGGTATAGCTTATTGGTATATGTCAAGCACATCAATTTTTCTAGAATTGATTGGTTTCTTGCAAATTGTGTGGGCACACGCATGTGTGTGTGAGTGTGTGTGTGTGTGATACAATAATAATCAAACCTTTTAGGCTTGAAGTACGTTTACATGCATTCATTAAACAATCTGTTGAATATAATAAAGCACAATGTGAAAAACACAGGTGAGACCCTGATCTCAAAACATTTGCATGCCAGTTAGCAAAAGACTAGGTAAGAAATAAATAAAAGAATGAAATAATTGCTGGTAGTTGTAAGTGCAGTGAAAATAAATACTGCTCCACGCTGAGGTGAGGAATGTCAGAGAGGACAATCAATATGGTGGCATGGTATACACCACCACAGGATCGAGGCCGAGGAAGCCTGGCTCCTCAGAGAAGATGAGGTGGCCACTGTGAGTGGGAGAATGCACAGAGGCACAAGCCACATTTTTAGGGCATGAGGAGTGATGGAGCATAACTGAGACATAACTATCCCCACACTCAGCACTAAAACATCTGATTTTTCTCCCAGTTTGGAATTTAGGAAGATAGGGAAGCTCCACCAGGCTACTCACCACATACAACCGAGTGGTCTCCTCATTCAGTGTCTTCTGCCTGCAGGCTCCTTGGTCTCTCTCTCTACAGGGAGTCTCACATCTGGGTCTCCCCCAAAAGCTGCTGCTTCTTACAGCAAGATGCCATGGCTGTCTTGGAGTCAGATTCTAACATGAAGCCAGGCTTCCACCAGAGTAGGAACCAGCTCCAAGCCTCCTTATGTCTGTTCGTCAGAGTCCATGGAAATCACTTCTGCAACTCTGCCATTTTCTGTTCATCAAACAAAGCACTGAGCCAGTCCCTCTGTGAAGGGAGAACAACCAGACACTGCCTTTCACTGAGGCAGTCAGAGAACACATACCTTGTGTTGAGTCTGTCACAGGGGTCCCAGAAAGGGGTCTGTGATTACTCTGAGCAGTACAAGGAGTCACAAGAGGGTTTGGGACATGGAAACAGCACCGTTTCACCTTTCTTTCAAAAGATCACTTAGCTACTATACAAGATAGCTAGCATAATTATACTTGTAATTCTTTTTGTCCACTGTAAAGATCAGTTTGTGCTTAAATTGGTTGATTAATTTTGTATGCCCACATCTTGTAATCTGAGCAACTACTTTGAAGACAGCAATACTCAATATATTAGCCATTGTTAATTTCTTATTACCTTGTTTTGAAACTCTGTATCATAGTTTTTATTTCTTTTTTATCTTTCTCTCTTTAAAATTTAAAAAAAGATCATTTGGCTGCTAGAGTGCATGCTGCATAAGGACAAGAAGGCAAACAGGGTAACCAGCTAGAAGCTAGTGTCACTGTCTGGGTGGGATGGGAGCGGTGGAGAAGGAAGGAGCACATATGAAGTGCACTGGGAAGGACCTGCAGGTGGGTTGATCTGTGGGAGATGAAAAGAATCAGGGTGACTCCAAAGACACACCAAGAACTGGATGCATAGTGGTACTGTTCTCCAGCACAGGAAGGAAGGGGTGCGACCTCTTCCAAGCTCCACATAACTGGCCCAGTCATGCATATGGTAGCTGTATGGTAGGCCTTGTTACCTCTGATTGTTCCCTCTCATGAGGACGGTGGGATTCTTAAAGGAAAGAAGGGGAGAGAAGATTGGGGAAAGGGGAGAAAGGAAAAAATGGAAGGGAGAAGAAAAGAGATAAATACAAGTTTCTCTAAAACATATTACTAAATCATGAGAGAACTGATCTAGAACTTGTTTTGGTACCTAATGAACACATCTTCCATTATGCAACATAGTTAGCTGTCAATCATTAGCAAAACGGGTTGAGTTTTAAATAATTTGTTTATTCTTATTTTAAGCCTACTCAAACAATATTTATCTCGGGGCAAAAGAGGGATCAAGAGGATGAAGAGGAAAAGTTTTGTTCCAAGTAACTCTGAATTTATGCCCTGGGATGACAATCTTTTCAAGATTCCTGTCATTTAGATCAAGTTGATTTTAATTTTGTTCCTGTTAAATATCCCCTTCTAAACATACATTTGTAAAGTAAATGGAGAACAAAAATTAATAGATGAAACGTGTTCTACTAGAACGAGACTGTAGTTTCTATTTTTTATTGTTTCTACTTTAGAATTAAACTTAGCAAAATTTCTTAGACTTCTTAAGTATGTTGCAGTTCCTCTTCATCAAAAGATTATTACTTTTTTTAAACCATGTCATGGGCATGTAATCATGAAAATTCTGGGAAAAAAAAGTTTCATAAACTTTAAGAAAACTTAGAGAATGTACCACTGTCATGAATTCCTCAAAAAGCATTATATTCTCATTTAGTCTATTACTAAATTCACAAAAAGATATTCAAATTAACCCACTGTATTGTGACTCTTTCATCAGAAGTAAACACCTTCTCCTGACCCACCCAAGCCACTTTAATCAGCATGCATTGCTCAACAGAACTCTGTCAAGGTGGTCATCCCATCTGCAAATTCACAACCTGCTAGGAAAACAAGAATTCTATGAAAGACTTAGTCACCAAGACTATCTGGGACTTTTGTTAAGACAGCATAACTGTTAGTCAAGTTTTCATAACCATTAGTAATTATATTTATCTTCCATGCCTTTACTTTATATTGATTTCCATTTGGTGGGAGAAGGGGCTATTGTGCTAACACACAAGGCACAGCCCAAAGATGCTTTTACCCACATTTTAGCACTGATTGGGCCCGTGTCCTTGGAGAGTAGGTTATGAGGGTAAAGGGGAGAGTTCTGTCTGATCATCATCTAATGGTGATGCCTGAATGGTGCTTTCCTCAGCAGAAATAATCCAGGGACCTCAAAACTGTCTGGGTCCTTTCTTCCCAGGAGCTTTTGGTGGCTCCCCACACTGCACTCTAAGGAGAGAAAACCAGACCATTTCTTTCCAATTTGTACTGGGAAATTGATTTAACTGACTTGGAAATGCTGAGAAAATTCTGCTAAATATCTAAACAAACTTTTGGATTGCTCCAAAATTTGATTAAAATTTCTGAGAAAATTGCAGCCAAAGGAACTTTGGATTACATGCAGCCGGAACATAGTTAAATATTCTACCAGTGTCATTATTCTTGAAATTGAAACGGGATCAACCACATTTTAAAACACAAAGACCCAAACGTCTTCTCTTTCTTCTTGTTTGGGGGCAACAGTTATGACAGACACAGTCTTTCTCTTGTTCCTCCAGCTGACCCTGTCTGTCCACGGGCTCTGTGAGCTGGCCTCAGAAAGGTGTCTGTACCACACCTCAGGATTTACTGCCCTCCCAACCAGTCCTGGGTCTACCTTGGCGCCTTTCACACCCTCTAGCCTGTCTTACAGTCCTGAATTAAAATTTTATCCCACAATGTTATGCTAAATATTCCTTCAGTATTTACTTACTGATTACCAAAGGGTCAAAGTCCTTACTCCGGTTCTCCAGCTCAGAGCCATGCTAGGGTGTGTGGTGTCCTGGGCATGTCTCTCTGCAGAGCTCTTGCCCATGTACACAACCTGATGAAAAATGTACTAAGACTCCATAAGCCCCAGTGAGGTAAAGCAATCTACTGGTAAGGGATTGAAGGAATGAGCACAGAAAATGGTTTCCCACATCTCTGTCATGGTCTTCTGGTAGTGACAGCTCCTCATTGTGGGGTGGCAAGATGAATTCTCTATTTCTCATTTTTCCTCTCAACATCGCAAAAAATTGCTGTCACTTCCTGGCCTCCTTTACATTCACAGGTCTTCAAACATCTTGTTTTTCTAAATTTTCCCACTGAAAGAAAAACAAAAGTAGCAATGACTCACCACACCAAGGATCCTTGGACTTTGCACTGATAAACTAGAGTTCTTTCTTCTGTGGTTCCCTAGTAGTATTTCCATAAAGCTGGTTTCATTACTTGTGATGTTTCCTCAGCCATGGAGATACTATGAGTCCTGCTCTCCAATGACTCCAGAGTTGTGACTTGCTTCCAAATGGCTACAGGAACAATCTCAGAGTTTGTAGGAAAAGAGAATGGCAGTCTGCAGCTGGTTGCATTCCATTTGCTGTTCTGAACTGTACAAATCCAAACACCACAGCATTCATCCATGGCTTCTCTTAAACTCTTGAGATGGCAACCAGTTCCTTCCTAGAGGTTGCTCTTCTCTCAGTGTGATGATTTCCCTGCATTTCATACCCCACTACAATTGTGAAATCAGGACTGGATCCTGGGATAAATTAGAAGAGTCACCTTTCTTAATAAGGAAGCTCTGTCCCTCACCCAGCATGATCTACCACCAGATCTCAGCACATCAACAAGGGACCAGAGAAGCCATGATTTTGAAGAGCTGAAGAGCCTTTCCTGGAATGCACATCTCCTAAGTGCAACTTTAGATCTCATGCATGCTCTCAATTAGGGTAAACCTTTGAATATACCTTGGTGAATGCATGTAGTATAAATAAAGGGTAGGGATGCAATTAAATTCTTGAGTCTTGGTTTTACAATTGCAGCAGAAATGATAGTATAAAATCATTTTTTCAGAGAGCCATGTCTCCTGACACAGTGGTGATGGATGATAGAGAAGCCCGTTTCTTCCTCCATCCTGAGGGCTCACCCTCTGACTTCTGCATGCTAGCTCCCCCCACAGTGACAGACGCCACTGGAATGGAAGCAAACCATGATCTGGTTCCACCTTCCAGACCCACTGACTGCTGATGCTTGGGTATGGACCTGTTGAGTTCTCTGTAGTCTGTTATGATAATGTGGTCTTCCAGAACTGCTTGTAGTGTGGTTACCAAAGGTGTCTGGAAAGATGTCGGATGGAGTCTGAGTTTTCAAGGAAGCTGGTTGTTTTCCCTCGGTTTCTAACACCCTTCCTGAACCGGGAGAGCGGGATGCTGTATATTTAAAGGCATCTGTTGTACAACTGCGGAGCTGCGAGCACTCTCTTGCGGGTGGGGAATCACACAGATGGCGAGCGTCGCCACCAGAGCCACTTGCTGTACATGCCACATTCGGAGGAACGTGTAAACACTTGGCACCATTGTAAGAGTTTTCAGAGGTGTGACATTCATTTAGAGAGTCGCAGCTTTGGTGGTGACAGCTTCTCTTTGGGGGCTAGCAGGACTAATTCCTCCTCTCTTATTTTTACTCTTGACATTCCAGACATTGCCACAACTTCCTGATCTAACTAGAGTGCGAAGAGTTGTGTTTTACTTACTCTGCCAACAGAGACGCCGACAGGAATGGGGATGCAGAAGGCCTGCGGGCCAGGAGCTTGCATGGCCTCGTCTGCCACTGTGGGGTTTTGGGGTCTATATTTGGATTCCTTCCCACATTTCAAAGAAGGCCTTCAGCAACCAGAGGTATTGCTTTTTACTTTTTTCCACCCAAACTTACTATGAAAAATACTGTGATTTTAAATGCATATTTCCTCTCTTTATTAATTATTCCTTGAGGGCTTGCTCAGTGTCAGGTAGTCATCTCCAGGGCTTCTTGCAGGATGTGAGCCTCCCAGTGACTAAGAGAGTCAGGGAAAGCTGCAGCTGAGAAGTACTGGAGAAGACAGGAGGAAAGGCCTCCTGAAGGATGGGAACAAGACAAAGGACACAGCATAGGGTCGGGGAAATCAAGGGACAGTCAAGATAAGGTGGGCACTAGGGAAAGGTCAGCGTGCCACAGTACCCTCTGGAATAAGCCCACAGTTTAGACAAGACGCTCTGACATCAAACGGGTGAGCTGAGAGGAAGAAACAAGACTGAGGTGGTAAGATGAGGGGCCTGAGGAGTTCCATGAGTGGTGCAGCTTTGAGTTTCCTGGAGGAGAAGCAATGATGTTGGACCTTACAGCATAACTGGGGACGGGAAGCAGGGGATCGAGGGAGAAGAGAGAGCAGCGCCAGGTTTCCAGGGCCCGCTCCTGCTGATTGCATAGCACAGCGTAAGGGCTGGCATGCCATGGCCGCTCAACTGCGCTCATTAAACATAGCAGTGAGTGGAGGTGATGCTCATGCAAACATCGTAACATACAACTCAAACTCAAGGACATAATTCATACTTGTGCACCACACTACATGCTACATTACTATAAAAAGTGTGTAGGAAGACAATGTTTATAAAGCCAAGCAAACAAAACAAAAATAGGAAAGGAAAACTACTAAGGGGGGAGCTTAGAAAGCTAAGAGGGAGAGAAGCCTAGGGAAGCAGCATAAGCCAGAAAAGAAGCTTGCAATAAAAATATTAATTTGGCATTTGCTGATGCCATGTTGAGTCATTTTCTCTAGAAAACTTAGAAAAAAATAATGTAAAGCAATAACAACAAAAACCACATTTCTAATTCCAACATCCGGAGAGAATCAAGCGCCATGACACCCCAGGACTGACTCTGTTGTACGTCCTTTAAGACACCTATGTGAATGTTTCAGCCAGAGGAACTAACACTCATCCACAACCACTCTTTCCCTCCTTGCTAATTTATTATGGGGGGAGGTTAGTGGGAAAGTGAAAGTAATTGGAAATAATTCTCATCTGACTTAGTGAAATGCACTGAAAATCAAGAAGACAGGAAGCTCCCAGGAGTGATTAAGTTCTAGTTTCTTGTAGAATTTATCTTTGGCTGAAGATGGAACCCAGGGCCTTGCATGTGGCAGAGCAGCGGTGCACTGTGAAGCTACACCCTGAGTCCTGCCCTCAGGGTGTTTTGAAAGGCACTTGTTGCTCACCGACAGTGACTTGCAGCCATAGAAATGTTTAGCTAAGTCTTCTCCCCGGAGGGCTGGAGGTATCTTCCGAGGCCCAGGCTCCTTCCCTCTGTCCCCACCCTTTGCCTGTGACAAGCTGGACTGCTCCTTCCAGGCTGGTGCATTCCCTTTGGTACCTTCACTGTGCAGAACGTAGGGACACAAGTGGCACTGGTCTCCCGCTGACCAGAGGGAGAGGAGCCAAAGTTCTCCCAGGACCCCTTTCCTCATCACACAAGGGGCAGCTCTGCTCTCCATGGCTCAACATGGGGCCACATGACCAGCTCTGACTGCAAAAGTGGCTGGAAATAGAGAACACAGCTATGATGTCCACTCCGTGACGAGCTCTGCTCAGAACAGAGTGTGTGGTCCCATGGAATGGGGCTCTGCTGATGACAAGAAGCAGATGGGAAGGGGTTGAAGGGGTTCTGCCAACCAGCTTGCCTGCCACATCTGGCAACCCCAGAAGAGGCTGGTCCCTAAGTCCCCAGACAGTCTCACAGATGCCACCAAAGACCCGCCGCCACATACCTTCTGGGTCAGGCTTACCCCAAAAACACCTCCTGTTATGGACCACAGTGCTCGTCCCGAGGCCCACTGTCTTGGCTGCCCTGTGTGTCTCCTGGACATTTTCCATCTCCTATGGCCAGCTCTCCTTGGGCCAAGGACAACCCTGGCCTTTTGTGTAAAATTTCACACAAATGCAGACACAGTGGTTGATTTACATGTTGTCCACAGCTACCTTTGTACTGTTGGGACAGGGACTGCAGGACCTCCACAGCTAAACACACCTACTCCCTGGTCCTGGAGAGAGAAATTTGTCAGCTCCTGGTCTCCTGACAGCCAGGTTCTACCCTGATGTCCCCTAGAGTGTCCTGGAGCGACAGGAAATACTCCACAAATCCCTCGATGGATGGACAAGAAAGGCTTGAGAGGGACCAGAACTCTAGCATACTCAATTCACTGCTGTTTCACTGGTGTGCATTGAATTTCCTCAAGAATGAACTAAGTCACTCACTCACAAATGCAGAATGTGCTCATCCTTAGGGGCTGGATTCGGGATCCACCCTCCTAAACTGTGTGTTGTAGACAAGAAACTTACCCTCTGTCTGCCTCCGCTCCCTCCAGCATAAACGAGAACCAGCACGAGTCAGTGCAGTGTGGAGCACTTAGCACACTGCCTGGCATACAACAAAAACTGAAAAGTTATCTGCTATGAAGGATGCAGTGAGAGAGACCCCATGTAAGTATATGCTCTTTTTCCTCACCCTGTGTGTATCCCTGGACTGATTCTGTATGCCAAGTCTGAGCCAGAAGAGTTGAGCCAGACACCGAGGGCATGCACTGAAGGAGCTGCCAGTGACAAGGTCAGGGCACAAACCAGCACACAGAAGTGACACTCACGCATGTCCACACAGCACAGCTGAACTCCAGCTCCCATGTGACCCTTACGAGAGAGGCAAATGGCAGGAGCACTCTCAGGCTGTAGCTCAGGAATGAAGTAGCCCCGTCATTTGATGCTAATTCCCCAATGTCACTGGGGCTTCCTGCAGGCAGGGCACAGAGAAAGGGGACCAGTCTGGTCCAGCCAGCAGGCAGCCTGCTGCTGTGTCCTTTGCCAATTGATTCAGCATCAGCTTGTCCTGCTCCAGAAGCAGTTCGTGACTTCCCCAGTCCTCTCTCACTTCCCCCCTCTCTCTCTCTATCCTCTCACCTCAGCAGTGACCCTTCTACCTTTTCCTACCCCTGCCATCACGTCTCACAAGTGCAGTGCAAGTCCATGGAAACAGTCACTGTCACCAGTGTGACAAGGGCCACACAGCAGCCCACGGCTGACATCACCACATTTATCATCAATCCTTTTAAACGCTGCTTTTCTCTTTTAAAGCCACACAGCACAGTCCTCTACCAGCAACATGGCTCTGTGCACAGCCTCACCCCAGCTTCTCCTCTTACAACAGAAATCACAGTTCTCACCCCAAACCTCGCCCAGGAGAACAGCAAAGGCCACTGCAGTCACTGGCATCTTTTGGGGAAGAAGCCAAGTGGGCACTGAGGAAGGACAGAGTGATTGTGCAGAGTGAGCGGCCACCCCCTCACAGCCCGGCATTTCTCCGGACACCCTCGGACCCTGAGAGAAGTGGCTGGGGACAGGGGCTGACTGCAGGATGATTGGAGAAGGGGAGACTGTCACAGGATGCTCGTCTCTCTGCAGTCACAGTGTAACTGTGTGGTGGGAGAAATGCAGCCCTGGAGATGGTGCGACGTTCACTTCTCATTACCTCCCACTTGGGTCATTACACGTGCAGGCAGCGATGGCCATGTGGGGACATTTCCATCACACAGCAGGGTGCCAGGCTCCAGGCATCCACACGGTGTGGGACCTGGAGAAAGAAGGCTATTCATTCCGCCCACGCACTGGACTCATTTCCTGGGGCCAGGCCAGCAGATTGGGAAGTGACAGAAAGAATAGATTAGTGACAACAGCACAGGAGAACAGGCCTGTGTGTGCTCATGTCCCATGACACGGTTGCATGTGGGTTAGTGGGTTACACCCACTAACATACTGTGCTTCACACAACCAGCAACATGTTCCTTTAGCACGCAGCCCCCCTCATGGTGCTGTATATAGACTTTCTTGTGCAGCCTTTCTGACTGGCACGTGTGCTACTCTCTGTCTCTCTCTGTCTCTCTCTGTCTCTGTCTCTCTCTCTCTCACACACACACACACACACACACATGCACAAATATGAAAAACCTTTCTCATTTGCAAGGGTGAATTCTGAGAATCATAAATATAGGGATATTATTTCATACTTTTTCTCATGAGCATATAAAAGCTTCAATAGATTATATACTAAAGGAAGTTCAGAAGAGAGAAAAAAGAATATAGGGAATTCTAGAATTAAAATTCAGAATATCAGAAATTATAGACTTTAAAGAAAAGAAACACTTCTCCCCTCAAAGTTAGTAAGATATGCCTATAATAGAATAATCTGGGATGTTACATGCTACATCCTACTAATGGTTTATCCTTTTTAGAAGTTCTAATTGGTACCAAAACATCTATTTAACACAGTACTGTCCTAATTTATTAATTCAAAGAACACCTGTTAGCTGCAATCTTATCGACTCCCAGTAGAACAACCATCCTGCAGTGGAGAAACGCCATTCTGCTGCAGCTCCATCCCCCTGCAGGTTTTGCATGTACTAGTTCTCTGGTTTCTATCTAGATGTCCCCTCAAGTCTCATGCGCTCATAGGGGAAAGTGACTGGAAGGGAATGGAGTACGGAGCATTATGACTGAGTGCTGTCAGGAGGTGGGGCTTCGTGGTATAAGGCCAGTCAGTGTGGATGTGACCAAGGGGTTACATTTCCCTCCCCCGCTCTTTCCTTCACTCTCTCTGCTTCCTGTCCACCATGGCCTGAGCAGCTGTCTTTGCCAGGCCCTTCTGCCACGCTGCCATGGAGCCAGCCACCTACTGACTGAAACCTCTGCAAGCTAAGCCAAAAGAAATCTCTTCTCCTTAAATTGTGGGTGTGGGTATTGAGTCCCAGAGACAAGAAAAGTGATTAAGCCAATTAGTAATTCTCAAATTCTAGCATGTATTCAGATCACCTGTGGATCTGGTCCTCAAAAATCATTGCATAACCTAGATAGGGCTGAGGAGCCCAAAGACTTCGCAAGCTCTCCTAATGCAGAGGAGTTCCAGCCCACTTTAAAAACAAGCAAACCACATACATGTTCTTTGTCTGAATTCTCGAGGGAGCGAGATACACATTGTTAAATGGAGGAAGCTCAGAGTAAATAAACTGGAAGGCTGCTGTTTTGACTCTGGAAGTTGACCAAGCTCATCATGAACTGCGAGGGCTTCTGAATATGAAAACTAAGTTCACTCTGTGAGTTTATCACGGCCAATGGTCTATTTGCCTTTACTCCTAGCTTAAGGTTCAACCCTTTTACTCTCAGATTCGTCTGCTCATTTGCTTCATGGACCCACCTTTATTTATTTATTCATTCAACAGTTATCTACAAAGCATCCTCTATGTGTCGGACACTGGCTGAAACTCTAGGACTATCCATGAGCAAAAGCAATAAAAATCCTCACCCTTGCAGGCTTATGTCCCAGCAAGGGGGAGACAGACAACAACACATCTGTGTAATAAGCAATTAAATTATAAACTAAAAGTCAGAAGGCAGTAAGTATTAGGAAAGTGCAGGCTAAAAGAAATGAAGAGTATGTGTGGGCTAAGGGTGGAACAAAGTAGTGGTAATGTGGCTTCATGAAAAGGGACATCAGCCAGACATGGTGGCACAGATCTGCAAGCCCAGCACTCAGGAGGCTGATGCAAGAGGATCGTCATGAGTTTGAGATTAGCATGGCTACATGGTAATTTCAAGGCCAGCCTGAACTACTTAGTGAGACCCTGTCTCAAAAAAGAAAAGAAAGAAAGAAGAAAGAACGAAAGAAAGAAAGAAAGAAAGAAAGAAACAAAGAAAGAAACAAAGAAAGAAACAAAGAAAGAAAGAAAAAAGAGAAAAGAAAAAAGAAAAAGAAAGAAAAGCAAAATCTTGTAGCAAGGAGGGGGAGGTGGCATTTGAAAAGTGTGGAACCCAGGCACGAGGAACAGGCAAGCAACAGCACATTCCTGTGGCAAAGACAGAGCTGGCAGAGGGCGGGAGCTGAGAAGAGGAAGGGAGAGGGGACACATGGCCATGGCGACAGCAAGGCCCAGATCTGTCTGACTTTTGTTCAAGGAGAAATGAGAAGCCCAGGCCCACTGCAAGCAGAGAAATGAGATACCCTGGCAGGATTTTTAAAGGATGAGAATTTCTGAGACCTTATTAAACACAGATTGGATTTTAGTGATATGCCAGGTGCTGGGCTTGGGGCCAAGTTTCTAAAGACAAACTGAGAGAGCGCTTGTCCCTGGGGTCTCCAGGCCCTTGGTCCATCCGTAGCAAGACAGTGCTAGACAGAGGCCACTACCCAGGGTTCACTTCACACTGGCCACATCCACAGATCACCTCATCCTGGGGCCACAGCAAGGAGGCCTGGGGTCACCCTGCCCTGAACACACCGGGTGGTAGCCCATAGTAGTTCATCCATACCCTCTTTCCTTGGCTTCCCCATCTGTTTACACCATTTTCTGCAAAAGTATGTTTTTTAGGTCTGATAAGATAACCAGCTCTGAGAGCTTCAGGGTGTAATGGAAAACTGACAATTTTAATTTTCCCTCAAATTATCATACTCTAAAATAAATAGAATCGAGTAGATTCTCCAGTTATTCAAGCTGGCAGCGCCGCCTCAGCTCAAGACAGCCGACGAGTTGGTGGGCCAGAAGCGAGGAAAAAATTATCTTAGTTCCTGGAGAGAAAGCCTGCTCGTTATCCACAACTGAGATTGAGAGAGGGGGCTTCTGGGAAAGAGCCACGCGAAGCAGCCGTCTTCTTTGAGAACGTGAACTAGCTGGTCTCCCACTAAATTCTTTCTGCCGAGGAAGGATGTGAGAGCCACACTTCACCCCGACTTCAGATGTAATTCCGAGTGACTGGGCACGGCTTACCGTCCTCCACATCGGTTGTCAGTAGATACTAAAGAGATGGAACTTCCTCTCTGAAGACACCGGAAATCAACGACGGGTGCGAAAGATCACTGCTCAGGGAGCAGTGGGCTGTGTCTCTCTGCTCTCTGGGCTGTGTCTGCCTTCAGTACGTGTACACAGCTTGTACGAAGAGCGACAACATTTTTATCGAATGCCCGTGATGCCATCGGGTGGAAATGGCAAGATTCAGGGATCTGCAGGGATTCGGGAAAGAAAAATGCAACACAGTCCTACGTCAGCCTTCGGTCTGTGCTGGAGCGGAGCGCCTGCAGAGGGTCTGCTTTTGTCTTCCTGAAGCGGTTCCTCTGAAAACCCATGTCTTGAGACCAGCCAAGGCAGCAACACTTACAACACTCTAATTAATAGCAAGGTGCTAAGCCAAGCCCTTCTGTCTCTGAGCATGTGCTTATGTTCTCAGAGTTTTAATTTTTCTTTTTTCTTTTTTGCTGTTACCTTTCTTCTGCCAGATTTCACCAGTGGAATAAGGGAGCATAGGGAACAAATACAATCTCATATGCCCAGAGCGTGATAGATTTTACTCAAGCGGTAAGAACCAAGCTGTACATCTCGTTCTCCACCACAGTTCTGTAGGTCACGTCAGTTACAAGCTCAAAACAAAGACCATTATACAGGAAGCAAATGCTGCAAGTCACTAAGGTTAACTACAGTTGTATCTATGCATATCTTCTGCTCAGTTTACTTACCAGCTTTTTTTGTTTTGGTTTGGTTTGGTTTTGGTGTTTTGAGACAGGATCTCATGATGCTGTTCAGGCTGGCCTTGAACTCACTATGTAGCCCAGGCTGGCTGGCTTTGTACTTCCAGGGATCCTCCTGCCTCAGCCTCCCTAGTGCTGGGATTACAGGTGGGCACCAACATGCCCAGCTTTGATCAATCGTTCTTAGTCTGGTTTTTGTTTTTCATGGTATGGGGAAATGGAACTCAAAGCCTCCCATGTACTGGGCAAGAAGCACTCTACCACCGAGCTACACCCTAGCCTCCAATTTATTCTTTAAAATTAAAAGCAAAATTAGTTATTTTTGCCCATTCAGGGGCTCTTGAACTTCAGATCACCAGTGAAACCTGCTGCTGCCCTGGCCCTGGCCCTAGCCCTGGGTCCATCCCATCCACCTATACCTTCTTCTGCTCCTGCTTCAGGCAGCTAAGGACAGAGAATGAAGAAATGCAGCCCTGCCATCCCTGGCACCTTGACAGATCTGCCGGCCCTGGCATCGGCAGTGTCCTCCTCACTGCTGGCTAGCCTTTGATTTGGCCCTGGTTACCTATTTCCCTTACAACTCTTCCTAACTGTATCATGCTCTCCAGCACCATCCTCAGGAGAGGACCGTGGTATATGTCACACAGGACAGCCTTGTCCTTCCCTGCTATCACCAGCTGAGCCCTGAGGAACCTACCTCCCATGCCCTCCCCTAAGGCAGGGAAGCACTATCATTCTGATCCCCAGGTTAAGGTTAACTATCGTGCAGATTATCAGATGCCGCCTCCTGCAGCATCCACAGGGACATCCCACTTGTGCGTCTTTAACCTGGCATCATCTGTGCCCTGGCTTCCACCCTTTGTCTGCACGCATGCTCCCCTTTTATCTCATCTGCACGCACGCACACAAATATGCAATTCTTTAATCATTTCAGCCTTTTAGTTTGCAAATTGCCTTGTGTAGTAATTATGTGTTTACATGACAGTTTCCAACTGGTCCAGCAGATTGTAATGGCTGTTGTGACCCTGATCCCTTGAGAGTCTGATTAAAACAACCAGACTTGCTCCCTGGAGACACACGCACACACCACTCACACTCACGATTCGTGCGTCCGCATCTGCATTGCTCACTGACCTCTGTAGGAGATGTTGCTGCTGCAGCCAGGATTTCCAGCTCTGCCTCCTTCCAGGCACACTGGAGGGTGACTCCTCCTTGCTAACATGAGAGAAGTTGCTGCTTTGGCCAATGAGATGTGAGTGGAAGTGATAGGTGTGCCATGCTGTCTCTTTTTGCCCAGTCAGTGTGGGTCCCGGAACAAGGAGGACCGAGAGCATACCCAGCCCTCAGAGATCACGTAGGTAAATGAGAAACAGACCCTGTTGTTAGGAGGCTGAGGTTGAGGCAACCGTAGCTTCATAGCACACACCCTCTGACAGGCAAGTGATCTTCCAAGCCAGAGAAGCCTCCCTGTAAGAGCTGAACTGCAGTAATCTCCTTTTTCCTAATCAACAAGTTCCTCCCGCTGCATATTTCTGTCCTCTCTGTGCTCCTCCCCAGAGCGCTCTTCTCAGCTTCCTTCCGGGAGCTTGCCCTTCAGATGTCCCTTGTCAGTGACCTCCCTAGAGAGGTCCTCCTTGGCCTCTTTCCTCCACTCCAGCCATTCACAGGCATCACCATTTCTTTCTTTCACAGAGTGTGTCACAGCCCATAACGACCTTATTTATTCTCTGTCTTTCCTCTGGCTCTGAGGGAAGAATTCACAGCACAGTATTCTCACCATCAACAATGACGCTTAGGTAACAAATGGGGTGCTGCCTTTACCCCAGGTGAACTTAATGTGATAAATGCAAAACATGGACTCTTCACTTGTTTAGTACAAGTGGACCACAAAATGGACCACAAATGTCCTATGGCATTGCAACCCTCGCACTCTTCTCGGCTGCACCAATAGAGGGAACAGCTCTAGCTACTGGCCAGACATCTGACTGTCTGGACGCATATCAATACATAACCACTGGACCTTGGTGTTTACCTTGTCACCATTAAGAGGTCAGCTTGACTTTGTGGTTTCTCTGCGGAGTCATAGCCAGCAGTGCTAACCACCTTTGGTCCTGACTCAGTTAAATGGTGATTTCTGTAATTCATTGGCATACGGATTTCACCGTGTTCGCTCTTAGTTTTCCCTTGATTCAGCATGTACACCCAATGGTCTTCCTTCACAGGGATGGGAAGACAAAGTCCTGCAGTCTCAGAAGGCATGAAGTGGCTAACCCTCCAGTATCCACGGATGGAGGGGTCACCCTTGCGGCAGAGCCCATGATTATTTCTTGCTCAATGAGTGAATAAAATTCAGTATTATAAAGCCACAAAATGTTTGGTTCATTTGGCTTTCTTATAATTAATTTTATGGACATAAAAGACAACATGTTCTACTTTCAAAACCCAAAGCTTTAGCCTTTTTATTTCACTTGCATACAAAAAGTAACATGTTTTTATTAAAATTTTTTTCAGAAAAGCATAATTAAAATCAGTGTGCAAATTCCCTATTTTCATTGTCTTTGTAAACTACGTTCACAAGACAGACCTAACATCTCAGAAGAGATTAGGACGTTGTGACCCTCCCCTTTGACTATGCAAGGGAATCTGCAGAAGAGCAGCCAGAAACATACAGCTGTCCCAATACTCCTCTCTCATAAACAGATTGCTTTAGGATCTTCTGAATTATTAGAATGAGATAAATTTAAGTAATTCAGAGAATAGCCAAACAAAATGTTTTAAAATTGCTAGAGATATAACCTTAGTTTCTAAACACAAGTAAGCTTAGTTACGTTTTGGTATTGTTTTTTAATTAGCTTTACATCTTCTGCATGGCAGGGTATACTGCAAAATGGTATCCCTTAAAATGGAATCACACCCCAATGCCCCATGTTTTATGTAACATAACTGGTGTGTGATGGCTACCTATTTCTATTTCATGCAAAAATCCACATGTACTACTTAAAAC
Organism: Chinchilla lanigera; assembly: GCF_000276665.1. NCBI lineage: Eukaryota > Metazoa > Chordata > Mammalia > Rodentia > Chinchillidae > Chinchilla > Chinchilla lanigera. The sequence continues at coordinate 4,165,970 of NW_004955496.1, read as the reverse complement.
TAACACAAATTTTTCAAGATGATGCTAGGTATTTTTTTCTTCTTCATTCTCCTCCTTTCAATCTGTTTTTACAAGGAAGTTATCTAGCATCAGTTGCCCTGCTTTAAGATACTGTAAGTAATTGGGTGGTACTTACTGTCTATACAATTGAACACATAAACCTGTGTGTAGGGGTATGTGTGTGCTGGGTACAGGGCCTCTGAAAAAGTGCTGTGCATGCAAGTCATTTCTCAATTCCTCATTGTTACAGCACGGTCTTCAAATGAAAAATACAAATGATTCCTTTTTGTTCTCCTAGAGAATTTCAACCAAATACAGACATAACTTCCACACAACTAGTTGCTATAGAAATGCAAGGGGACAAATGACACTGAATGGTGCCATCAGAAGCTGTTGCTGAAGTGGGCAGCAGCAGCATCGAGGTTATGGGGAATAATGCTGACTGCGGTATTCTTGACTTCATGTTCACTAGAAAGCGAAGGCACTCAGTCCCAAACCGAGAAGTCCTTCACAGCTAAAAATAGCACCTCTAAAGGAAAACACTTCAGCAAGAATTCCAGAGTAGAAAGTCAGTGCATGCACAGAAAGATTTCTCTCTACAAAAATGGCAAAAATTTAATGAATAATGCCTTCAAAGGATGCCAATTACTTTTCTTCATTTCATAGGAAATAACATTGTATGAATCAACGAAAGCTTAAATTTCCTACACAAGAACTGCAGACACCTTGGCTCCCAAGAGGGGATACTTCCTCAGGTTCCTACATGCCTGCCATTTAATTGGCTAAAGAGCTTGTTTTGAAATCTTGCTGTATGTCAGCATTCAAGGAAACATCAAACCTTTGTGTTTTTAAAAAAAAAAAAATCTAAGGGTAAATCTATTTAAAACATTTGGCTCTGTTTGGGGCTGGTTTGGCATGATGCTGGATTGCTAACAAGGCATCTGGTAGATGTAAAGGTGACTATTAAATTCTTGTTGCCTTTGATCTCACCAATTAAGTTTTAGAAGAGAGAAGAGGTTCTATCATTCAGCCTAGAGATTACAGTGTGAGGAAGAAGGTATTTTAGAAGGCTGATATATTTTTGAGCTCTAAAACTAAAATATCTTCATTTTGAAAAATATAACATTGATATACCCATTCATAAAATTGAACTCCTATTTCACAATATTGTCAGCTGCAGGAAGGAAGGAAGGGTGTGGTAGTTTGCATCTTAAATGTCTCCAGAGGCTTGGTCCCCAGAGCGGTGCCCATGGGAGAGACCAGAGGGGAGGTCTGCGGCACACTGGGTACATGTCCTTGGAGGCAACCATGGGACTTTGGCCACTGCCTCACTCTCTCTTCAGCTTCTGGCCATAAGGTGAGCAGTTTGCTCACTCTTGCACCTTGACACGCTGCTCACCACAGGCCCCCAGATGATGCAGCCAACCAGTCATGGGCTGAAACCCCCAAAATGTGGGTAAAATCAACCTTTCCTCTTCATGCACTGATCACCTCCAACAGCACTACCGTGGAGAAAGTTGCCATGGAGAGAAACATGGAGGGAGTGGGGCTGGGGGACAGCAGTGAAAGAGAGAATCTTCTCTCAGAAAATGTGTCAGAACATGAGTCTTCACATATGCCTTCCCCCAATAGGAAATACGAATCATGTCACTTCAATTAGCCTGTATTATCAGTACTGGACTCAAAATTACATCCAAATCAGCATCGTAGTTAAGTGAAGAACATGAGTTACAATACTGGACAGGCATGAGCTCAAAGTCAAGCTCCTGCACTTGCTGTTGACCTTGGTCGTGATTTAATGCTTCTCCTGAGTTTTCTATCGAATAAATGGAAAGTCACTTATCACACGATGACCTGAATTCGGAATGAATGCACTATTGAAATTGTCTCTCATTTGCACACTCTATTCTTTCCTTTGTAAATTAAGTGACTTCTGTGCTCTTCTCCCTCCAAACTGTTTTGTAAGGAATTTTCCCTACCACTCCTCCTTCCGGGCCTCCAAGCAGCGCTATAAGCTGCCGGACAGTCCTTTGAGTACCTCCCACCCAGGATCTCAGCCTGCATACTGCGCCTACCAAGTGGGTAACCTAACTGAGGCTTCCCCTAACTTCTGTTCACTTTGACCCAGGACAGAAAGCAAGAGCACATCCCAGACCCCTTGCTGTCACATATCACCACCCTGTGGTAGCAGATTGATTTTACTTCAATATTGTTTTTGCCCCTGCCTTAGTTCAGATTCGCATGAGATCAACATTATTTTCGTAGGAAGCTCAGTGGAAGAGCCTCCGTTTTATTCAGAGCAGTCTGTCCTATAATGAGAATACTGCAGGAAGTCTCCTTGTTGAGCACAATAAAGATTTATGCTTTACTTGTGTCACAACCCAGTGCAGATTGCAGGACAGAATCCGCTCAAAGTTTCTTCTGTCTCGTGGCCACCACACCTCCGGAGGGCTCAGGGTCCCCATGGACTGTGTGCGGCAGGCAGTGGGGAAAAAGGTAAAGTGTGGTTTCAGACTCACTGGGCCTACAACTATGGCGCAGGGCAATACAGCTGCAAGTAAAGTTCCTATGTGATAAGACAGTGCTGGAACACATGGTGTTCACTGCCAATTCCCTGCAGTTTAAAATTCTTACAAAGTCCCCCGTGCTCAGGAGAAAATGAGTTGTTTTTTTCCTTTTATTTTAAACAGAAAAAAAAATAACAAAATAACAACAATGAAGACAAAAACAAAACTATACAAAGCTAATAAAAATGATGCAGGATTTCAAAACAAGGTGATAGGAATTAACTGTGGCTGTTATATTACATATTGTTATCTTCAATGAAGTTGCTCAGATTACCAGGTGTAAGAGTCAAGATGGATCAAACAATTAAAGACAATAACAAGTAATAAAAAAACATACAATTTTGCTTGCTGGTCATCGGAACAACTAATTTGAAGAGAACAATATGCAATATAGCAACTCTTGCTGAATTCCTACCATCTTGTTTAATGAGAAAGTGAGTTTTTGATTAAACTTTAATTTTGCTCACTGGGAATAATTCCTTTGACCCTTTCTTCCTTGGCCCTCTGCCCTTCTGTTTACCTTTTATTGTTTATTCCATTTTGCTCACTTTAAAATACATATAGTCAAGTGTTTCAGGACCAAGAGGTAATTTTAAAGTGCAAGCAGTCAAAGGTGTTCAAATCTGATATTCCAGACTCCTTGACAGTACGAGTTCTTCAAAACCTTGGCAGGCATCCATTGTTTGCCTCCCTGTGTAATTCTCAAATCTTCTCTTCTTCTCTACTTCTCTCTTTCTGCCTTAATCTGATCTTTGCCATGAACCAAGACGTGTTTTTCAACTCAAAAGTTTTCCTCGGTCTTTGTGGCTCCATTTCACATCTGGAAGCAGTTGACTCTCCAACCATGTATCATTAGAAATTTTTGGACTCTTTCTATTGTTTTCAATCCAGTTTGAAAACTGGCTGATTCTTTCCAAGCTTGTTGCTTCCCTGGGACACCTTACCAAAGAAAGCCAATGACAGCTGTCACAACTGACGCTACTTCTTTGAAAAGACATCTCCTACAGAGATGGTTCTCAAAGTGTGGTCTGAAAAATCCTGTGAGTCCCAAAGATGCTCTCAGTGGGTTCAAGAGATTAAAATTATTTTAATAATGATGCCAGTGACATTTTTTACCGTGCTCATATTTGCATAGGAGAACCTGCTCTTATGTTAGCACAGATCAAGACAATGTCACCAAATTGTGTCTTTGTGTCATAGCACTGTGTTATATTGTACACTGGATTATTTTCATAAACATGTTCTCACAGTTTAAAAACAAGTTGCACTTTAAGAAGCCCTTGATATAATAGTCAAAACCACCTGTTTTATTAAACCCTGCCATCTAGATCTTTCCAATATTTGGTGAGACCAGGAAGAAAGAACAGGCCAGCACCAGAGACGCACACAGAGCCGAACAGCTCTCTCGAGGAAAGCCGAAGTGCCATTGTTTGAGCTGCAAACTGAACTCATCTCTTTTTCATGGAACTCTATTTTTTTTTTCTTGAAAGAACAAGGGGTAAACAAAATATGGTTAGTCAAACTTGGGAATTTGGCAGTCATGTTCTTGAAAATAAATGAAGTGAGCCTGTCACTTGAAGGCAACCTGACAGTCTTTACTGCCAATGACAAAATCTGAGCTTTCAAGTAAAAATTAAAATGTTGGAGAAGTTGTATCCACCATCATGAGCTTGACAGCTTCTGCATACTTAAACTTGTGTGGCGAGGTTACTGGTGATATTAACAGATGAGATTTTTTAGAAATATTGTATAGTGAAATGTGCAAGCATTTTGTGAAGCAGTATTTGCCAGGTATCTAATGCAAGGTATTATAAAACCATGTATAAGTAAAAGATTCATTTAAAATGCAAATAAGGCAATGGATTACAATGGAAAAAATATGAAAAGTTTGTAAACATGATTTCAGATTCTATGCTATAATAAACTTCTATTAAATTATCACTTTGGTGCTTTACTCAGTGGCAGAACGTATGCTTAGCATGCACAAGGCCCCAGTTTTATTCCCCAGAAGAAGGAAAAGAGAGACAAAGAGAGACAGAGACAAAGAGACAGAGAGACAGAGAGACAGGGAGGGAGAGGGAGAAAGAGAGCAAGAAGAGGTGAGGAAGGAAGGAAAAAAGAAATCATCATGTGCTGTGTTATGATGTAGTGGTGTAGAAAGTTTACGATTATCTAAAAAGACTATTAAAATACTTCTTCAAAAGATGGAGTGTTGTTTTTCAATACACATCTGTGGAAGGCTGAATTTTCTTCATGGCTTCAACTATCATGATGTAGTGAATGAGAAGGCAAATGAGATTCTGGATGCCTTCTAAGAAGATTGACAATAGCTTTTACAAAATCACAAGTATAAAACAATGCCATTTCCATTAATATTTGGCAAATTATCATAAAATATATTATGGTATAGTAGTAAAATGGACGTGACATTTTTATTTTCAGTTCATTAATTTAAAAAAATTTTCTGCTTGAATTTTCATACCATAACCCTTGGATATAACATACAAACTTGTATGATCCTCTATAGTATTTAAAAGGGTAAAGGAGTTCTGAGAACAAAAAAATCCAGAGAATCACTGGCCTAGAGGTCAGCACACTTCCTTCTGAAGGTCTCTACCAGCCCATTGCCTGTTTCCAAAACAGTCTTCACGCACCCTGGCCACAGCCATTGCTCCAGTGGCATCCCAGCCACCTCCATCAGATGGTAGCAGAGTGGAGCACTGGCAAAAGAGTGGGCACCCCTCCCAACACCAAAGCCAAAAATATTTACTGTTTAGCCCTTTGCAGAAAAAGATGGCAGATGCCTGTCCTAGAGCTTTGATCCTCAATCTAGCTGCACCTTAGAATCCCCAAGAAAACTTCAAATCATACTAACAACTCTAATGCCTCCCCCCAGCACAGAGGAGGTGGGATCAGATGTTTAAATTTTTAAAATATATTACAGTGAAATGCACAGTATCGTGAATCCCCCTCAAAATAATCCTCTTCCTTTCAAACACACTTGTCCCATTGTTCTTGCACCTTCTGAAGCAGTTCTGGAAGTCCTCATTCATGCGCATCTTTAGTTGCACTGTCATGGCTGCCTCAATGTCCTGAGTCAATTCAATATATTTCCTTTCATGGTCATTTTGACTCTGGAGTGAATAAGGTGGATGAGGATACACCATGATGTTTGTACAAGCCCGCCTTTCTGTTGGATGGCACTGGGCAGTTCACCAATTTTTTATCACATCTGGTAAAGACACTCACAGGACACAACATTTACTATAGCAAGTACTTTCCAAACTGCCGCAGCTCAAAACACACACATACACATATCCATTTCTCATGCAAATCACTGTTAAGTGTGCTTTGTGGAGGTCTCTGCTGGCACAGGGATCCAGCTGCTTCTGGCAAGAAATCACATCCTTCAGAGCTCCTTACTAGACCCCTCCCTGTCCCAGGGTAGATGAGAGAAAAGCTAGGCCTTGGAGACTGCCTGCAAGGCTTTTATGGGCAGGGCATGCAGAGGTGGGCAGGACTCCTGCTAGCCAGAAGTCAACCATAAGGTCACAACTGACCACAGTGAAGACTCAGCATGTCATCTACCTCTCTGTCAAAGAAGAAAGCCAAACAAGTTCATGAACCAGCTCTGTTCCTGTCCCTCCTTCTTCCCCTGCTGGTCTCCAGGAAGATGCAGTCCCCTCAGCCCCTGAAGCTGGAGAGAACTGCCTCTGGAGCCAGCAGGTCCTATTCCCAGAGCCTGTGACACAGCATGGCAGAGGAGCTTCTGAAGGAGTGATTCAGTTTATTAAGATGCAATTATAGGGCTGGGGATATAGCTCAGTGGTGCAGCACCTGCCTGGAAAGCCCAAGGTCCTGAATTTGATTCCTGGTATAAAAAAAGAGAGGAAAAAAAAAAAGATGGGAATACAACTTGCAGAAAGGAATGAAGCCGTGACAGTACCTTGACTTACTCCAATGAGATGCATAACGCAAGTCTGACCTAGAAGACTAACAAGAAAAGAAACGTGTGTGGTTTTGTAAGCCATTGTTTGAGATGATTTGTCATAGCAACACTAGAAAACAAAAGCAGTCTTTTTTCCATGCTCAGTGAGGTTCCTGAAATTTCAGTCTTAGCTTATGACTATTTTACTGAAAATTCCCTAGTGCCCCCTGTTTGTTCACTTAGCAAGTGTGCATTAAACGAGGAGCCATGGGGCAGTGCAGTGAGAGGAGAACATGTCCCCTGCAACCACCCTGCTTAAGGGACAGTGATTCCAGACACAACCTGAGCCCTGCAGAGAGCCACTCAGTGCCTCAGGGTCCAAACCAAGCAAACTCAGCAGGTCTGGAGGGAAAGAAAAACCATCTGGAGACTGAGTAGAATGCACTCTTTAAAACCCAAGGCTGTGCACTCTTCTGCAGTCTTTTGAGGAACACCCTTCGCCAAGGATGAAACTTGTTTCCTGTCTTCCTACTCCTGTCTACCTGGGAAATTCCTTCTTCCATAGCAGCTATCTCAACCATCAGTCCAGAGAAGGAAGTTCACTCCTTCTAGATTCCCTCCTTTCTCAAAGCAAATTTAATTCATCCAACTTAATATTTATATCTTTGAATCACGACAGCCCCTTTCCTGATGCTCAAATACTGAGAAGAGTTCCCAGTAAAATTCTTTTTCAATAAAGACTGACAGTTTTATTTCATTTATTTATTCTCTCAGGAAAAAAAGTTCACCAAAATACATACTTTGCCAAAACTTAATTTTGTAGGAAGATCAATAGTATCCCAAATCCCAAAATAAGAAAAACTGGCACACTTTTCTCTTTTATATCTTTCCCGGTGCAAGGCTCCTGTCCTGTCAGACAGTGAATGACTTGCAGAAACAAAAAGTTCAAGGAAGTTTGAGAAGTCTGTAGAGTGATGACCCCACCAAACAGGGCTACACAGGGAGGAGTCCACATGTTCTTCATTAAGCAAAGCTCCGCAAGTCCCACCGTATGGAAGTGCATAGGATTCAGCGCAGAAGTCTATAATATAAGCCATGTACATCCCATAGTTTCAGCAGAGATCCATAACAAAGAACCCACTGGGGACTGAGTTTCCATGCAACACCCCGTTTGGATGTGTGCTTATCATCTGTCTACAAAAACGGGAGGAAAAATCAGCCTCTTAAAACCATTTCTAGTTAGGATGTAAAACTCATGTTGTGAACTATTTTGCTGTGTACTGTCACCATCTACTCAGAGGCTAAACTATTCTGCTGTGCCCAAATTCCACATATTTTCAAGCATTTCTTCAACAATTTTTTTTTGCCTACTATGTGGAAGTTGCTGGAGATTTTTTTAAAAAGCCCTTAGAGAGTAATTAACAGTTGATGGGTAGAGTAAAATTTATTCTGACCACAGGAACTTTTGTGTATGTGTACGTGTGTGATATTAGAGATTACATCCAGGGCCTTTTCAGTGAGATTTTTTTAATTTTGAGACAGGGTCTCACAAAATCTCTAAATTGCCCAGACTGGATCTAACTTGCTTTGCAATCCTCCTGCCTCCACCTTCCAGAGTGCAGGCATGACAGCTGTGCACCACCACACCCAGGGGCACACAATCTCAAATATACAAATACCTGCTAGCAATACAGGAAGTTTCCCTGAACTGTGTCACATACTCATTAAGAACTTCATCTAGCATCTGGCGTGCACCGGATTCCCATTGGACCCATGGTACATTTTCTGAACACTGAACATCAGTAGTAATCATCCACAATCCTCGTCTATACCTCCCAACACAGTATCGGTTTCCAGGGGGTATTGATTTTGTCCTGTGCGGTCTAACCTAACCATGGTGGCACTGAGAAACCAGGAATCCTCCCCCTAGGAGGACAGGAGCTCTTTTACCTCTAGGTCAATAATCATTAAAACCAACCAATCCATTGTTAGGCTTAATGCAACAGGAGCCACTGCGACAGCCAAGCCACAATTACCCAGCAATTAGGCTGATAGCTGCATAATCAAGTCCACAGATGCACCCATGGTCCCTCCTGCTGAACTAATCTGGATGGTTTCAAAGGCTTTCTTTTTTAAAAGCAGCTTCTGAAGCTCCAAAGGTAACTGCATCCGAAACTTAGGAAGCAGAAAGAACAGTAATTCATTCATCTTCTATAAGCTTGATTTTTAAAGAGGAGAAGAGGTCATTGCCAATTTCTACCTCTGAGTGGAATATGCTCTGAGCCATCACAAACATTTGGCTGCCAGAGAGTGCCTCCTTTAGTAAATAATGAATCCCAGCTCTTAGGAATGTTCCCAAGTACAGGTAAAAATTGGAGTGTATTTTTTTTGTTTTTTTGGTTTTTTTTTTCCGGTACCGGGAATTGAACTTTCAACCTTGTGCTTGCCAGGCAGGTGCTGTGCCTCTGAGCTAAATCCCCAGCCCCTGGAATGTATTTTTTTAAATTAGGGTGTATTTTTTCCCATGATGAAAAATCCAGTTAGCAGTGCCAGGCTGCTTCTGCAGATCTATGACACTGAAAGGTCTGAGATGTCCTTGCCCTTGCCCTCACAAACACAGAGATGCTGCGGCAGCTTCTACAGCTCCATCCCCTTTCCAACAGGAAGACAGGATGTGGAAGAAAGGAAGGATGGTGCCAGAGTCTGGAAGGAAGACTCCAAACTTCCTGCGCTAAAGGCTGGTTCTCCAGCTTGTGGTACTACAGGGGTGTAGGAGCCTAGGCCACAGGGCTGATGGAAGTCAGGTCACCGGGGCTTGGCCTTGAAGGGATCTTGGGAGCCCAGGTCCACCCTCTCTCTCTGCTTCCTGGCCACCTTGTGGTGAGCAGCTCCTCCGCCCCAGGCTCCCGCTGTGAGTTCTGTGTCACCACAGCAAGCACTGACCAAACCTCTGAGACCATCAGCCAAAAAAACAGCCCCTCCTTCCTAAGTTGGTTTCCTCAGGTGTTCACTGCAATGACAGGAAGCTGCTTGACACCAAGAGAGGGCCCAGGGTTCACAACATTGGCCTTGGAAGTGGACTTCCTGCTAGACTTCAAAGGCTTCCATGGCACCAACACCGGAGACCATGACGCAGTAAGAAAAATAGCAAGCAGACCGGGCCTCCTCCTCTGAGTGACAGACAAGGCCACAGTGCTCACCACAACCTGTCCTGGCTGAGGTGAGTATCTGCTGCTTCTTCCCCACTTTGGGTTTTGGCCTCACTTTATTTTTGTCCTCTGGAGGTGTTTTGAAGATATCACAGAGTTATGCCAGTTTCTGAAAGCACTGTGTCCCAACCAAGCCACTTTCTGAAACCCTCCTGACCCTGCCCCAAGTTCAGTTCCAGAACTTCCCTTCAGGACTCCTGCTCTTTGAGGGCCCCAGCTTCCCTTCGCTGTGGAGTCTCCTTCCCTGGGTCAAACTTTCCATTTATAGCTGTGTTCCTGGTGGTCTTTGCATGGACACCTTTGACAGCGTCATGAGTGGTCACGGTCTGGTTTCATTCAGTCCTTTTTTCAATTCAAGTGACATAGCCTCATATGTCATGCTTTGAAATGCTAACTCAAGAGGAACCAGAATATGGTGAACAGAGAATATGACAGATAATCAGTAGGTGAAAGCTCTAGGCAGCTCTGTCCAACTAAGGATACAAGTGACCCTAGGAAACCATCAAGGGACAGGAATGGAAGGGACCTGCAACAGTACAAGGAGTCAAGTGACATTAACATGTCTGAGAGCTGTCAACACTGAGGCTACACATGGCTCGGTACATTACCTTCTATTTACATTTGTAAGTGGCAGAATCAGGATGCGAACTCATGAGTCTAAGCCTAAAGTCTAAAACTTCCTGCTGCACCAGGTCACCTCATGAAATCTGAAGCTCTCCTCTGTGAACTGATGAGGGTGTGGAACTAGAATTTGAAAGGCCATTTCCGTTCCCCACCCAAGGATTCTGGATGATGAATAGCAGTATTTGCATTTATTCTGTTTATTGCCACCTGACCTGCAGATGAAAGGACCAAGAATAAGGTGAGGTGATATATGTTTGTGGGGTTCTGAACTTTGGCAAGCCCTTTTCAAAACAGCATACATCATGGATTTGATCTGCCATTTGAACCTCCCAGTGAAATCAATTTTTAGATCCTTATCCTTTAAAATATGAGTACCTCACTTCAAGAATTGTGTGGGTTGCTGCACAAAGAGGGACTGTGAAGTAAACCCTTAAACTGACAAAACCACAAAACCAAATGGCAGCAGGGTGTGGTGGTGCATGCCTGTAATCCCAGCACTTGGGAGGCTGAGGCAGGAGGATTGCAAGCTCAAGGTCAGCCTGGGCTACAAAGTGAATTCAATGCCAGCCTAAAGTGCATAGTAAGACCTTGTCTCAAAGAAAAAAAAAAAAAACAAGAAAACAAAAAAAAAAAAAACAAAAAAACAACAACAATAAAGCAAATGGCATAGTCCTTTTCTCTACTCAGCTCACTAAACCCTATCACTTTACCATCTGCACAATCCTGAAGAATACCTTGGCCAGCTAGTAATTTAAAAAAAGGAAGGCACAATCAATCATACAACTAATGAGGACAAGTGTAAACGTGCAAGCATTCTACAATTTAGCATTTTTAAATTTTTTATTTTAAAGAGTAAAAGAAGGACAACATAGCAGTAGGGGGATACATTGACTTACAAACAAAGTGGTAGGATATTGTCAGTGGTTGTTATTTTACCTATTGGTATCTTCAAGATAGTTTCTCAGGAAAATAGACAAGTAATAGTGAGTAACAGACAGAAATGGCAGGAAACTGTCAATGGTTGTTGTACTATACCCTGGTTTCTCCAAAGTGGTCTCTAGGAAAAACAAATAGAGCCATACATGAGTGATCAATCAAATAATCATTGAGCTCCAAGCCCTCCTCCACCGCAGCCTGTACAGTCAGGGGAAGAATGGCCTCCAGGGGGTCTCCCCGGGCGCCGCGCAAGGTCCTCCTGGTTTCCAGCTCCCGAATGGCTCTCGCGTCCCCAGTCAAGTCGACCTCTGAATCCTCGGGAGTCAGTATTCTCGTGTTCTCCGAGTCCTTGTTCATCAGCTGCTCCTCCGCTGACTCCGGGCCTTTCTGGCTCTCAAGGGCAGGGTCAAGAACGACCTGCCCGTGGCATATTTTCCCAGAGGTTTCACCTTGTCGGGATGGTTCATGCACGTCTCCGGGAGGGCCTATTGTGTCGGTGCTTCTCTGTGACATGGTGGTTCTCGAATGCGCAGCATAGGCCGACCCGAGGGCCACCGCGGGTCTCCGCGCCCCTTCCCGGGTGCTTGTGTCTGCCTTTCCGGGCGCCAGCCGCGTGGCCTCTTGGGGCGGGGGTGCGGGACTGGGCGCCTGCCTAGTATTTTTTAAACAAATAAAAATCAGCAGTATTGAGAAACGGAGAACACACCAAAGCACTAGAGGAAGGAGTTCAGAATGACACTCCTTTTCTTTGGGGGACAATTTGCAGAATCCATCAAACAGTTCTTAGAGTTTTGCATATTACATTTGACCCACAAGTTTATTTGAAATAAAATCATAAATGTGTGCAAAGTGTTCATCACAAAAATATCTGCAGAAATGTTTATAATGGATGAAAATTAGCACAGAGCTGAAGGGTTAATAATAGTCGACTGGTTAAACTATGGTTTATTCTTATAATGGAAGTCTGTGGCATTAAAAATAAAACAAAGTTATGTGGCATAAGCTAATGTTCAAAATACATTGCTTAGTTGAAGAAATGCAAATTATAAATGCATGGTTGTGTTTTTGCTTTAAATATATGTATAATGCATTTCTCAAAAGTCAGAGTAATTATCTCTGGTGAGATTATGGGTGATTTCATTTTCTTTTTTGTATGCTTTCCGAAGTTTCTACCAGGATGACAGAATTCTCTTACAATCATTTTTTAAATGTATTAAGTGAAATTTTGTAACACATACCAATATATCATCATAACAACATAGTATTTCAAATGCTAAATTCACTGTCCTTTCAAACAAACAAGCAATCAAACAATAAATCTGCATAAAATCCACTGCTGGCCAACTGTGAGCCAGCACACAGAGCCCATGACCAGGTCTATGCTTTTTGAGAGAACCCTAGGTGTTCCTCTCCTTCCATGGTTTTTTTCTTTTTAATCTTTATTTATTTATTTTTGTTTATTTATTTATTTATTTTGGTATTTTTGAGACAAGGTTTGGCTATGCAGTTCAGGCTGGTCTTGAACTCACAATGATCCTCCTGCCTCAGCCTCCCGAGTGCTGCAGGTTTTTTTAGTTATCTCTTCTACATTAAATTTATTGTATGTGTAAACTTAACTTTTGAAAGCAAAATTGTTAAAATAAATATTACCTTATAAAAGTTTTTATTCTGATGTTTCTCACGTAGACTTCTGGGAGTTATAAAAGCAATGTGTTTATAGAATATTTGCTTTAACACCTTGCATTTCTGGAATGTGAGTACTTCGAGCCAATGTGCAGCTGCCCAGCAATAACTGGGCAAAGGTACATGGAGAAAGATGATGTCGCAAGTGTTTTCTGTTCTTCTTTTTCCTTTGGACTTTTTTTTAATAGGAAAAATCTTTAAAAATCACATCAAGAAACCACAGTATAAGGGCTGGGGATTTAGCTCAGCGGCAAAGCGCCTGTCTGGCAAGCGCAAGGTCGTGAGTTCGGTTCCCGGTACCGGAGAAAAACCAAAAAAAATAAAAAATAAAAAATAAGAAACCACAGTATAAATTTAAACCCTGGTGAAATGAGAAGTTGAATTAATTTGCTGGCGTAGAAATCATTACAATAACCACCTGGAACTGGATGCTTGTTACTTAGATTTCCTAATATTCATGATCTTATTTAATCTTCACAGGCACTCTACAAAACAGATATGATCATCACTATCCTCCTACACAGGAAGAAACCAAGGCTCAGAAAGTTTAAATCATTTGGATGATTTGGAAGTTCACCTCATTTGAGAAAAATCACAGCAGGAAAAAGGAGAGCGAGGTGCTGAACACAGTGTCTCTGACTCCAGGCCACCCCATCTTCTCCTCTATGTGCACACTGAAGTCACCTCCGCAACCGGACCCCGTGTTGTGTCTGCTTTTCTCATCAGTTCCCTGTGAGCGCCTTGCAGAATGCATCTCCTCCCATCCTTGGGAAGCACTATTAGGAAGTTATTCAAACTCACAATTCTGAAACACCTTGAATGATATGGTGAAGTAGCCCCAGCGTAAGGTTCTGCATGTGACCAATGAATATGAATGTGTAGTTCATGTCTTCTTCATCCCCAGCTTCAGACACAATGCCTCTGGACAGCAAAGCTTTAAAGTACAATTCCAAGTCTCCTAGTCTATTTTTAATTTGTCACCCCAGTCTTACCCAATCATTCCCACAATGCTTATTCTGTGCAAAGTTCCCGCAGTGACAGTTTTCATCACGTGGAGACTCAGCACCATGCACCCCATCCTAGGCGACCCTTCTCTCACGACACTTGGTGTCTGTGCCTGGTGCCATCTGAAGGTGCTGCCTGAGCGTGTCACTCTTAATACTCTTCCTGTCCTTACTCATCACTGTGGCTACCGCTAGAGCCAATGGAACCCACAGAGGTAAATGTGAAAGGCAGCACTCACTCTGACCCGTGCCAGAACTTCCAGCTCAGACTGCGCCCAAGAAAAGAGCTCTCCAATATGAGAAGGATCACCCAGGTCAGATGGGCTTCCACTCCCAAAGCTCGATCTTTTGGATTTACTACAATGCCCACTTCTATCAGGAAAGTGGTTATCACAATGACAGAAGAGTTTAGACAGGTGCTAAGCAGAGTTCCTTGTAGAACTAGAGCCAGCCTTCCCCAATACCTTTGCCTGCCCAACTTTCCCTGAATCACAGCCTCTTCATGTATTCTTCATCACATATCAGCCTTTCTTTGTGCTTTGTTGACATCTGACATAGCTAGCATTACCTCAAGTCCATCCAGTAGATTTTAACAACTGAAACTAACAGGGAAAAGTATCCTAAGGTTGAGATTTCTTTCTAGGAAATCCCTCTGCATCTCCGCAATGTTTACCTAAATAGGCTACCAACTGGCTGAGACAATATCTAAGCTCTGCGTCCCAAAGATGCTCAGGCTCACTGGATTGCCTATGTCTTGGATGCCTGGACTGTGGGCACTTTCACAAAAATACCCACTTTCAAAGGTCAGTTTGAGTCTCTATAATACAACACCATAGCCTGGGTGGCTTATGCCTCAGAAAGTTTTTTTTCCCACAGCTCTGGAATGTGAAAGTCCAAGATCAGGGTGCCAGCATGGCCAGAGGTCAGGTTTTGATAAGAGCCTTCTTCCTGGTTTTTAGTCTTCTTGTAACTTCACATGGTATAGAAAGGGGAGATATAAGAAAGGAGGAGAGGAAAGAAAACGAGAAGGAAAGAGAAGGGAGGGGAGGGAAGGAGAAGATTTTTCTTATCTCTTCTTTTAAAGGCACTATTGCCTTTCTAGACTGTTCTACCCTCATGACTTAATTCTTTCCAGAGTTCTCCATCTCCAAATACCATCACATTGGGGAATCGAATGTCAACACACAAATTTTGGATGAACACAAATATTCAGTCTATAGGATGGAAAGATAGATAGATGATAGACAGATAGGTAGACAGGCAGATAGATAGCCAGGCTGGGAAAAATCTATATCTCTAACAGCTAAATAGCTTTCTGAGAGATATTGTTATGGTTTATACCTGTATGGCCTCCCAAAGGCTCAAGAGCTCAAAGGTGGGACTTTTTGATGATGACTGGATGATGGAGGGCCAGGGATATAGCTCAGCAGCACAAGTACCTGCCTGGCAAGCTCAAGGTCCTGAGTTCGATCCCTGGTACAAAAAAAGAAAAGTGTCTGGATGTGGGGGCTTATAGCTGACTGGCAGTTTGGAGGCAAGTTCTGGTCAAAAGAGGCAGGTCTCTGTGTTATATCCAAGAAGGGTTTATCCTCTCCCTAGCTCCACCCTTGATATCTCTGCTTCCCATCTGCCATACCATGAGCAGCTCTCCTCTGTCATGTGCCTCTGCCATCCCATCCTGCTTTGGAGTCAGCCCATTATTGACTAGAATGTGAGCCAAAATAAACCTCTCCTTATTTAAGTTGTAGGCATCAGACATTGTATGTCAGCAATGGAGAAAGTGATTTAGACAGATTTTTATATGAGAGAAGTGGGGTCACTGCTTTGACTGTACTTGACCATGTCATTTAGAGATCTCTGGAACTGGCTCAAGGGAGGACTTTGGAAAGATCTGGAGATGCCAGTTGGAGAAGAAGTGCTAGAATGCTATAAGCCATCCTTGATGAGATTCTAGTCAGAACTCAGAAGACCATAATGTTGTTAGTAATGTAGCTGGCAAAGACAAGGCTCAGGAAGTTTCAGTTGGAAAGAAGCAGTACACTGGCAGTTCAACTCCAGACCATGTGTGTTATGGTCTGGCAGAAAATTTGTCTACATTTTGCTCTTATCCTGGGACTTTGTTGGAGGCTGAGATTAAAGGTGACAGACAAATTAATCTGGTGAAGGAAATTTCAAGGTAGCCCAACCTTCAGGCTGTGACATGGGTACTTTGGGAGACGTTTTACCAGCTCAACATTGAGAATCAAGCAAGTGGCACAGCTAAGTGATTTTAAATATTTTCAGTTTCACCAGAAAGGAATCTCCTGTAAAGTTGGATGTAGAAAATTAGAAAAGAAAAGAGCTTGGTTGCTGAAAAATTAGTATTAAAAAGAAGCCAAGTATTTTACATTGGAACAATACAAAGGATGCCTAGAAGGTATGGGCGAAATCTGAAAGATCCCATTGTTCCCACTCCTGAATGAAAAAGTGAAAGACTTTACTTTGAGAAGAGATCCCCTGGGCCCCTTGCTTGAGAAAGGCCTCCTAGGAAATTGACTATCTAGAAACTTGTTCATAGTGTTCAGCCATCTGGGAACTCAGAGGCTCTTACAGCCATGATGGAAAATGGCTGGCTACTTCTGCAGCCAGAGGCAGACCTTGGTGTCATCTAGGTGGTAATGGTTCTACAGGCATGCTGAATATGAGTTGAGGGATCAGGAGGGCATCCACCTAGGTTGCAGAAGAAGGCTTGAAAGACCAAGCAATGTGCCTGTGAGAGGGCTGTGCATGAACTTGAAAGAGTAAAGCCAAAAGTCCAGTGGAGACCACAGAAAGTTTGAGAAGGCAAGAATGTGGATATCTCAAGAAAGGTATGAGAAAAGAGCAAAGCCAGCCAAGGGATAAAATCACCAGCAATTTGGTAGGGATGGATCTGCCCAAGCCTTTTGGAGTTCACATCTCACTACATCTCCTAGGTGCTGGTACACCTGGACGTGGAGATACAATATTTAATATTTGCCCTTCTGAGTTCTAGTCTTGCTTTGGTCTTGCTTCCTATTCCCCTATTTCTCCCTTTTGGAATAGGAATGTTTACCCTGTGACATTGTATGTCAACAGTATTTAATTTTCTTTTTAATTTTCAGAGGCTCATTTCCTTACATCTCAGGGGAGACTTCAGAATTCAACTTCTCAGCATTGCTGAAACTGTTAAAACTTTGGTAACTCTTAGACATGGGTTAAATGTATTTTGCATAAAGAGATGCACATAAGCTTTTTGGAGCCAGGAGTGAACAATATAGTTTATATCTAGATGACCCTCCAAAGCCTTATACTCTTGAAGGTGGAGCTTTCGGAAAGTGATTGGGTTGTGGGAGCTTATAGCTGACTTGCTATTAGGAGGTGGCATTTAGCTAGAAGAGGTATGTCACTGTGGGTGAGGCTTCGAAGGGTTTAGTTCCTCCCCTCTACCCTTGATCTCTCTGTTTCCTGTCTGCCATGCCATGAGTAGCTCTCCTCCACCATGCACTTCTGCCATGACATCCTGCCTTGGAGTCAGCCAACTGTGGACTGAAATGTAAGCCAAATGAACCCCTTCTTCTTTAATTTGTGGGTGTCAGGTATTGTGTGTCAGCAATGAGTAAAGTGACTAAGACAGTTGCAGAAGCAGATATTGCTGTAGGCCATACCATACAGCCTGCACACCAATTTTATCCTAGACTTTTGAATCCTGGTATTTTCAAAGGAAATTAATAAAGCAGAAGCAAAGAGTTGAGTGCTAAGAAGTATAAGCCTTGAACTCCAAGGAGGGACAACCTGGACTGAAATCAGTAGTCAAGTAACTCATGGACCCATAACAGGAGAAAGGGCAGCAAAAGCAAGACAGTCCTACAGTGTCAGAGTGGTGGTGGTTAGAAGGAAATCTTCAGTTTTCAGAGCCATGGAGGCTTGGCCAAAAGCAACTGCAATAACACCGAGCTCAGATTGGTTACATGCTGAAGGTCTTCCTGCTTGGGTCTGGACAGCTAATTGGCTCTCAGAAATGGACAAATCTCAAGATATTCACCAGTATGTAGGAACTTGATCTTTTTAAATTTTAATTTACAGAAATAAGAGATATGTCATCATTATGGGTTAAACTAAAATGTCCCCCAAAAGTCTCATGCATTCACAGGTAAGGCTTCTAGAAGGTAATGGATCATAGGGGCACTACATTCATCAGTGTATTCATCCACAGATGAGTGCATGGCTCAATGTCCTGTTACTAGGTGGGGCCTGGTTGGAGGTGGGCCACTGGGAAGTGACCTGGAAGAGTGTATGCTTGTCACCAGCTTTTCCCTTCATTGCTTCCTAGTTTCTAAGAGTTGAGTAGCTTTGCTCCACTAGGCCCTTCCATTATGTTGTTTCTGCTTTGGAACCAGGTAACCTTGGACTGAAACCTCTGAAACCATGAGCCAAAATAAAGCTCTCCTCATTTAGTTTTTGGGTGCTGGGTATTTTGTTCCAGCAAAGGGGAAGTGACTAAGATAGTAAGTATTCATTGTCATAGTTTCTTTATGTCATCTTGTATTTTGTAAGTGATCTGCAATGGGTATGTATTACTGTTTTTAAGTTTATATTATCTTATTATGAAAATAACAAATATTAGTTGCATAGACATTAATTTATTAAAATTATTAAAATTTATTATAATAAATTAATAATTAAAATGATTTATTTAAATACATCATTACTTTCAGACCAAAAAACAAGTCATAGAAAATTGTATTTCAATATGTTAGCAGAAATGAGAAGCCACAGAGTCCATATGCTTGTGGATCTACTGGCCCAATAGTGTTACACATCATTTGATCTGCAGGAAGTGTTTAGCCAAAGACTACAAGTATTTTCTTTCTGTTTATTAAATGACTGGTCTTGTTAAAATGTTTCTAAAGATTTCTTCCTGAAAATATCAGTAATAATAACAACTACCACCTCTCTTTGCTTGGGTCAATCTAGAGATACCTATCACTTATATTTGTGCCAAAGACAGTTTCTTTTTTCTAAGTATGGAAAAAAATCTTGTTAAGTTTATCCTATATCATCTTATCTAAGTTGGCTATGCCAGACTCCAGGTGAATCCCATGTGGGCTTTAAATTTTACTTTTGCTCCATATGGAGAAGCTATATTCTATTCCAATCAAAAACAAACAAAAAAATGTATTGCCAAACACTGATTATGCCTTATGTGGAGAGTTTCAATATACACACATGCGCGGTCGACACTTGGACTATGTTTCAAATAGCACATTTAACTTCATTACACTCTAGTGATTACTTTAACCTCTTCCATGCAGAAGACATAACAAACTGTGTGAATTAATTAAGAGGAGGAAAACATGTTATTATTTTTAAAAGAATCCCATTTTTAGAGGGAAGTACAACAAAGATGTACAACTTCCTTCTTTACTTGCATTTTAATTGTGCTTCCCCAGAACCTGTTGTTTACAAACTAGGACACCGGGGAAAAAGAGAGAGAAACAGCTTCGCCTTTATTCTCACAATAATTATTTTTAAGACATGTAGTAAACTGCTAGTCAGTTATGGAATCTGAATTGGGAGAGGGAGTTTACAAGCAAGAAAACACTTTAGCCACACTAAGACAAAAATGGCCTGTAGAATCCTCCTTCTTTTTTCCAGTTTAAACTCTTCCTCTCCAACCACAATCCACTCAGATTATGGAGACACAAATAGAGCTTCAGTTTACAAGAGATTTGAGAGCCAGGCACAGGAACTGGTTGGACAACTTTCTGCTGTAGTCAAAACCCACAACTAAGAAAAACTCAACTTCCTATAATTTAATAAATTGCACCAGAAATATCTGTAATTACCTACATAAGTGAGGACTAAAATATTTTCCTTTGGGGGTGCTGTGCTGTATTGTATTTGAAGAATAGCTGCTAGGTTGGCCATGTTCAAGAGAGCAGGCATGTTGACACACAGGAAAACAACAGCTAGTGCACTCTGGAAAGCACCGGGGAAAGAATTTTAAAGGAACCGCATCATCAGAACCTGGCTGCTTTCTATAAGAAGATTCAACCAGCCCACAAAACCAGGCCATCTGTGACACCCAAAACTATCCATCCGAACACCCACATATCCCCTCAACCTTTCCAGCTATCTCCCCAACCACAAAAGCTGGCAGATAATCATCTACAGAGAACCAGGTCTGATGTTTGTTTTTTTTTTTTTTTTGACTGTAAAGCAAATCAGAAATCCAACCACTCCCAAAATACGAGCATTCTAAGGGCTCTAGAAACCACCACAGGCTTCACTTGGGTAAGTGGCTATTTCCAAATGCTATTCCCACTGCAAAAACTGACCCCTGTCTCCATGCAGCTGAAGCAGACAAGTCGGATAATAGAAATGACACGTCTTATTCTTCTCATCAGCCTTCCAAAGTAAACAGGCTCATTTTAAATGTAAATATAGCTTTGCTATTTAAAAGATAATTGAAGGCAGATAAGTTTGAAATATGTTAGAACATGTCATGTCGCGCAACTTAGAGGCTCTCAGACTAATGTTATTCTTACCCCGAATGTACAGATCACATGCATCCTTCCAGGTGGAAGCTTCAGCACATTATGCAACCCTAACCCAGGATTCTCCTGCCTATAAGCAAGGTGTTTCTCCGTTTCTGTAAACAATGCACAAACTCCAGAGAGCAAAGTCCCAACACATCATCCCCAAGAAGGCCCTTTCCCACACAGTAAGCATTGATCTTTTGCCAGGGATTCCACATTTACCTACCTGAATACCAAAGTAGTTTAAAATTTTCTGCTATGTTTATTTATAATTCTAATAAGTCAACACCCTGGTCCATGAAAAATCCAGGTGCTAGAATCCAAAGCAAGAAGGAGCCCACCTGGTGTAGCTACAAAAGCAATGGCAACATTTTAATGGGAAGCGCATGTGCAAACTGCTCCTACATGCAAAATGTGCTCCATGCCTGGACTACATTCTGGAATTCAACCAAGTGCTTTCTCAAACTGTATATGTCACTAGAACAACGTTGTATTGTTCTACTTTGCCACCTTATACCTAAAAGCATCGTACTGGAAAGTGTGTCGGGGAAGAGCCAAGTCAGCATGGGAAGCTCTTACAGTGGAGCTTTGAGCTTTGAGCTTTGGTCAAATACTGTGAGATTCTGGGCGCTCCAATGGTTCTTCAAAATGTCTGGCCAAGGAGGAGCTGCAAGCTATGTGGGAAAGAAGGACAGAGGAAGGAGGAAGGACCACACCTCAAGGTACACCCGGTCTACCTACTCTACCTGTAACCTCTCACAGCCCCACTGCACTTTTAGCATGATGACATCTCTGTGTCAAATTTACAACAGTCCACTGAAAATTTAAGTTAGTTATCTGCAGCATGCATCCAGAGCCACAGTCTTTATGGCTAGATCCTGGTATGATCAACTCAGGGGTGCCCAAGCTGGGTCTATGCTGTATTGACAATCCATGCCTACAGAGGTCCTTCATTCCTGGGGGAATAGCACACCCCATGGTGCTATGGGACAGCACCCCCAAGGTAACAATAATGTAAAAATCTCAACAAGCTCTTGATTATCAATAGGTCAGCTGATAGTCACCAGAAGTTTGTAATTTCAATGTCGCCAGCACTTGTACCTCTTTTTATCTGTCAGCACCTCAAGCCTTGTTTCCTGTTGATTAAATCTGTCTTAGTGGCAGTTATACAAGTTTGCTTCTAGATGTGGAATGGTTATAATGATGCTACTTCCTGGTTAATGTGTCTTAATGAATCACCACATTTTTATCCTTTCCCACAGGAAACGAACAGAGTACAATAGAAATAAGTTAAGGCAAAACAATCTCCCTCTCTTTTCTAAACATGGCTCTGAAAATTTCTGGGTATACACACCCTTTCCTTTATGAATAAGGAAACTGCTATGGACTACGTCTTCCACAAAATGCAGCTGATATTTGCTGCCATTCATCTAGAATTTATTGTGAAGTCATTGAAATCAATAACAAAAAGGAAAACAACACTGATACCAAAAGTAAAGAAATAAATAAAAGCTACTTCACCAATAAATGTCTGATTAAGTCTCATACACATGCATATTCATCAGGTCGGAAGATACTAGGTCAAATTCAAAAGATTTTCTTTGTAATGCATTTCTTTAAGAGGAATTACTTTTCCAAAATATCATGTCATTATATCTTAGTATCTGTCAGAGTGGGTCAAAACTTGTCCTTAAGACAAGCCAAATGAGCCAAAAGTCACATCGTGCCAGATCTGGTAAATAAAGGGGGGTATATGTCTGTTAATGTTTCCCTCCTTTTATCCTTAAAATAAAAAAAATAAAAAAAA
>NW_004955496.1:4114803-4143465 GCF_000276665.1 Chinchilla lanigera | reverse complement strand
AAAATAAATAAATAAATAAATAAATAAAGGGGGTGAGGATGCATATCATGTTTTTACAAGCCTGCCTTTCCGTTGCATGGTACTTCGCAGCAACCTTCACTGTACTTTGGATCCCATCTTGTAAAGACACTCAGGAAAGAGGACTCCAAAACTGCTTCAGAAAGTGGCAAGAACAGTGGGACATATGAGTTTGAAGCAAGTGGAAGTATTTTGAGGGGGATTCATGGCAATGTATCTTTTACTGTAATAAATTTTTAAATTTAAATATCCACTGTGTATTTTGATCACCCCTTGTATTGACCACAAACCCCTTGAGGGCATGATTTACAGGACTTGGCGTTGACGGGTTGTAGGGGACACTTGGATCTTCCTATCTCCCGCCTTTCTTAGGTTGATAAGATGAGGGAATTCCAAGCAAAATCCCATGAAGCGTAAGGACTGCTTTGGAACAAAGCAGTTTACCATCACGGGAATTTTGACTGTACCCTTTACAATACTAGCTACATGTGCACAAATGAAATTTATTTATTCTTTAATTATTATATGCCTGTTCTAAATGCAATTGGTTAAAAAACAAAATAAAATCTTCCTTTCAAGAATGCTTTTATCTACAGCAATGATGTAAACTTAGCTTTACATTTTAAAAATCTTTTTTCTCCTTCCGTTTTCTTATAGCAAAGCTATAGAACTTTTTCTAGAACTGAAAATAGTCTCAGACTGGTAGCAACTGCTTTTGAGAAGTAATTTATTATAATAAACAATAAAATTAATATCTTGCAACTGAATCACACCAACATAGAATTTTAAAACACATTGTTATTTGAGCGGAATCTACTCCTAAAAAGAGACGGGTAAGCTCACTGACAAACTGTGTGACATACATCCGTTTCCATAGAACAATTGTGCTATGGGATCTGATACCCTCCAAAAACAGAGTAAAAGTTGTAACAATGTCAGAGCAACTAAATTATTAAGAAAGTCACTAAAGCACAATAATATTTCTTGGAACTATATGTTCTTCCAAATACCAAATGCTTTCTCTTGGGCTTCTAACTCTGTCTTCACGACAGTCCTTAATTGAAGTCAGAAAGCAATTCTCTGGGATGAAATAATCCTCATTCAAAACAACCTTTATTTTATCCCTGGATGTTTACCTCAGGAAAATAAAACTGTATGTTTATATTAGTGTTTATAGCAGCTTTGTGAGTAACAGCCAAAAACCATAAACAGTCCGAATGTCCTCTGACAGGTCAAGGATTAGACACACCACAGCACAGCCATACCACAGAGTACTACTTAATAATAAAAACTGGTACACTCAGCGGTCCAGATAAATCTCCAGAAAATTGTGCTGAGTGATAAACACATTCTTTTTTCATCTTGCTTGTTGCTCAGTCTTGGACTCAAGTAGTCCTCCCACCTCAGGCTCGGGCATAACTGGGATTTCAAGCACACACTCCCTCACTGGCTTCCACTCAGTGAATATAGCATTCTTGAAATTACAGAATTGTAGAAATGTAGAACAGATGAGTGGCTTGGGGGTTTAGGATGGAGGAAGCACAGAGAGGAAATGGGCGAGCATCTAAACAAGCAAAAAAAAAAAAAAAAGACTCCCTGGCAGTGACGGGAATCCTTGGATCTTGACGGTGCCAGGGTCAATATTATGGCTGTCATCTGTTACTGCAGTTTTGGAAGATATCTTTACTGGTGAAAACTCGGTAAAAAGTTCTCCACATATCATCTCTGACAACTGCATGGGAATCCACAACTGTCTCCCCATCAGAAAGTCCCTTTGCTGCCCAACATCCATGCCCTCTCCTGAGATCACCTCCCTTTACTTCCAGCCCACGAGGCTCAGAAGGCCAGGGGCAGCCACTGTCTTCTGGATGGAACACAGGTCAGCTGGCCCATGAGTGCAGTCTACCTCTGACCAGTGCCTGGCTCTGAAACACTGTGTGGTTCAGATGGGGGCAGTGATGCTCACCCCTAGGGAGTTCACTGTACAGAAGGAAAAGGGGAGGCACTCCTTCCTAAGGTTGCTATGTTTTGTCGGTTGAAAACAGCTCCAACTACCGGGACCGACCACGTCAAATGTGAGGTCCTAGAGGAAAGCCAGGGCAGGGAAAGCAACACCAAAGACGGCCAGACTTGGGTCTTGATGACAACGTCCACGCTCTTTGATGGTATCGCCCCATTAGACTTCTCACAAACATGAACCAAAAATACCCTGTTGGCCTAAGCTTGCAAAAACAGTAAACTTTACTTTAAAAAAGTCTTTAGCAAAGATTAGAATCATACTCAATGCACAACACGGTTAAGTATTTCTATAAACATGTAGTAAAGCTTCAAATAATTTTCACCATTATAAAAACATTTTATCATCACACCAGTAAGAATTCTATTTCATACTTTTATGCCTAAGTGTGATGTTAGCCCTCCCACCTGGTCTTGGTGTTCCACCAGTCTTGAAATCCTGCTGCTCCTGATGGATGCTGTGTTTTTGTTCTTTCACATTTTTCTGTTGGGTAATATATTCAGATTTGTTTGTAAGAATTTTGGTATGTTAAGGACACTAGATCTCTGTCCATTCCATACATGAAAAACACTTTATCTTATTGGACATTTAGATTTTCAATCTCAGATGCAATGTTTATTCAATTCAGAAGTATTTCATTTCTCATAGTTACACTAATTAATCTTATTTTCTATTGTTTTAGTCTTTCCTGGCATGTGAAGAGGCTTTTCCTGCTGCAGTGTTATGCTTAAAAGCTGCTCATATTTTCTTCTGTCATTTTTATAGTTTTTAATTTTTATCAAGTACAAATAAGGTAAAAGCACTATAGTAATGACATTCTCCCCAAGTGATTACATACTGTGCAGACAGCTTTCCCTTGTGAGTTGTCCCTCGCTGACTCACGAGACCAACTTCCTCACATGCTGAATCCTTGAACACTGCTAGTCTGAGGGCTAATACCTTCAGTCAGCATCATACTGTTTAAATTTCAGCAACTCTGTAATATATTTTCTGCACCTGCTAAGACAATGTTCCTTTTTAATACTTTTTCAGAACTTGTCCAGTTTTTCTTACATGTTTATTCTTCAGTGAAGCATAGAATGTTTATCCAATTCCTCACCACCTTTACCTTAGGAAATAGAGATTTTGATAAATATTACAATGCATAAGGAGTAAATCTTAACAGAATTGACTTCTTTCAAGCCATCAGGCTTACTCTGCCTAAGTTATGGCCCTCCATTCCTCAAGTGCTTGTCTCATCCTCAAATCTTCTTCTTATACTATCTTGTAGAATTATACAGTTTTATTAATCCATTTCTTGTTAAGATTCTGTCTGGCTTGATATTAGGTGTTGTTACATTGTAAACATAAAGAGAATATTTTCTCTTTATTTTTTCTGTGTGAGAATGTTGTATGTCAGATAGCTACCAATTTCACTTATTTTATAATCATTTGCCATCTTTATAACTACCTACCTTAAAGAAATTTATTTTTGTTTATAGTTTTTTGTTTGTTTTTGAGACAGAGTCCAGCTATGCAGTTTAGACTGTCCTTGACACACTCTGTAGCTCAGGCTGACCTCAAACTCATATTGATCCTCCTGCCTCAGCCTCTGAAGTGCTAAAATAACAAGTATATGCCACTATGCCTGACTAAAAAAAATCCTTATTTTTTAAAAAAATGTTCAAGTCTGTATCAGTTTTTCAATATTTGCAAAGATTGATTTAAAATATTTAACAATTGGGTCATTAGCACAACTTAAAATTTAAACAGTGACTGATGATTTGTAATATATATACATGCACGTAGCAATGTAAATAACTTCCTCTGGACTGGGACATGTTTCCTTTGAGAAATGAAATACTAGCAAAAGCAAAGACTCTGTAGAGTTCTTCCTTAGCACCATCACCTTGTCTGTCCAGCAAGAGCATGCTCTTCCCTTCGCGAGGGACTCCATGCAACCGCTCTGCTTAGTGATTCTCAAAAATCAGAAAAGAAAAAAACATCTCTTCTGTTGATTCAGCTACATCTTCTCACCAGGTTCACAGTGTCTGATTAACAGTTCACATAAACTTGGCTCCGTGATTCCGTGTTTAGATAATGGTTGAAATCCATTAAACTGTCCTTTTATGGGTGATGTTCTGTCAGCCAAACATCCAGCAGATTCTTTTTATAGATTTATAGATTTGATCTGCAATGTCCTGGAACATGCTTTTCCAGCTCTTTGGCCCCAAGCTGATGCTAATTAGCAGGCATTATTTCACAGCTTCTGAGGCGTGCAGAAACATTAAAATCCCACCTTTCCCTGGAAGTGTTCCTGAAAGGATGAACGGAAGAGATTTCTACAACATGCCCTGGAGGCATGAATCACATGATAGGATTGTTTTTAACCCTTTGTTGTACTAAATTTTATTTTCCACAGGTCGCATCTCTCAGTTCCACTTAGAAGTACTTTGCAGGGCATAAGAAAAAACTAACATTTTTGAGATCTGACTGTATACCAAGCTGATCTTACTGCTTGAGTGCATTTTTCTACTGCAAGTATTAGTTCTTTCTGACAGTTATTATCTCCTAAAATACTTCACTGTCCAATAAATAAAGTTGCTTGTTACTTTTTTGGCTGATTGGTCAGTGTATTTTTCTTAATTTCTATCTAAGCAAAAGAATGATTTTCTTATCCTTTGAAGATGCCAATTTCACAATGAAAGTTTATTATTAATTCAGAACAATGCAAGAAATTTGGTGTGTTGTTTGTTGTTTGTTTTTTGGAGCATGATAAAGTCACAAGGTTTTTATTAGTTTTATTTTCTCAAAGAGCACAGTGAGCTACAGGGGAGCCCTATTAAAAATATAAAACTTGTTTGTCCCTAACCAGATTTTCTTGACCATAGTGGACAGATGACATTAGCCACTCCTACTTTTTTCTCACTGACTCTGCTAATAAATTAGTTTGTATGTGAATCTCAACAGTGTAGATCAAAGTCCTTCATGTGTATATAAAATGAGACTAATAATAGTGCCTATTTATTGAGTGATTATTATGTGTTAGGTACTGAGTTAAGCACCCTACTTGTATAATTTCATGTAATTATTATGAATTTGATGCTACTGTTATCCTCATTTTAATGAAAAGAAAACTAAGGTTTAGAAGATTAAAATCAGAATGCAAAGCCTGAATTCATATATATATATATATCCAGTGAAAAAATTTAAGGACTGTCTCTCTGAGGCTCCTGGCAGTAGAAGAAGGCTGATGTCTGCAGGGTGGCTCTTACGGTAATGGAAATGAGACCTCACTCAGAGTGACTGCCTGAGTTCCACAGCCAGCCTGTCTGCTCACTATTGCTCCCACTTGACACGTGGGAATCAGCTCGAAGTCACATGGCCAGCAAGCTGTGGAAATGGATCCTAACTCAGGACCTGCAGGTCCACATTCCCACTTAACGGCTCACAGACATGGGGGCAGACTTGGCAAAACTTGTCCCTCAGAGTCACACCTATAGCTTCCTGAGGCTCACAACTCTCTCAGTGTAGACAGGGTGTCCTTCTCCAAAGTACCCGATGAGCTCTACTTGCATGGAAAGTAACACGTCTCTCATTAGTGTGTGTCTTTGTATGTCCTGTATGTCCTGTTGGCATCCTTTTGGATGCCAACCAGAGGCTGAGCAAACCAGTTAAAATGCAGTGAAGTACGTCTCATGCTGCATATACTTACCAGCACATTTTATAAAATTCAACAGCTCCCTAAAGAGAATGTAGATATCTCAACTGTTTCACCTTCATTATTCTGTACAAGCCCACATGCCAGTCACTGCGGACAATTTTTGGAAACTCCCTAGTGGCTTTCCAAACTTTCCTGGGTGCTTTACAGGGGTGTACTGGTTCTGGGCCCTGTCTACATGGCAGATGTAGCTGTGTTTCTCAAGGATTTTGCGTGCACCACTGTACACCTCAACCTCCCTGGAAGCTACATTAGGGACATGGGCATCTAGACATATAGACCAGTTGAGGTCATGAGACTATGTCAGACTAGAACATTAACCCTCAGAATACAATAAGTGTCCTTGCACTCTCTTAGATTCTATTTGGCACCTATTCATGCCAAACTAATCAGACTTACCATATTTTGGTTAATCAGGCTATCAGGATCCTGCAGACCCAGAGAGACCATCCTTCCCCAGGCAGCCACTTCTGAGCAAGGGTGAGGGCTTGGCTGGACAGTTTCCATGTACCAACCACTCATTTTTGAGTCCTCTTTCTCTAGCTCTCACTTGCCAAACCCATATTTCCCCTGCCCTAAATCATCCCCAGTGCCTTGCAACTACAGCTACCATCCCTGTAGCCAGAAGCCCACTGGGATCACTCAAGCCAGCCATTTCTTTTACTAGAGAGACTCTAGAATACCCTGACCCACACTGGCCCCTATTCTCTCCTCTGTCCTACCCAATGCTGGGGTTCCCTTCTGGCCCTGTGTGGTATAAGCTGACTCCCTCTCTGGCCCCGTGAGGATTCTCTCCAAGCCTTGCTCTTGTTCCCACCTATGGCTGCCATGACATGACCACACCACCTCCAACGAGTGCATTCCTAGAATTGTGCGTGGTATTTTTAACCTCATCTCAGAGATGATGAAACTAAGACACAGCGAGTCTCAACAGTATACCTGAGATAACAGAAGGAGTCAAGATCCTGCCGCAGGCAACCAGCCCAGGGCAGCAGCACAAGCAAGGCTTTGTCTTTTTCCTGCCCAGCGCCTGCCCTCTGTGCACCTGGAGGAGCACAGGCTTTAAGGTTTTCCTTGCATTTAATTGATGCGCTACAAGGCCACTTGTGCATTTTCCCACTATTCTCAAAAAGCAATAGTTGTGGCTTTTGTACTAGTTGACAGTCCTGTCTAATTTGCTATTGAAAACCCCACTTTCATTTTCAAGTTTACCCAAGTTGCTCATTGCTGTCCTTCAGATGTCTAGATACTTTTCTAGCCCACCAGCTTCCTGGTCTTCTGCCCACACATACCTGTCAGAGTTCTTGCCCACCTCAGACACAAAACCAGTCTCACTATTCCTGAGACATATGGGGAAAAGAAGAGGAAGTCAGGGAAGTGGTTACACACACAGAGGGAAAGGGGCATCAGAGAGGTTGAGAGTGGGTCTTTTATACTAAATTCATCTCTACTTCAAAAAACAGTATTTCCACAACCGCCCACCAGAAGCTTCCAGGATTTCTGCTATGCCCAAGCAGGCCAATGTAGCAGGATCTGACATACAATCAGACATATAATTCCAAACTTAGATAAAGAAGCAACAAGTGAAGGTGTTAAGGATATTAGGTTAATTTCCCCCAGGAAAACAAACCTCAGCATGGTATTAAGCCTGCTAAGCAACCCTCCAGCCTCCACTAATAGACTTCCTTTTAGCTTATTCTCCTTAGGGTCCTTTGAAGAAGACCAGAAGGTATCTTTGGAATTCCGTGTCAAGAATAAAGATACTCAGGTGTTAATTCCTACCATCTTGTTTTGAAATCCTGTATCATTTTTATTGTTTTTGTGTTCTTTTGTTTTTGTATTTGTTGTTCTTTTGTTATTTTTTTCTCTTTAAAATAAAAAAGGAATAAAGATGTTCTGTCTCAGCAAGGAAAGAAAAGTAACCAAGACAGTTACTTTTCTCTCCTTGCTAAGACAAAATACCTGACGCCCATAATTAAGGAAGGGAAGGTTTATGTAGCTCACAGTTTATGGAAGTTTCAGTCCATATGTGGCTGGCTCCAAGGCAGAGTGGTACATGGAGAGGACAACATTCATGAAAGTGGAAAAACAGCAAAAACAATCACAGCAAAATGGAGGAGCAGCAGCAAGCTGCCGCTTTCTCTCCCTTACATTGTATGCAAAGTACCACCCCCCTAGGGCAGGTGTAGTACTCACATCCATAATTCCAATATTGGACTATGAATCAATCATAAACTCTACAAGCCCGCCCCATGACTGCATAAGGATTTAGGGAGACATGCAGACACAAACCATAACAGTAACTAAAACATGAGAGAACCTGTCTCAAAAAAAAAAACAAAAGTTCGGGAAATATGACCATCATCCTAGCCTCACGTTTCCGAGGAAGAGTTTCTAGAATTACACTTCCTTTCTCCACCACAGTTATCTTTCAGAACTGGAGAGGCAGGTGATTGGGCAGATTAAAGCTGGTGACTGTGCCAGGGTTGTGCACTCTTCCCTACTCAGGCTTTCAGATGTGCAGAGAAGAAAGTGCGCTCAGGAGAACCTCGGAAAGCAAGCAGTCCAGGCCTGGTGAAAGCAATGCCAGCACGCACCAGAAAGGGTGGCTAGAGGAACTGTGCAGGGAGCGCCCTGCTCAGACCATGGCCCTCTGTCCTCTCCCTAAAGAATGTGCACTGCCTGCGCCCCACACACAGCCATTGCCTTCTCCACCCCCCCAGAGCCGCCCCACCCATGGGGTGAAAACACAGGAGTCACAAAAGACCGCTCCCTCTCTCTCAGCTCTGGGGCTCAGCAGAGGGGAAACAGTCATTCTGAGTCTGGCTTCTTTATGAAATTTTGCTCCGTCTTGCAAAAACATATGCTTAGGGGAAAACAATTGAACTTCCCACAACTAAAGAAACATCTACACTGCATGGTCAAATCCGGCCTTAACAGTTGATCGCTTGACCCTATTTATCTGACTCTGCTGATCTTTCAACGAGTTCCAAATTCAGGATCTACCAGGTAAGAGTAAGGATCCTCTCCCACTTTAAACTTCAACAAAGTGACCTAAAAAGCCATAAAATGTTTCTTGGAGCACCTATCTTGTACTACTAAAAACCCTCCTGATTAATATCGGGTGAAGTGATACCTTTATTCCATTTCCTCCTGATTAATATCAGGTGAAGTGCTATACCTTTATTCCACCTGAATTTTGCTTGATTGTTGAAACCACAGACTCTTAGAACTGAGAATACTTTCATGGATTAGTAACTAAGCATCTTGCCTGAAGTGCCAAAGCTCATTGCTAACACAGTAAAAAGCGGTGCCTAAGACTTCCCATTAGCAAGTGGGTTCCCTTCCCCTTCCTCTGGTGGCCTTTTGGTGAGATGATTCTGTGTGTACCTTCATTCCTTGTTTCAGGTCTGAAAAAGATGCTATGTGGTAGAAGCAGATAATGTGTTAGCCATGAGACACCAGAACTGGAAAAACACTGGAGAACGCAAATACCAGCTCTCGTTTTGTCTACTGATGAGATGACCACCTGCCCGGGACGGCACAGCTCCACTAGACCGTGCAGCAATTGGATCTTATTTCTTCCCACTTCCCTGCTTAGAAATGCCCACTCTGGCCCTTGCCAGCCAGAGCTAAAGCATCCTTTCTTTCTGACTGACTGACAGCAGAGGAAATAGTGGATATCTAACTTGCTGAGTGGAAGAATAAGGAATACATTACTATAATTGTCATATAACTCTCTACAGAGACCACTTTACTGATTGATTTAAATTAATTTCTCCCCCAAAATATACCATCCACTTTCTTGGTAATAAGATTTCCCACCGTAATATAGAAAATAGAATACCGGCCCCATTTCTTAGGTAGAAAACAATTTGGTGATGAATGCCTAAGAAAACCATTAGTTGTGCAAAACCATATTATTTCTGTAACAAGACAGGGGCTGTTTAATGAAGCATGGCTCAACAATAATTAAAAATAATAAAGAGAAATTTACTGCATTTGTGCACCTTAGACATTTGTCACACATCCCAGAGCACTGGGAATTAAAATCAGAAATATTTGGTACTGTAGAAGTAAAAAGGTAGAAAATACTTAAAAGAAGCCAAACAGCATTTTGGTCATACTTTTTAAAAAATAGTCTCACTTCAGATGCAAATATGCAAGCTGAGTAAGTGCCACATTTATTATACATTCCCTTGCTGTCTCTGCTGAATAATAATGGGACTGCTGAGATTCCCACAGCTGTAACGCTTTAGGAGGAATTTACTCCAGAGACTGGTTTATTATGTATTTCTGCCGAGGAAGATACCGGGATGAATGAAGCACTGACCCAACTAAGAATTGCTATCGGGTGCGTATCCAAGGGTATGAATATAATCGGGGTGCTTCTGTCCCCTGAAGTCTATATCCTGAAATGCTAAACCACGGGTGATGGTATTAGGTAGAGGGGCCTGTGAGTGTAATTGGGTCCTGGTCCTGAGGGCCAATCTGATGTCAGTAGGATTAGCACCCTCATAAAAGAACCTCTGAGACTGGGAGCATAGGTTGTAGGGCATTTGCCTAGCACATGTAAAGCCCTGGGTTTGAGCCCCAGCAACACAAAAATAAATAAAAGGGACCTCCCACACTTAGAAGATGCTAGCTAACGTGGAACCTGGAAATGGGCTGCACCCCATACTGAATCCATCAGTACTTTAGTCATGGGGTTTTCATCCTTCACAACTGCAAGAAACACATTTCTGTACACAGTTTATAGTATTTTGCTGCAGCAACACTAACAGACTAAGACAGGCTCCACCTCTAGAGTGAGAGACCAGAAGAATTCAAAATCTGCAGTGAGACCACCACAGAGGAACACAAGGCAAAACCCAAAGGATGTTCTCAGCTGGGACCAATCATCAAGGCTCCTTCCTCCCCTCTGAAGTGGGCAGCACCCACTGGACTAGGAGCAAGGGTGATGTGCTGTCCACACTGTGTACCCCGCACAGCCGGGATGAAGCTGGCCCTCGCAGCAGCATCCTCTCTCCCAGTCTCCTCATCGCTTTCTGAGCAGCTCCCCTCTGACTTTCGACTTGGCCCCCTCTTCCATCCTTTGAAATCTGCCAAATTTGTTCTCAAAATAAACTCTAGGAGGAGGGGAGCCGTGCCTGTTTGTCCTTACTGTTATCCATAGGGCCCAGTAGTGAGAAAGTTCTCAAATACTTGCTGAATAAATGGCTTATTGAATTTATTCTCTTGACCTAAGAAGCAAAAGGCAATAAGGCCATGGGACCATAGTTAATTACACTTCCGCTCTCATATTAGGCAGAACTGCTTACGGATCTTGGCTCTATCACTGAAATGTGTGACCCAGGCTAAATTGTTTAGCTTTTCTGAAATAAAATTGTACTGTACTGAGTTAACTAAGCTGGAAATACGTTTCTAAGAATTCTTCTCTTCATAAGACCCAGACAGGGGCTGGTCAAAGAGAACTCTGCACAAGTCCGAGAGGCAGAAATGCAGCCCCGGTGAGTTCTACGTTCTGAGCTCTGGACCAGGACAGTTGCTGCTGCAGCGCATGCATGTTCTCCCTGACCTGCGGGCTCCCATTTGGAGCAGGGAGGCAGCCAGGCCTGCAAGTCACTCTCCACTTTAATCTGAGTTCAGTGTGTGCATAACTATGTGGGAAAGTGCCTTCCTATCAAAGCTGGGGTAGACAGATATAGATTCTCTCTGGTCTCATGGCCTCCAGTGTATCCCCAACGGGTCATGCTTATACTCATTCATGCCTTCTTTTTGTCCACCTTTCGCATCTAACGGCCTCCTCTGCTAACAGAGACTCTGCCGACGGAGACCCTGCCTTTGACACAGACACAACACCCTCACATGGACCATTTAACCAGCTCCCTTACTTAAGGTCTAGCCTTGGAATGAGCTCACAATTCTGCAACTCAGCAGTGTTTTTTCTCCGACCTAACCAGAATGATGCCCTTTCAAAATGTTGATTTTATCGTCTGTACTACCTATAAGGATGTAGTACCATTATTTTCTCAAAGTTTCAGTAATTAAATGATTTAATTCCTCTGCACTGTGTTTGGCGCCTGGCATGTAGCTTTTCAACAGATAATGATTTATATGAAAATATCCTTCAGTGAAGATAATAAAAACTCTCCCCTGAGATCAATGAATTCTGTAGATACACGTGGACATCTTATGAGCCATCCAGCTATTCATCAATGATTAATAGTTTACTTCACCATTTATATTTTGCCATCCAAAATGCTAAGGGGGAGGCTGTCTACTTGATTATAACCTGTTGACTAATAAAGGAAAGCTTGAATTTAGCTTTCTTGTGTGTGTTGGTATGAGGATTTCTATTGTCTTTATGTATATTTTTGTGAGGGTTTTTTGAGGAGAAAACAGATGAAACTAAATATCTAAAGAACTAAGCCCCAGCCCCCTGTCCTGTAGTCTCCCGGAAGGAGGGCCCCCAGCACATGGGGAGCCATGGGTTGGGGAGCACCTGTCTTTGGGCCAGCCTCCTGCCCTGTAGGTGCCCAGAAGGAGGGCCCCCAGTGCACTGGGAGCCATGCGGAGGCAAGCGCTGTTGCGCATCAGCCCTCAGGCCGGCCAGCTGCCACTCAATTGAGAACTACCATGACACAGAGAAATAGTGACACAATTGGCCCACCATGCACCAGCTGCAGATGCCCACCCACAGACTTGTGTGAATCCTTCTAACACGGAGAAACCCCTGGGAATACATGCCATACAATGGGTCACTCTTGCTTCTACCATTGAGAACCAGAAAGGTCCAGAGCCAGTGGAGGAGCAGCTGTTGAACAAAGACTTGGAGAACATGAGAATGCAGACTAAGCCCAAGGAGTCAGAGGTCCTGTGGACTGGGGTCATGAGAGCCGTTCAGTAGCTGTAAACCAGGAGGACCTTGCACAATACCTGCAGAGACACCCTGGAAGCCATTCTTCCCCTGACAGTACAGACTGTGGTGGAGCTCCGGAGAGGTCTGCAGCAAAATTCCTGCTGCCTGTGCTGACAGTTGGGGAGAGGACACTAACTGGTTGTGGGGTCCCAATGCGCTGGGAGGCTGGAAAGAAAACGCTACAAAGAATGGCTTTCACCCCAGGCAGCTCACTTGAGATATTAGTAAGAATTGCCTCCTCAGTATTCTATAGCCATGACAAGGAGGAGGCCAAGGAGAGAAAACAAAGAGACAGAGAAAAAGCAGCTGCTTTTGCTGCACCACTAAGAGAAACAGATCCCAAGTCTGATTCCCGGAGCCCCAAGAAGAACTCAATGCTGCATTCATCTGCTACCACTGTTAAAAGCCAGGCCACCTCAAGAGAAACTGCCCTAAGAGGCCCCATGGGCCATGTCCTGAATGCAAAGGTGACCACTGGAGATTGGTCTGCCCTCTGAAGTGGAGGCCCCAGAGCTCAGACCCATCCTACCAGGTAGTCTAACAGGAAGGAGAGGGCCTAGGGCATACTCTGCCTTCTCCCTCTGGCCAGACTGTCATCTCCATGGAGGAGCCCTGGGTAATCATGACTATGGAGGAACAAGAAAACAGCCTGTTGCTAGACACAGGTGCAAGTCTCTCAGTCCTTCTTTTCAATGCTGGCCTTCCTTCCAGGTGTTACACCTCAGCAACAGGAGTCACTGGTGAGGAGGTAATATGCTATTTTTGACAACCCTTAGGGGGCTGGGGATTTAGCTCAGCGGCAAAGCACCTGCCTGGCAAGCGCAAGGTAGTGAGTTCGGTTTCCGGTACTGGAGAAAAACCAAAAAAAAAAAAAAAAAAATTGACAACCCTTAGGCTGTAACTACTTGTTAGATCCTTCTTGCATATCTCTGTCTTCCTGAGAAACCACTTTGAAGATACCACCATGTATTACAGCAGCCGTTGCTATTTTCCTACTAATCTATCCATAACTCTGTAATGTTTGTATTGTTCCTATCCTATTTTGTAAAAGGATGCATGTCTATTATTATGTGTTTCCTACAACAACCATTGAGAATAGTTAATGATTATTCAATAGGTCACTCATGTATAGCTCTATTTATTTTCTTTAGAAGCCACTTTGAAGATACCAAAGTATAGTACAACAACTATTGATAATCTCCTACCTCTTTTGTCTGTAACTCACTATTATTTGTCTATTTGTTTTCCTGAGAAACTATCTTGTAGATAACAATATGTAAAACAATAACCATTGATAATTTCCTACCACTTTGTCTGTAATTTGTTAAGCCCCCCCATTATTATGTTATCCTTCTTTTACTCTTTAAAATAAAAAAAAATTAAAAAGAAAGAACTATATACTCAGATGAAGATAACCATAAAGAAATTCCATATCAAAATTTCTAAGGTTTATATCCATGTGTAGAATATTTTCTACTATTTGTAGCATTACAGTTTTACTGTAATTTGGTAGCTATCAATCCAAATGTTTAACAAGGATAGTCTAAGAGCAGTAGAAGTAATAAGGATTATTGATCACTTGCTCCCCAAAATAAGAAAAAAATCCCATGTATAAATGAGGGATGCACTTTCTTAGAAAAGTGCAATGTCATTATTGAGGTCAATACACGGGACCTCAAATAATGACAGCACATTCCAGCCTAGCAGTACCTTTTGGGGATACAAACGGAGCCCATTACTGGCTGGTGGGCTATAATAAATATAATAAATACAAAAGTCCTCGAGGCTCCAGAGACCACAAATCTGTCTCTCCTTGTCCTTTTCTGCAAGACGGTAGACACAACATGAATTCTCACTTATAATGTTGATAAAAATCCTATGGATGAACAAGAATATCCATGTAAAATTTATAGAGCTGCCTAAATAGGTTTGTTATGATAACACTGGGAAATGGCATAATATTTAGTATGGCTTTGTAAGACAGTTTTTAAGGCTGCTGTTCAAGATTCTACTTCCACATGGCACCTAGTTTGCAAAAAAGATTATCTTCAAAACTAAAGATTGTGTGGTGTTATAGACATATTTAATTGAAATATATTACCTGCTTAGTACAGTGAAAACTTTAAGTACTTTTCTAAAGTTAAAAAAAAATTGTCATCACCCTATGTCAAAAGTTAAATGTGAAAATAAAGCAGACGGACATTTTATTTATTCTCTTCCTTCCTAAAAATCCTACAAATTTACAATTAGTGCCTACTTTATAAGATGGATTTATACATTTGGATGTGTTATGGTTTGTGTGTGGATGTCCCCAGAAAGCCTCATGCAGTCATGGGGTGGGTTTCTAGAGTTTGTGATTAATTCATGGTCCAAGGCTGGGATTATGGGTGTGAGTGCTACACCCACCCTGGGGCAGGTAGCCTGCACACAATATAAGGGAGAGAAAGAGGCTTGTTCTCTCTCCTCCTCCCTTTTTGCTCTTCCTACTTTTTCTATTTTCTGCCACCATGAACTGTTGCCTTCTGCCATGTGCCCCTCTGCCTTGGAGTCAGCCAAGTGTGGGCTGAAACCTCCACAAATGGTGAGCTAAACAAACCTCCCCTTCCTTAATTCTGGGAGTTAGGTATTTTGTCCCAGCAGTGAGAGAAAAGTAACCAAAATAGATGCTATATTTCAAGATAAAGTCCCATTCAAACCTATTATCAACTTAGTAAAATTGCACAGATGTGATTTTAGTGGTTAAAATATTATATACGGACACTAAGAAATTGTGGTGCATATCTAGATTTCATCTCCTCTTCGAGTCTATATTTTCCTTAACATGAAGCTATCTGTCTTGTATTCTGCATTTCTGGCCCAGAATACTAAGCTCTGCACCTTACTGGGTACATGTCCATGTTCTTGTTTCATGCCTACATCCATCCATTGGTTACCACAGCAGAAAAATATCTATAAGCTCTCAGAACTACCTCACTGCTTAGTAACCAGCACCAAAATAGCAAATCACAAAGCACAGATTTTGGAAAGGTACAGAGGGTATATCAGACTGCATTGTCATTAGAGTTCCCGCCTGATGTCACCTGCCTGAATAGGTCTCCTAAGCCAGCGGGCCCAAGCTTGGCTTGGACAAGCAGAGGCCCCAGGCACGATGTCTGTCTTCTTTCTTTCTCTATCTAGCAGTGCCCTCAGCATTCAGTCCTCCAGGATAGCGAGAGGCCAGTTTAAACCTTGTGTTCCCATTTGAGGTTAAATTTAGTAACTTCTTCTCTTCAAGTGTGCTCCATATAGCTTCTGACTATCCTGAGAATTGTTTTCCTCATACAGAATTCTCCCAAACACACCCAGAAGTTGAATATATTAAAAACTGAACTAAAGAACTGCTTTAGAATAAGAAATATTGGTTAACACTTCTAAGAAGAACAAAAGCAATGCAGGTTATGTGGTCACTTTCTTAAAAGTTCGCTGCCTTGCTGCCCACCAGGAAGGTGTGTGCAATTGTTAGAGCTCCTGAGCATCGCTGCTCTTAGCCCTCTTCTTTAATCACTTTCAAATGTGCTAAAAGAAGCAATGAAATACAGTCTAGTGGGTTTGCAGAAAGAATCTAAATAGCCTGTGTTTACACTTCATCACTGGCCCTTTTCTGATTTTAAGAAGAGATCACAAAAAAGCTCATTCTCACAAAATGCCTTTGGAGGTTAAAAAAAAAAAGTCTGGAAGAATTTCAAATCTCGTATTATGTTACGATGAATATGCACTAAAAGCCCATAATAGAATGAAATAAGGTTTATACTTTGTTTCCAACTTCTTATCAAAAGTATGGTCTACTTAAACACAGTTTCTTGAATAATCTACACTTAGAGCTCTTCTTCATCCTGAATGCTCAGAAAATTTAGGAAACAAGGAGGCAGGGACTAAGAAAAAGGTTTATTCTGACTGTGTGCTTTGTACAGCACCATCTAACGGTGCCCTGCCAACGAAGATCCACTCGCTATCTCACCCTGGGCAGCCGTGGCACCTAAGCTACACAGACTGAGTACACACTGGGGGAAAGTCTATTGTTTAGAAAGAAATAGCAGATCAAGTTTTATGGAGCATAAATACACAAACCATTTTTCTTAACTATTATTCTTTCAAAACACAACCCACATCTCACTTTTGGGGAATTCCAGGTTTACTGGTCCAAACCCCTACTCCTAATCTTTTCAGTGATTTCACTGACAATGGGCCCATGTCTCCCTTCAACAATCTCAGGAGTGAAGTGTTTGAGGTGGATCCATCCATCCACCTTGACAGTTCTGACTGGTAAATCTTTCTTCAGAAATCCCGTGGGTGAGCATCTTCTGAAGGGAGGGTGAAATGCTGTTTCCTACTAGACTGTTTTCTCAGCATCACTGTATCTGGGGAAAAATATGCCTCACTTTTTATCCCTTTGTAATGCTACGGGAAGTGGTATATGCCCACATGTTCAGTTAGGGGAAAATAAGATGACCTGGACTCCTCCACAATGCCTGTGCTGAACAGGACCACTTCTCACTGCCCTCGCCCGAACTTCTCACCCACGTTCTCCACTTTTACGGTTGCAGCAGCGTATGTCAGAGTGACGAGTTTGTGCGTAACAGACATTTATTTCTTGCAGCTTGGGGAGCTGGGAAGTCCAAGATGAAGGTGCTGCCATTTGGTGTCTGGTGAGGGCCAGTTTGCTGTGTCTTGATGGCCGAAGGACAGCACGGTGGAAAGCAGCTCCCCACACCTCGTCTGTCAGGGCACTGCTCCCACTCAGGAGTGTGCTGTATGGAAACTCAGCCTTAACACGGGACTTGGAGGGCACATTCAGACCGCAGCCGCTGTCTCTTCCTCTTGACCTTTTCCTGCGCCTCCACTGCTTTGGAAGGGAAGGTTAGTACCCATGGTACAGGCAAATTTCTAACCACATAAGTCACCAGGCTTTGCACTTATAAAATGGAGATGAAGCCACTTAATTCAGACTTGAGGAGGAAGACCTGGTGACCAGCACTGAAAACCTTGAAAATAGTGGCTGTTACATAAACTCGGTACATAAAGCATCATTTTAGACTTGACTTTCAGGGATAGGCCAGCAGCTACTAGACGCAGGAAGGAGGACTGGAAACTGAGGAAGGTGACGCAGTACTAACACTTCTGAAAGAGAATGTGAATCTCCCTGAGCACTACTATTTCTAAGTAAAAAATTGGGGAAATAGGGCAACTCACATTCTATGCCTGCTTCTGTACCCCTGAGAAGCTTTCTTTCACTCAATAAATTCTTCCTTCTCTCAAAAAAATTGGGAAAATGTCCTATCTTTGTGCAAACCCTTTGAGAAGATGACCCTTAAAAGAAGCCAGAATAGTTGTACTATGGCCTGTTTCTATCAGCGCTTGAATGCATGGGTATTTTCCATACCAACAACTGACTCTCCAACTCCCCAAACACCAACTGCACAGCCAATGAGGTGATTCAGTGCTGCTACTAACTCCCAGAGTTGGCATCAGACCACACAGCTTGTGGATTCAGTCCCACCCCATGGCCCCCAACCTCAGGAGAAAATCCTGGGCCTTCCCTGCTTCTGACCAACCAGCTACAAAGTGGGGTTTTCCCCAACACCTCCCTTTCCATGATCCTTTGCTACATGGCTCACAGAACTCAGGGGGAGGGTTTACTCACCACTACTAATTTGTTTTAGCTGGGGATGATCCACAGAGTCCAGTCATGCAGGAATTATAACTGGTCTCAGTGCAATTGTGTGATTTTCTCCATCTGAGTCTGGTATAGACACTTTATTTTTTTTTTGGTCTTTTTGAGACAGAGGCTCACTATGCAATTCAGGGTGGTCTTAAACTCACTTTGTAGCCCAGACTTCCCTCGAATTCCCAAGGATCCTCCTGCCTCAGCCTCCCAAGTGCAGGAATTACAGGTGTGTGCCACCACACCCGGTGCCAGTATATACATTTTCTGAGCCATATCTGACTACATTCTTTCTTCCACATATTTGCACCTCAGAGAAGAATGAAAAAAGTAGAAAAAAAAACCAGATCTTATCTATATACAGGGATTTCAAGATTAAAATGTAGGGTACCTTTCCAAACTAGAAAGAAAAAATAGGTTTTTCATTTTTTCCAATCAGCAAGGCTTCAGGACATACTTTTAAAGAGCACAAAATCTCACTTGAGGGGATGTAATATAAAACATGCATGTGTTTCACCTACTTTGGCATTAACAAGTAAATCAAAAGTCAAATTTTCAATTCTAAAATATAAAGCAACATTCTTATCTCCCA
Organism: Chinchilla lanigera; assembly: GCF_000276665.1. Classification (NCBI taxonomy): domain Eukaryota; kingdom Metazoa; phylum Chordata; class Mammalia; order Rodentia; family Chinchillidae; genus Chinchilla; species Chinchilla lanigera. Next base: position 4,124,515 of record NW_004955496.1, on the reverse strand, counting down.
AGATTTACTTTATAACTGTCTATTCATAGAAAGATCTACTGTTACTAAGGTAGCAAGTTACTGCTATGGTAAAAAAACATTCTTTTCTCTCACAGTGGTGTGTGTGTGTTTGTGTGTGTGTGTGTGTGTGTCTGTATGTGTTTATGTGTGTGGCCTCTTCAGCAAAGTGTATGATATTGTGACACTCATGCAAGAACAAGAACAAAGAAAACTCAATTTTATTGTTAAATCTATAGGAACTATACTAACCAAAACTAACTGAGCAAAAAGAGTGTCCATCACAAATATTAGAAATATCCACCACTTTCATTTCACCTACCCTTATTGGGGAGTATACTTATTGGGGAGCCCCTGGAAGTAGGAGTTGGGTGTATTAACCCCTGCAGTCCTCATGCAGAGCTTCTTGTTTAGCTGATGAAACAGACCTCGAGAGATTAACAGGTAGAAAGTCTCTATTGCTTCTATGAGTTGAAATAAATGGAAGGACAAAAATGTAAAATAAGAGCAAGATTTCATAAGGGAAATAAGATATGTTAAAGACCTAAGCAACATGTCAAGTGGAAAGACTATACAAGTATGAAATGTTATTATTCATCATTCAAACTATCTAACAGGGGGAAGTTCTGCTTATAAAACAGTGTGTGATCATCACCAGGTGAGTATGGTGGTCAGGGTGGAATGTCGACTTGCTTGACTTTGGGATCCACCCAAAGGACTGGTGGGTGGGGCACTCTTTTGGGTGTCTGGATGGGTCATGGAGGCACGGCCTTGAGTAGTACTGTACATCTGGTCCCTGGACCCTTTCTCTTTCATTGGTTCTCCTCTCTGCTGCCTGACCACCATGAGCAGAGCAGCTTTACTCTGCCACATCCTTCTGCCACAATGACTTTGTTTAGGAGACCCCGGACCACGGACTGAAACCAGAAGCCAATTGTGGCATGTTCTAATTCTATTATTAGTGAGAATTTGAAAGCAGAATTTCTTTGCTTCTTTAAATGCTTGTAAAATTCACAAGTGGAAAGAAGTTAGGGAATTTTTACTTATTTCCACTCAGTGTAAGAAAATGTGCATAAGCTTCGTCAAAACAAAGGCCAGTATTTGCTTGGTCTAAGACCTTGGCTAGGATGTTAATCTCTCAAGGTCTGTTTCATCAACTAAACAAGAAGCTCTGCATGAGGACTGCAGGGGTTAATACGCCAAACTCCTACTTCCAGGGGCTCCCCAATAAGTGTCCTCACTGTCAGTGCTGCTGTTCTTACAAAGAGAGACTAGAATAAAGACCTTATGTTTTTACTGCTTTTGCATTGAGAAAGCACTGAATATATTGAAAAGAGAGGAATTATAACCCTGGACTGGTGACAAGATTCTTTCCTAAAGTTTTTTGAATTGACAAATAATTGTACATATCCATCATGTACAGCCTGTTTTGAAATATGTATACAGCGTGAAATGGCCAAATTGAGTCAACTAGCATATGCATCACTTCATATACTTATAACATTTTGGATATGACCCCAAAAGCATTCATGGAGAGAACCCTTAAAATATACTCTTGGCAATTTTCAGGAATAAAATATATTGTTACTGACTACAGTCATCCTGCTGTACAATAGATCTTCTAAGCTTACTCCTGCTCTCTAACTGAAATTTTGTATCCTTTAACCAACATCTTCCCGTCATCCCCCACATCTCACTCAAGCCTGGTAACCACCATTCCACTCTATTACTGAGTTCAATCTTTTTAGATTCCACATATAAATGAAAATGTGTCATATTTGTCTTTATGCACCTAGTATATTTCACTTAACATAATGTCTTACAGGTTAATCCATGTTTTTTAAATGACAGGATTTTCTTCATAAAGCTAAATAGTGTACTACTGTGTACACCACATTTTCTTTACCCATTCATCTACTGATAAATACTCAAGTTGATTCCATATCTTGGTTATTGTGAATAACACTGTAGTAAACAAGGACTGTAGATATCTCTTTGACATACTGATTTCATTTCATTTGGATATGTGTGCTATAGTGGAACTGCTGCATCATACAGTACTTCTATTTAAATTTTGGAAAAACTTGCTGCTGGTTTTTTTTTTTTTTTTTTTTTTTTTTTTTACTTGCTGTTTTTTTAATGGCTATACTAATTTACATCACCTTCAGTGTTGTACAAATCCTCCCTTTTCTCCACATCCTTGCCAATACTTGTTATCTCTCACCTTTATTGATAATAGCCATTCTGTAGGTGGGATCTTGCTGTAGCTTTAATTTGCATTTTCCTGATGATTAGTAATGTGAACATTTTTGTCATCTGTTAGCTATCTGAATGTCCTTTGAGAAATATTGATGCAGCTCCTTTGCCCATTTTGGGAATTATTTTTATACCATTGAGTTCCTTATGTATTTTGGATATTAATCCCTTATCAGATATACAGCTTACACATATTAGTCCCCTTCTGAAATTTGTCTCTTCACTCTGTTGACTACTTCCCCTATGGTGGAGAAGGTTTTTAGTCTGATATACCTCCATTTTTCTATGTTGGATTTTCTTGCCTATGTATTTGGGGTCATATCCCCCCTCAAAAAATCCTTGCCTATAACAATGTCATGGAGCTTTTCCCCTGCTTGCTTCTAATACTTATATAGTTTGTGGTCTTATGTTTATACCTTTGATCCATTTTGAGATAGTTTTTTATGATACAAAATAACGGCTTAATTTCATTACTCTTCATGTGACTATCCAGTTTTCCCAAAATCATTCACTGATGAGATTGTCCTTTTTCACTGTATGTTCTTGACACCTTTGTCAAAAATCAATTGCCTGCAACCAAATGAACTCATTGCTGCTTCTCTTGTACCATTGGTTCATGTGTGTTTTTATGCCAATGCTTTGCTGTTTCAATCACTATAACTTTATAGCATGTTTTGAAATGAGGTAGTGCCATGCCTCCAGCTTTGTTCTTCTTGTTCTCAAAGTGTTGTTTTTTTTTTTTTAAATCTTTAGTCAATTTAGGAGATGATAAGAAAAGGTAAAATGCATCTTTTCAGACAGAATATTAGATAGTGTTGCTAATTCTCCAAATGAACCCTTTTGAGTCCTGTTCCTTGGAGAATGATGTGTGGTATAAGGATCAACATAAAAATAGCCTTATGGTAAAGAGGTCTGCCACAAATAGTCACTTTTCGAGCTCTTACAATTTCCACATTCCTGAAAACAAGCAAAAGACGTACAATGATTGAAAAGACAGGAAACACCAGCTGCACATAGAGGATTCTCTAGGTAAATGCAAAGCTTTCTATGAAGAAGAGAATATAAAGTGGTAAAGGTTTTCTACCACATCTATGTGAATACAGTGTATAACCAGACTGCTCTTCCATCCCCTGGAAAGTACCACACACTTGTAAAGTGTATAGAATGGAACAGTAGGACCTGTGTTGCCAGCTGTCTCACACCAGCAACATTCAGCAAGAGGTGGAGTTTCCAATGCTGAAAGAGAAACATAAAATCTTTCTGTAGCAGAAGAAGAAACTGCCAAAGTTCTTCAGACCTCAGCCTGAAGTATCCATATGGTTTTGTTTAGATTTTCTCAAAGCCCACTGTGGATGACTATTAGCAACTAAAGCTTCACTGCCCCTGTGTATAAACAAGCAGCCCAGTCAGTTCATTCACTACTTCATTATGCTCTCAATTTCCCAGAGCAAGAACCACGTCTTACTCAAACCAGGAGCTAAAAACTTGGTTCTTTGCTCCCTTACAGCACCCAGAATGCCATCAGCAGCTGGATTAAACCTAATCATTTGTCTCTTAAATGAAACTTGTAAATCAGTTGGAACACTTGTTACCAGTCCATCCAGCAGAGGCGTGGCAGGAGGTTAAAGGGAAAAGTAGAAGATGTTCTAATAAAGCTTCCGAGGTGGCGTCCTGCTCTTTCACAGGGCTGGGTGGAACTGCACAAGTCCTAGGACTCCCTTCCTGAAGCAAATGTTGGGCTTGCCACTCGCACTAGCTTCCGGGCACAATTGAACTCAGAGCCTGATCCCAAACCCACAGTGCTCACTAGTACACACCTTGATTTCACCATTTAGTGAAAAATAAAGCCAGTGGTGACCTCCTAAACATCCTTGCCAAAAGCTGGTTTCACAATCGACTGCTTTAATCCCCAGGAGAGAGGGAAAGGAGCCATCCAGGTACCTGATTCCTGCACTGACATACAACCTCGAACACTCTGGGGAAATCCCCAGGGAGAAAATGCAGGCAAAGGTAAACAAACATCCCCGGCTCAGCCCCAAGAAGCTTGTGTTTACCAAGTGGGAAGAGGATGACTAACATTAATTGCTACTTTGGGCTCCTTCCTCAAAAGTAATCCGGAACCAGTTAGCCAGGTGGAAAGCAGGAGCCCAGAGAAGCTGCAATGCCCACAGCCTGTTGTCTGCTCTCCTGTCGCTAGCTGTGCCTCACACCTTGCTCCTAGCAGCCTGGCTCCCGGTCACCTCCATCACAGAGTGCAGATAACACAGGTGACCTGGGGGGGGGGGGATGGTTAGCACCTGAAGACTGAGCACAGCAGCACCGCAACTCCGATGTTTCTTGATCACACTGGGGTTTTTCCTCCTTTCAACTGTCCAGTTCTTAGGAGAGAGCTGCCAGCTTGAACCTAAATGGAGAGCAGCTCATGAGTCTCTCCCTTTAAGACCAATTCTGGCTTTGGTTTTCCGCTTACTCTTGGAAGCAGCAACCCACATACCTGCACTGACCCCCAGCCCCTTCTCCCCACCAACAAAATGGAGTGCATGTATCGCAGGTGCCGGCCAAGCCACTGGCTTTACTTCTCGTCCTTCACTATGCTAAGTTTTCCCAGCAGATATGGCACTTTATGGAGAATTATGGATTTACATTAGTCGTAAACAGAAGGGAGACTTTCCGCGTGCATATTCTAGAAAGTGAAAATAACATAGTTCCCTCTTTTAATGGGTGTCAGCTATTCCTGTATCAGCTGCATAGTTTTTCAACATTATTCAATATTTATGTAAAAACTTTAATATTTACTTTAACCTCAGTCTAAGCAACAAAATCTGTCCAATCATGTATTTTAAATGTGTATTTTCTCTACTTGACATTAAATTTAAATATATCCTGCCACATATTTTTGAAGTTCACTCATGTACCACCAAAAGAACACCATCTCAACTGTCATCAGTAGAAAGTATTAACTTTGGGAAAACATGAATTAATCAAATTAAAGCATGCTGCAGAGCATGCATGACAGACTTGTCAGGGGAAAAGAAGCAAAGTGGTATTAAATACTGTTACGTGGAAAGGCCTGGGCTAAAGTAGGAAGATCTTTGAGATGGCAAAGAAATAGGAAGCAACAAAAGATGTGGAAACTGAAGCACTGGAAAAACAGGCCTGCCAGGCATAAAAAAGATACATTAGTGTGAGGACCTGGCTGCACTGATGGATTCAAAGCAGGGAGTGTGGCCAGTTCCATGACAAGAACCACAGCAAGAACAGAAAGTGAAGGAGACAGTGTCAAAGACAACTACACCCCTTCCAGCATGGGTGACTGCTAAAGCTATCTCCTGATAACACAGGGATTTTGAGATAAATTTAAACAAAAATGTCCAGTAAGCACTTAATGATATTGTTCCACAGCCTTTGTGGAGGACAGAACCTTCTGCAATGATCTGGGTATCAGCAGCAGAGATCAGACAGATAAACTCACAGAGTGGATGCACGTTCCAAATGGCAAGAGGGAAGGTCAGTCGCTGATCGCCACTGTGAAAAGTCAGCTCCTGAGTAGATGTTCAACCTCAGTAGCTCATTAGTAAGGCTGGTGTCTTAGTTACTTTCTTATTGCTGGGACAAAATACCTGACACCCACAAGTGAGAAGAGGTTTATTTGAGCTCACAGTCCATGGTCAGCTGGCTCTAAGACAGGGAAGTATGCAAAGGGGTATCACAGAGGAGAAACAGTCCGTGGCATGGCAGACAGAAAGCAGCAGCTTTTCTCCTTCTTTCCTTTTTATTCATCCAGGCTACAGGCCTAGGGTGCCACCCACATCCAAGGTGGGTCTTCCCTCTTCAGTAAATCCATCACCCACGCTTAAAACTGTGCTAAACCTTCAGTCGGTAATCCAGCATCACAAACTTATGGTCCAGTCACTACCAAAATCCACCTATGAGCATACGAAGCTTTGGGGACAGGTATCTAGATATCAGCCATAACACCTGGGGAGCCTGAAAAATTACCAGATCTGTTAAATACAGATCACTGTGAGCATAGCATTAATTTTTTTTTTTTTTTACCAGATTAGGATGCTGAGCAATCTGGAAAATTCTAAACTATAGCAAATTTTAAGTGAAACACCTGCAGGAATGGAAGACAAAACAGCAACCCAATCTTCTAGAGCATTTTCCACATGGAAATAAAAATTAAAAAGGTAAGGAAACATATGACCATATTATTAGTTATTTTATGTGAGTAAGAGTTGCAATGTTTTAATTTTTATGAGTTTCCATTTTTACAATTTTTTCCCATTTTATTACAGCATTTTAGCTACTTCAGCTACATAGTGTCTGGTCTGGATGATCAACTTTAATGTGATAGAAATGATACTCGTCCACCCATCAGTATTTCTTTCTGAGCGTCCTACATGGAGCATATGTTTATGGAGGATATCTTCAAAATGATACTTTCATCTTCCCAAAGGATTTCTAAAGCCTTCATGGGGCACTCTTGCAAAATTTTCAAAATGCAGCCATTATCTCTAGAAATATGTGCTGATTTTGAAGGCTGGTTTTCATTTGGTTGAGAGAAAATGTTGTTTTTATCATGCCAAGAATTCAAGGTCCATCAGAACCGTTTCCACTTTTCATCGGGAGGCAAAATTCACACTGCATCTTACATGGTGACGGGGGCTTGGCAGGACGCAGGGAAGGATGGAGTTCATCCAAGCAGGAGCGGGCCGCATGGCACTGAGTGGGCAGAGCCGCCTGGAGATGGGCAGGATGAAGCTGCTGAGCCCAGAGAGCAGGGACCCAGAAGCCACGGTGACAAGGAAGGCAAGGAACAGTCTGAAGGGAGAAAAAATAGTTGCCAAAATGACAAAGCTACAGCACTGAGAGTTACAGAATGGGAGTCAGAAGAATTGTGGTTGATTTACAAAATGGGTGAGAAAGGCACAGAATTGCTGGAGCAGAAGAGACCAGCCAAGGGCTGGGACCTAAAGCCTATTTCTTAGGAGAATTTTAATCTGTAGCTATTTCCCATGCTTCATATTAGCTCAATATGTACTGAAGAAATGCACTCCATCAAATAAGAGAAAGAAGTTCTGATTAAATTAAAGAACAAAATAAAACATAGATAATAGGAAACAGGGAGGTAGATGTTTTGAAAAAGGGAAAGGGACCAAGAGGTGGAGGAGGGAAAAGGGGGAGGGGATGGGGATGGAAAAAGAATTCAGATGTGTCACGTGCACATACCAGCTCCCCACAGGGAATGTGGCCCTTATGTACTGCAAACAAGTACCAATAAAAAGTTACATTTTAAAAAAATAAATTTTAAATTAATAATTAATGTAGTGTATATTACAAAAAAGCTACAAGAAAGGATTTTGAAAGTGTTTGCTATAAAGAAATAATACTGATAGGAACAGATACTACACTTGATCCTAGCCAAAAGACCAAGAAGCAATCATAAAGAAATGATAAATCAGATAGGTATGATTAACCTACTTTAAACATTATACAATGTACATGTGTAGAGCATCACACTACCTCATTAATATGTATGCTTTTTAAGTTTTCCTGTATCTGTTAAAAATAAGTTTAATTTTTGAATGCTAAAATATAAAAAGAAAAAAGAAATGTTTTACTTTTAGGATAACCTAGGACAAAGGCATCTGTTCAAAGAAAGCAAGATTTCTCGACTTTGGCAAGACAACAGAAACATCTGAAGAACTTTAAGAGACTGTTTACATTTTTTCCATTTAATTTCTTTTACAATTGATTTATTAAACTTGTCCAGTAAAATTTAAAAACAGAAGGTGATGCTTTCTTTTTAGTTAAAACTTAACTCAACAGAGTCATGCTAGCACTTCAGAAAATTACTCGTAGCTTTACAGAATAATTCCAGAGGGTCTGAATATCAAGGCACCACTTTTTCCTTGCAACTGACCTATAATTTTTGCTCTGAATTTTTTATGTCATCACATTAGGAAATGCGAGTTTGTTATTTCTATACTGAATCAATACTTTCATTCCAAATTCAAATAATCTCTCCACTGAGAAAGATAGATAATTTCAAGATCTACAAGGCTAAACAGAGTCTTAAATTCAAGTATTGGATCATTATCAACACACTTTAGAAAAAAGAAAGACACTGATTACAATTCTGAAAGGAAATTACCAGTTTCTGGAAAAAGCATGGCGTTCAGGGAAAAGTAAGATATTTCTCGTGCAAATATTCCTGTTAAAATATTTAATTTTTCAGGAAAAATATACCTTTGCCACCAGGTCTGATGATCTAGAATTCATATTAAGCATTTCCTCTATATGCACTTAAATGTATATATCAAGGTTTACCATTTGCAGTTCTAAGATACAGATAAAAATTTTTTTATAACATTCACAAAAGAAAGGGCTAAAAATATCAGGCATTTTATTTCCCTGCACCAAACTGTCAAAAACTTCTTTATATTTAGGAAACATTCCCTGCCTGGGTAAAACCAAAAGAACTTTTTGTTAGTTGATACTACATACTCCAAAAATAAATACATTTCAACATTGTAGTATAGCAAAAAGAGGAACTGGTATAAAACTGGAATACAAAAATAACAAAAAAACTTACACTTAGTGAACGAAAGAAAAATGGGTAATTATTTGTTGAGTGACTCTAAGTTTTGACATTCACAAGCTGAACTGCCAGTCTTCCACTGCATGCTTCGTAGGCTGATGGCTTGTCTATCCCCTGTGACCTCTGCAGGCAGCTCCACTTTGTTAACGAAGCACAGTTGAGGACTTTTTGTCAGGAAAGGGAAAACTCCCTCTTTGCTCACAGAAGACCCGTCATGAAAACTCTCTGTAACTGAGTTTATGTTTCTGAGCCTGATCTGATCCTTTTCTTTCTTCTCTAATCTGAACTTTCCTTCCTTCAAGTATCACATCTTGCACATGGACTTGCCAACCACCTTTCCCTCTCCATCTCTTTTTTAGGGAGGAAATATGTATTTATTTTATATTTTTTATTTTAAAGGGAAAAAATAACAAAATAGACAAAAAATAAAACTCATACAGAAATTCTAAACAGGATGATAGGACATTAACAATGTTGTTATATTACATATTGTTATCTTCAGTGAAGTTTCTCAGATTACCAGATATAAGAAAGCAAGATTGATCAATTAAAGAGAATAAAAAATAATAAAACATTAAAAATGATACAGAGCTTCACTAAACAAGATAGTAGGAATTCAACAATGGTTGGTATATTGCATATTGTTGTCTTTGAATTAGTTGTTCAGATTACCACCTAGGGGCTGGCGATTTAGCTCCGCGACACAACACCTGCCTGGCAAGCGCGAGGTCATGAGTTTGATTCCCGGTACCGGGGGAGGGGAAAAAAAATGATGTCATCCCAGATTACCACCTATATGCATGCAAAATTGGCCAAAAGAATTTTGGACATTAACTGTTCTTTTCTATCAACCAA
>NW_004955496.1:4113384-4114216 GCF_000276665.1 Chinchilla lanigera | reverse complement strand
ACAAATTGCACTGTTATAAACATGGGTGCACATGTATCACTTTGGAATGATGTTTTCAGTTTTTCTGTAAAAATATCCAGAAGGGTAACAGCTGGGTTAAGTGGGACCTCTAATCCTAGTTTTGTGAGGAATCTCCATGCTGATTTCCACAGTGGTTTCACCAATCTGTACTTCCCACAGCACCTCCACCACTTGTTATAGGTTGATTTCTTGATGACAGCCATTGTTTCTGGGGTGAGATGGAATCTCAGTGTTGTTTTAATTTACATTTCTCTAATGACCAATGATGCTGAACATTTTTTCATATATTTATTTGTCATTTGTATTTCTTCATTTGAGAAATGTGTATTCATCTCAGAACCAATTTTTTGATTGGGTCTTTGAATTCTGGGAGCCTGATTTTTTTTAATTCTTTATATGTTCTAGATAGAAGTCCTTTGTCTCAGGGACAGTTGGCTAAAATTTTTCCCAATTCATGGGTTTCCTTTTTACCCTGTTGATGATTTCTTTTGATGTACAAAAATTTTTCAATAGGATGAGATCCCAGTTTTTGATTCTTTGAAGTATTTCTCATGTGGTTTGGTTTTTGTTTGTGAACTCTCTGCTTACCCCTATATCGTCAAGATTTCTACTTTCTCCTCCAGTAGATTCACTGTCTCTGTTTTAATATTTAGATCTTTGATCCATTTCAACTTTAGTTTAGTATGTGGTGATAGACATAGGTCTAGTTTTAGTCCTCAGCATTTGGAAAGCCAGTTTCTTCAGCACCATTTATTAAATAGGCTATCTTCTTTCCAGTGAACATGTTTTTGGTACCTTTGTCAAAGATAAG
>NW_004955496.1:4071718-4109789 GCF_000276665.1 Chinchilla lanigera | reverse complement strand
TTCTGATAGGTTTTCCCTTATAGGTAATCTGTTTCTTTTCTCTAACAATTTTTAATATTCTGTTCTTTTGCTGAATTTCTGGGATCTTGATTACTATGTGTCTGGGTATAGATTTTTTTGGTTATGGCTAATTGTAGTTCTATATACCTCACTTAACTATATGTCAGATTCTTTTCCCATTCTTGGGAAATTTTCTGCTACTACTTCTGCCAATAGTCTTTTTGTGTCATCCATGTTGACTATTGCTCTTTCATTGACATCTATCAGTCTTGTACTGTTTTTCTTTGCATCATCTTGCAGCTGTTGAATTTTTATTTACTGGTTCCTTGTTATTTTTAAGAGATCTTTCCTTTTGTCGTTACTGCTGCCTTCAAGGTCTGAAAGTCTATCTTCAGTTTCATTCAAGCACTTTTCCAGCTTTTGATGGAATTTTTAATTTCCTGGATATCTGTTTGAACCTCTTTCATTTACTCTAATTCTTTCCTATATTGTTCATTCAATGTTTCCATCATTTTTCTATGCTCCTCTATTTTTTTATCTATGTCTTCATTAGGTGTACTGAGCAATTCTTTCCTTATTGTTGTCATTTCTTTTTTTTAATTGAGAAGCAGAAAAATTTTATTTTAAAGAGAGTAATAATTAAAAGAAGAAGAACAGTAGCAAAATACTAACAACATAGACAAAAACAAAACAAAGCAAAAACAATAAGAATGATACAGGATTTCAGAATGTCATTTCTTTTCTTACCTGAGAGATTATTTCTGATTTAATTTCTTCCATACCCTGATGGAGTTGTTTCTTCACTTCAGTTGCTATCATTTCAGAAATTTCAGGTGTGTGACTTCCAAATTCTTCTATATCAGTGTCTCCTTGACTTGTTCTGAATGGGTTTGAGATCTGACCTTGCATTTTTCTCCTTTGTTTTGATATTTTCAAAGCTCATGAAGCTCACCAGGACTCAGCATTGCTCCCACAACAGTGGTGGGCCAGGGCACAGCTCACCAAGGCTCACAAAACTATCTAGGGCTCAACATCACTCTCATGACAGTGGGAGGGGAGGCATTTCATGGTTCGTGGATTTTCCTGAAGCTGTCTGGGGCTCACTGTTGCTCCTATGATGGTGGTGGGCCTGGGCTCTGCTCACCAAATCTCTTGAAGCTCTCTAGAGCTCAGTGTAGTTCCTGCAGTGGTAGGGTAGGTGTGGCTCAACAAGGCTCCAAAAGCTGTCTAAAGCTCAGCATCACTCAGGAAATATTTATTTGTTTATTTATTTTTATTGGAACACTTTAGTTGTGCATGATGATAACTTTCACCATAAGGAATTTGTATTTGTGCATGATATATCTTGATTGCTCTGTTTTTCCCATCCCTTCTCATCCCTTCAACTGCTCTTCCCTTCTTTATTTACAAAAGTTTTGTTTCTATTTTTTCCTTCTATTCTTTTTTCTTGTCCCTTCCTTCCTTTCCTCCTTCCTCTCCTTTCCTCCCCTTCTCATTTGAATATTTTCTTCCCATTTCTCAATATTTCTTATATATTTTGGTCCTTATTTACCCTTTCACTTTCTCAAACAAGAGAAAAAATATGGTATTTGAACACGTGTTTATTTATTTAACTTAAGAGTATGGTCTTAAGGTGCATCCATTTAGCTGGAAATGTCTCAGGCTTATCATTCTTTATGGCAGAGGAGTATTCCATTGTATAAAAAGAAACATCATATCTTCTTTATCCATTCACCTTTGATGGGCATTTGAACTCTTTCCCAGATATAGCTATTAAAAACTGTGCTGCTGTAAATATGAGTGCACATATAACACTGTGGTATGATGCTTTTAATGTTTTTGGGAGGATACCAAGAAGGGGACTACATAGGTCAAATGGAACTTCTAGTTTTAGTTTTTTTGAGAATCTCTACACCAATTTCCACAGTGGTTGCACCAATCTACACTCCAACCAACAGTGTAGAGGGGTTTCTTTATCCCCACAACCCCTCCAGCATTTGGTATTGGTTGATTTCTTGATGATAGCCATAATTTCTGGGGTGAAATTGAATCACAGCATTATTTTAGTTTTCATCTCTCAAATGACTACTGATGTTGAACATTTTTTCATATATTTATTTGCCATTTGTACTTCTTCATATGAGAAGTGTGTATTCATTTCAGATGCCCACTTTTGGAATGGTTCTTTATATAATTTCAAGTCAAGGATTGTGATACACCCTGCCTTATCTTTGTTGCCCAGAATTGCACTTGCTATTCTAGGTCTCTTCTTGTTCCAAACAAATTTTAGGATTTTCTCTAATTCTGTGAGATGTGCTATTGGTATTTTGATGAGGATTACATTAAGTCTGTATAACAGTTTTGTAAGGGAGGCCATTTTAACTATATTGGTTCTTCCTATACAAGAACAAGGAATATCTTTCCACTCTCTGATATTGTCTTTGATCTCCTTTTTTCAGTGCACTGTAGTTTTGAATGTAAAGATCTTTTACTTCCTTTGTTATATTGGTTCCTATATATTTCAGATCTTTGAATGTTATTGTGAAATGTCTTTCTTCTATCCAAAATATTGCTGCATCTTGCTTCATGATCCATTCTACCATGTTTCTTTTTATTAATGAACTGAAACTATTTACATTGATGGATATAACTGGTATGTATTGGTGGATCATTTATATTATTTTCCTGGCATAGGTTCCCTTTCCTTCCCCTCTGTTTACTTCCCTTGGCTGTTGAATTTGTTCTTTGGGGTTCATAGAGTTGTAGTCCTCATTATTTGTTTCTGGAATGTCTTTCAGAACATTTTGGAGTGCTGGTTTGGTGGTCATGAATTTCTTCAGGTGTTTTTTGTCATGGAAGTATCTTACTTCTCCATCAATTTTGAAAGACAGTTATGCAGGTTACATCAATCTGGGTTGGAGGTTGTTTCTTTTAGGGATTGAAATACTTTACTCCAAGCTTTTTTTGACTTCAGGGTTTGTGTTGAGGATTCTGCTGTGCTCCTGACAGGCTTTCCTTTATATGTGATTTGTTTCTTTTCTCTAACAGCTGTTAATATTCTTTTCTTATGTTTAAGTTTTAGAACTCTGACTATTATATGCTTTGGTGTTTTTTTTTTAATCATGGGTAACTGGAATTCTACGTATCTCATTTACCTGTATGTGAAGTTCTTTTTCCATGCCAGGCAAGTTTGGTGTCATTATTTCTGTGAACAGGTTCTTATGTTGTTTGCATTATCTCTTGCTTTTTCATTGACTCCAATCAATCTTATGCTATTCTTCTTTGCATCATCTAGGAGCTGTTGGATTGATTTTTCATGGCCCCTTACTTTTGTTAAAAAACCTTTGTTTGCAGGATTGCTAACTGCAATCCTGTATTCTGTAGCTCATGTTCTGTCCTCACATTGGCTCATTCTGCTGTGTATACTTTCAACAGAATTTTTAATCTCCTGGATATGTGTTTGATTCTGTTTCATTGCATCCATTTCTTTCCTATGTTGCATATATATGGTTTCCATAATTTTCCTAAGCTCTTCTATTTTTAAGCTGTATCTGCTCTAGAGTTGCTAACCATGGCTTTCATTATTGTCACCATCTCTGTAGTTATCTGGGATATTATTTCTGATTTTTTTTTCAGAGCTTCATTTATCTGTTTTGTTACCTCTACTCCTATTACTTCAGAGAATCCAGGTGAATGGTTTACAAATTATTCCACCACGTTGCCTCTGGGTTTGCTTTTGGTGAGCTGGGAGTCTGGAGTCACATCTTGCTTAAGTGTCTTCTAATATTTTATTTTTTTTTTTAGTTTAATTCCTGACAGTAAATATGCTCTCAATGTGGTGATTTCACAGTCAGGGGAGAAAATTTAAAAGGAGTTAGGGGAAAAAATAAAGAAAAGAAAAAGAAGGAGGAGGAGGAGGAAGAGAAGGAGGGGAGATTAGAAGCAGAGCTGGAGGACAAGGTAAGATTATGTGAACTTTGGGAAATTGATGAAGAAGATAGGCAGGAAATAGAGAAGGAAGAAATAAAAATAAGAATAGAACAGAACAATAACAACAAGAAAACTAGAAACAATGTTTACACTCATATAAAAACAAGAACAAGCAAGAAAAAAGAAAAAAAGGAAAAGAAAACACCAAAAGAAGAAAATAAATATCTACTTTGAGACATATCTCTGCTGTCACTGGTAGACAGAGTAGGCAAATCAGAGCCCATACCCATGTTGATTAACCCTAGCAATCCAGCAGTAGATTTATGGTAGGATAGTGGAGAATCTCAGCAAGCCTACACCTTTAGTTCCACTAAAGTTCCAGCTAGTTTCTGGCTGTGAGGCTGAAATGCAATTTCTTCAACCAGTAACACTCTGTGTGACTCCTGTTGGCTTGAACTTTGCTCCCTGCCACCAGAACCTGGCTTCTTGATCTCTTGCAGACTTGAACTTGGTTCCACCTCACCTTCACACTGGGAGCCACTAGATAAAGCCAGCCTGCAATGGATCTCAGTCCCAAGCTCAGTTGGCCTCTCTCCAAGATGGCTACTTGCCAATTGCCCTCTCCTGGGGGACTTCTCAACCTGAAAAACTCATTAACCATTGCAATCTGCTGATCTACTGCACCATTCCACTGGTGTGTTTCTCTATGCAGGCCACTGGGGTCATTAATAGTCCCATGCATCTGCAGGCTCAAGCTGCCCCTCCCACACAGTGAGTCAGGACTCAGGGAGAAAGCACCACTTGCTGCCTCTTTCTTCTGCATTGAGGTCTCTCTCTTTGCTCTCCCTGTGGACTTCAATTCTGGTTTTACATCCTTTTGGGTTCTGAGGACCCACTTCCCTCCTTTTTTTCTTCCTCATTGCTATATTCTAGTGTCTCGACACCAAATCTCAGAGATGCTGTTTCATGGCTGTTCACCACTCTGCCATCTTCCTGAAAGTGTCCTCTCCATCTAAATAAATCACAAAGACACAATAAAAAATAAAAGTGGAAAAATCATGTATTCTTTGCTTTATGTTCATCCTGATAAGCAAACCAGTCTGTTATTGAGAAAAAGGAATTTATATTCATTGTGCACTGACTGCACAGGAAATTTCTACGTGTCTGAATCTATGTATAGGACTCTTTGGCACACATCACCCATTGGAGGATCTTTGTGCTGTGGTTCACCAAGCATCCTGCTCCAAATAGGGGAATTGCAATGCCTTCATCTCCTACAGGAAAGAAGGGCTCAGCATTCTCTAAGTCACTGTCCTTGGGCAGTGCTCAGAATTCAGCTGGCACTGTAAGGTCATATCACGTAAACCAATAATGCAGAAATGCATCTTATGACATAAGCCAGTTCAGAAGGCAAGATACTTACACTTTCTCAGCTGCCTACAGAGATTTGTTACTCCTATGTAAAAAAAAATGTGTAAAATCACAACTGCTTTAAAAACCCTTCCAGAAAAAAATAATATTTAAATCCTTCCTGAGAAGTACCTATGAAAAAACTAAGAAATAACTAATACAAAATAGTTAATGACTATGCTGACTATTTATGCCCATTCATGCCCTGTTTCTTATGCTTCAGAAAGCAGTATTCTCAGTCCTCAGCATTTCTAAACTTACACTGACATTTTTATTGTTTGCTCCTTAACTTTCCCAAAACTCTAAGAAGTCACTTTTGAAGCCAGCTATGATGATTGCATAAAGTATAGAGGTTGATTGCTAATTTCCCCAGTTCCCCTGGAGCAACTCTTCAGTAAGTCTGCAGCTGAACTGAGGAAACCAAGGCATTCATGTTGCCAGAGACATTTTTCCCAGGTCCCAATTTTCTATTTATATTTAGCTAAGTTATTTAAAGTTATCTGCAATTACAACTTCTCTACTATCTTATATTGGGATAGTGGGACAAACACAAATTGAATGAGTAAACACCAAGCACTTTCTATGATTATATAACTGAAGTATTTGTTTATGCTCTGCAATTCTCAAAAGTAAACCTGACTGTGTTACTCCCTGGCTAAAAATCCTGCCACCAGCTACAGAATAAAGTCCAAATTCCTAAATTTAATTAGCTATGGCATTTGCCTTTCTCTCTTCCTGCTTTCCAGAGAAGGTTCTGCCTCTGGAAAGCCTATTTCAGATGCACAATCAAGAAAGTCAGACAAAGAAAGGACCAGAGAAGGAAAAGACTTGGAGATGTTGAGTAAACTGAATAAAGAGATTAGAAAAGAAAAGGGACAGGAAAGAAATAGAAACTGTGTGTCAGAAAAATACTGGAGATTAAAAGATGTCAAAGCAATGTTGAGATATTAGGAAACAGGACAAGAAAATAGGAAGAAGAAATAAGAATTGGAGGAAGAAGTGAGAGTTTTAATATTATGTAAGAAATGCAAGTAAAAATCAGAACTGCTTAATGATGTGTTGTTGTTGCTCTTATTGTTGCTGTTGTTGTTGTCATTGTCATTGTTGTTGTTGTTGTTATTGTTACTAGACTGGGCTGTTGTACAGGCTTCTCAATGATGACTTATGCTGTGTAGGACCCTGAATTCTCTTAGGATAACATAGTAAATGCACTAAACTTTTCTCCACTTGGTCACCATGACTTCTTAGGTAGCCATTGTGTTCTGGCTCCAAGAGTTTCCTCAGTTTACAGAGCCCATCACAGTTTTCTCTCAGTCAGACTCTTCACATTTGTCAAATACTGCTCTATCTACCCTCATTTACACTGTGTTAAACTTTATTGTCTCTCCAAAATCAGCTTACATATTCTTCCTGCAGGAAGCCAGAAGCCAGCCTTTTTGTCTCCCTACAACCTTAGTGAAGACCTGACTGATGAGAATGCAGGGAACATAGGGACACCACATGTTAGTGTGAGGGCTCGGGGGAGCAGCAACAAAATGAACAATGTCCAAACTGAAACTAGGAGAAGAAAAAAAGATACAAACACACACACACACATACACACACACACACATACACACACACTATGGCAGCAAGCACTCAAACATAAAATAAGACATAAAATTAAATCTTGTTTTAAAAAAGACACCAATAGAAACTGGGGTAAGAAGAAAATATTATCTGATCTGCAAAAGAAAGACTGGCATTTATACCACCACTAAGGCTTTGGAGATAAGGTGTATATGAAATCTCCAAAAAGCAAAGATCTCACTTCTTAAGCAAACTCCCAAAGATGATAACAGAGAACAGACAGCTCTCACACACAAGCATCTGAAATTTTATTACTTAAAATGGTATCATAAATAAACTCTCAGAAAAGATAACATGGTACCAGATTTCCAAAATCCTCTCAGAAACTAAGCCACATCACACAGCAATAATCAAGGTTTCTGCATTGGGGCTCACATTGGTCAAAGTCAGTGGCAAGTAATACATCTCCTCTAGTGAAACAGAAACATTTCTCACATGATTAGACAGTGATCAGAGTCATTAGAAAACTGAATAAACAAACTCCAACTGAAGTTTTTAGAAATGACTAAAAACCACAACACGGAAGTATGTTCCTACTGTATGATCAGGAAACTACTTACCACACCTGGACCTGCAACCCACGATCTGGAGGTCACCACACAACTGGGCCCTTGGAGAGGTCTGTGTCTCACTTCTTTTTCCAAACCTCACATGTGTACATCTGAATGGTGAATCTGAAATCAATTGGGAACTGTTGCCATGACAGGCTCTAATTCTCCTGCTCTTCTATGCAAAAAAACAAACTAAAAAGAAGTAAAAGCAGACCTTCCTTGATAAGCAAATGATCTACCAGCTTCAAAAAGCTCAGCACAATCAGAAGGATTCTGGCTCAGGAGAGCAGATGATTTTGCTTGAAGAGCTCACCAGGAACATACCCATGATTCTCCTTCCCATCACCAAAGGTATAAAGGAATTCAGGAAAGACTGGAATAAAAACGTCATAAATGAAAGATGATGTTGGTACCCCTTGATGTTCAACTATTAGAACATCAAGGATTCCCGTCCTCCAGCGAGTGAGACAGAGAGACAGAAACAGAGACACAGACACAGACAGAGAGACAGAGAGAGATTGCTCACACCAAATGGAAAGCCAGCAATTGAATCTTTGCTGACTTCTTGCTTATGTAGACATTCCTAACTGGGAATACACTAGTAGAGTATCCTGAAGGAGGAGGGCATTGTACATCTCTACTGATAAGCAGGAGCTGGAACTAGTAACACTAAGACAAGGCAAATAAAAAATATGGCCTTACAGTAATTGCAAACAACTAAGCTATAGAGATCAAATTCTCTGCTGGATGTATTTACCTTCCTCCCCATTCCCCTTAGACCAATACACGAATGGCAATTTAAATGAATTCCTTCCGTTTAACGGTTTAAATTCTTTTTTCTTGAGACAGAATTTCTCTCACTATGCAGTCCAGGCTGGCCTTGAACTCACTATGTTGCCCAGACTGGCCTGGAACTCACAGTAATCCTCCTGCCTCAGCCTCCCAAATGCTGAGATTACCAGCATGTGCTACCAAGAGTCCCACAGCAGTCCTGGGAGCACCCACTCTGTGGGGAAACAGGAACAAGGTAGATGTACTACAGGTCATGAGAAACATGGAGGAGATGCCAGCAGGGTAGCATCAGGAACTCACCTACCACCTCCATCACCCACACAGACACTAAAAAAAATCAAGGAGACAAGAGATAATAACACATAAATGCAGAAGTGAAGTCAGGTGGCAAGTCACAGAACATGTACTGCAAACCAGCTCTGAAAGGGGCTCTCGAGGCTCCCCACAGTGAGCCCTGGGGCATGGGACTGGGGATTTGGCTCAGTAGATGGATGCAAGGATTTCCTTAAAGACCAAAGCATTCTACCCCCATCCTTATGGCCATAAGAGGTAGGACAAATCTGTTACTTTAAGGGTCCTGTCAGATGTGTGTTCTGACAGCAAAAAAGGCATGGAGGGATGGAAAATATTCAAGAATATTCTGTCCCCTGTGCTGTAAGCACGTCATGAAACATAAAGCCACTGCAAGATTAGACAAAACATTTGTGTGCTAAGTTTTAGAGAAAAAAAACATTGTCTAATGATACTGAGCCCAAACTCTGGATCTATCAACAAAGATCAGAGGCCAGCAAGCCGGGGAAGAGAGTGTTGGTCATGGGTGAGAGCTGCTGAAACTACCATGGTAAAGCAGTCCCTCCTTCCTCCTGCTTCCCTCTTTCTTGATGATCAAGAAATGCAGATACACCCAGGTATATAAGGCTCGCCCTTGGGCACAGGTGGCAGGCAGGTACACTTGGATAGATAACATCCAAGCTCAGCCCTGTGGGTTCAGTCTCACCTTGACTCCCCACCCCACTCCTCACCACTTCCTTAGCAACACCCAACTGAATGGCCACTCCCAGGAGCAAAACCCACATGGAGCTCCTGGGGCTCATCCAACAGGTGAGCAAGGAAGTCACATCTCCACTTCTGCCTCTTTCCAGTCTAGGGACAGGAAGGATCAGGAAAGACAGGCAACCAAAAAAAAAAAAAAAAAAAAAAAAAACAAACCCAAGCTGGCCAAACTCCCCAAGGTGCAGAGAGTTCACTCACGAAAGAAGAAAACACCCACTCACTGTACCAAGGGTCTGCTGTACAGGTTCCAAGCAAACCAGGAAAGGGAGCTACTAGAACTGGAATGAGTGTTTTAGCTGTAACGACAGATCTCCTCCCACGCCCAACAAAGACAGCGCAGTTGGAGTGACTCAGAACTAACCCAGGAGGTAAAGCAGGGGCTCTCCAGCCAAGCTGGGCCTGGTCCCTTGCCACCTGTTAGAAACTTTTCTGATTCTCACTCCTGACTCCAAACCTCTGCTTCTATTTTCTTACCAGTGTACATTCTCCTTACATAATGAATACATTATGGGGTCTTGGTACATACACATATTGCATCTGTACTCTCTGCTTTCATTGTAAAATTGTGGATAGCCATGGAGACTCATAATTCCATGCTCCTATTAGCTCTCTAGGGTCTCCCTCCTGCCCCACCTTCCCATTCCCACAAGGCCTCTTCCTACTGTGGAACATTGACTGTCTCTTCTGGATCTCTATGAGGATAAGGAGGGAAGAGGAGCCAGGTGTAGCAGCACACAATGGTAATTTCAGCACTCTGAGAGGCTGGAGGAGAACTGCAAGTTTGAGGCCAACCTGGGCAACTTAGAGACCATGTCTCAGAATTTAAAAAAATAAATAAATAGAAGGGACTGGGAATGCAGCTCAATGTGGAGGCCCTGGATTCAATTGCCAGTATCAAGGAGAAAATGAAATAAAATAAAATAAAATAAAATAAGTAAATAAATAAATAAATGGAAAGGAGTAGAGTTTTAGTGTAGTCATGGAGGAAGCCCAAGAAATTTGCCCAGTGCTACAGGACACTGCATCCCATTCTCTGAAAGGAAGAGAACTTCTTCCTTTTCAGTCCATGCTCCACTCCCAACATACTTCCTTCCATGGCTCTTCTCTCCTTGCAAACCAATACTGCCAACCCTTAATGCTGATAACTGTTACTAAAAGGCTTATTAAAGATCAGAACAATTCAAAGAATAAGGTTCCCTTTGCCATCCCTTTTACCTTTTTCCCAGACATAAGGAAGAAATATCTAGGAAGCCTCCTAGCAAGGAAGGCAGCAAGATGGGACCACTTCCTGTGAGCTGGTGGCAGCCATGTACCTGAGAAGAGGGAGAATACTATTGCTAGGACTTCCTTGTACCTCCCAAGGCCACCCCAATCCTCCATGAACTCTCAGCATCCTTTCCTTCCTCAAGCAGCAGCAGGTCTCTCCAGCTGGTAATAACCTGGGAGACAGGGCACCCGAGCTTCGGCTGAGAGCCAAGATAGAACAGGAAACAGAGCACCAAGAACCCGAGTCCCTTTACAGGGCTTTTTAGAGAGACTGATGAACCAAGGGACCAGGGAGGACAGTTTTCAGTCAAAGAACTAAGCCAAAGACCAGGTGTTATCTGGAGGTTATTCTCTGTCATCCCATAGAATCTCACAGTGGGACCCAGGAGGGGCCACCCAGGAAGTTGGCCACATCTCCAACTGGCACTGAGTCCCTCACTTGCCCTGGGAACTCCTACTACCTACTGCTTGAGGTTTCTAACCTGAGACTGTCACCTCCAGGTGGGGGAAGGAAGAAGAGGGTGCGGGCAATGAGATGTCTCCCGGGCCATGTCCTCCTCCACCACTCAGATGTTGACTTCCCGGTGCCCCTGCAGCTCCTGCTCCTCTTCCCCAGCTCTGGCCCATAGTCACCCGGACTCGGCTCCTGTTCCTTGAGTCACTTCCTTGCATCTTCTGTCTTTGCAAAATGCCACTTCCACTCTTGCCTCTAGGCCTGCTTACCACAACATGGTGAGGCACGGGCCCCAGCTCAGCTCGGGAAAACTCCAAGGGCCCTCAGGAGGTCAGGCTGTCTGTACCGCAAGTGAACACGGGCTGGCTGGTCCTCTGCTGCACCTCCCGGTGATCCAGACCTGGTGATGCATGTTGGTCCTCCAGGGCGGAAGCCAACGGCCTTCATTCTTCTCCCTCATGTGCATTCACCCTACTTCCCCTGATTCCACCCCTGTCAGCACAGTGGTCCCTGCACCAGAGCTGGAGGAGCCTGTAACTGTCCAGCATGGAGCCAGTGCGCACCGGGAGCCAGGTCCCTTCTTCCTCACATCCCTGCAATGCAAGCACCTCCTTATTTATTTACCTGCTTAATGGAACAGTGACTCCACATCAGCAAGTGTTTCCATGTGCTGGATATTCCCGGCGACTTCTCCTTCTCATGGAAACCGTTCTCCGGCTGATTCCTGTGCTGCCTTGGTTATTACGCTGCCGTCACCTACTGGAAGAGGAACCAGGGTACAGCGCCCTTCAGGCTTATGCCAGGCGCAAGACAGCAAAGTCCACTGACGTCCGGCTTCCAGTACACACTCGTCACTACGTTCATTTATTCCCCTGAATTATTCCTCCAAGTCTTTTGTTCTTTTCTGTTTGTTTTGTTTTTGTTTTTGAAGACTGAGAACTGAACCTACGGCCTTTGCTCTTTTTAAGCAAGTTTTTAAAACCTGAGCTCTTTTCTTCACTTATTTATTTTGAGAGATGATCACTAAATAGTGAAGCTGCCCAGGCTGACTTGAACTTTCAATCCACCTGACTCAGCCTCCCAGACTGCTGAGATTACAGACATGCATCGCCACGCCCAGCTCCTTTTATTATACTTTACTAGTAGCAGTGATCTAACCTTCCCGGAGAAATTCACTCATTCCCAGACCTTGAGCTCAGTTGCTGGGTGCCAGGCTGTCCATATTGGGCCTGCATTTGGCCTCCTGCTCCCAGACGAGGCTACATATGCTGTCCACCTCTCAGAATGCACTTTCTGTACTGTCAGCTCGCCTGTCTTTCTGTAAGTGAAGTGCAACATTTTCAAAGCCCTCACATTAGGATCACTGTTCAAAAGCCTGCTCACATGCAAATTCCAATGAGAGCTTTGAACCCACCCAAGAACCAACACCTGGCTCAGTTTCCCCACACCAATTAAATCAGGATGGGATAGGGGAGGAGGGAGATCTGCCATGCAATATGTAGCATCAGGGGCCCAAGCCCCGGAGGATCGATTCACTGAGCCTCCAGGTCCTCTCTGCCCTGGCGCACACCTGAGAATCTGACATGTTTCTGCCTATGTATTCTGCCCTGCAGTCCTGGGGCTACCCCAGGGGTCCAAGCAGATCAGCAATGTTCAGGGCAGACACCTCTGCTACCCCTGTCTACATTTTCTTGCAAACTTTTGATGAGAAGGTTGTGCTGTACACAGTCTTCATCCTTAACAGTGGGAGGTTCTTTCTAATTAGTTGCCAGCCTGGCCTCCTGATGACTCTAACCACACAGGAGGCAGATATGTCGGGGGGGGGGGGTGCTCACAGCAGGGGGCAGAGATGGAGTCCTCCCATCCTATCAGGAGCTCCTGCTTAGGCAGTCACCCCCTGGATGTGGCAAAGGCAGAGCCACCTTTCTGTTTACTCGCTCATTCGCAAACGTTTCTTAAGCACCTCCAGTCAGCCAGCTGCTGTCACAAGCAATTCCGACATGTCATTGGTTTTACAGTCCAAGTTTTAGGTCTCTTATACAAAATTCAACCAGAAATTCCTGATCAGCAGCTTTGGCCTGCATGATGACCACATCCTAGATAATACTTCCCTTAGTACTTGGATGATGCCCTTGATCTCCAGAGGCCAAAGCTGGGTGGTGGGTCATCAGCCAGACACCTGAAAGACTGAGGCAGAAAGAGCACCAAGCAAAGTGAGTGTCTGCTCCAGAACCTGCACAGAAACATTCCCTGCCCTAGTCACTGGTCCCTGAGATGCAAAGGAAGCTGGAAAAGCAGCTAGGCAGCCTCTTCCCAAGAGCAATGCTCCCCAGGAAGAGGAATGTTAGTCTGTCTTTCTCACCAGCCGTCTCACCCTAAGCACCTAAGTGCTGGGGCATTCATCATTTTTCAAATTATTTTATTAGTACACATCTGCAGTACATAATGACTGCACACATCATGGGGCACTGGTACATGTACATAATGCATCTCAGTTAATTTTTCATCCTCTTCACCTCTCCTTCCTCCCCTCCTTCCTTTATATATTGGTCCTGTTCCTTCTACAAAGGATCTATCACCCTCTTGCTTATTATCTATCTTTTATATTGCACTGTTATAGTTTGTGTCTGGATGTCCCCCCAAAGTCATGGGGTGGGCTTTTAGAGTTTATGACTGATCCATGATACAATGCTGGGATTATGGGTGTGAGTGCTATGCCTGCTGTGGGAAGGATAGTTTGCATATGTAAGAGAGAGAAAGAGGCTGCTTGCCACCACTCCTCCCTTTTGCTCTTGTTTTTGCTGTGTTCTGCCGCCATGAACACTTCTTGCCCTCTGGCATGTGCCACTCTGCCTTGGAACCAGCCCAGTATGGACTAAAACCTCCACAAACTGTAAGCTAAATAAACCTTTCCTTCTTTAATTTTGGGCATCAGGTATCTTGTCCCAGCAACCAGAGAAAAGTAACCACGACATGCACTTTGTTTATATTTTGTGTTTATCAAATAAAAGAAATCACACAATATTTAAGCTCATGTGTCTGATTTATTTCACTTAACATTGTGGTCTCAAAATGAATTCATTTTCCCACAAATGACTCAAGTTTATCCTTCTTTATGGCAGAGTGGTCCTCTACGTTTAAAAATACCACATTTTCTCTATCTATTCATCTGTTGATGGACATATAAGCCATTTCTAGGATTTAGACACTGTGAATTGTGCTGCTATAAATGTGGATATGCATGGGGGTAAAATAGGTAAGACTCTTGAAAACACAAGTGTAGGGGAAGACTTTCTGAAAGGGACTCCAAGTGCACAAGAAATAACATCAAGAATCAACAAATGAGATTACATCAAATTATAAAGCTTTATACAGCAATTTTTAAATAGAAAAAAAAAAGATCCCATTCCTTATGGAAGCTACAGACTAGTTTATTCTTACTCCAAAAAGGAACTCCATCAGACGGCTCCATTGTGCGCCCTGCCCGACCGTGGAACTACATTTCCCAGAATCCTTTTCCAACACCACTCAAAATTGGAGTCACAGGACTTGAAGCAGAGCCATCTTCCTCAGCAGCAGCTGTTTGCAGGCGCTGAGGTCATTGCTGGCAGCGCTCCCTGGCTGTTGATGCCTCCCAGGAATCACTTGCTAGCAGTGAACCACTGAGGTCATCAGCAACAGCTTGCAGTGGCTCCGGCCATCCTCGTGGGCAGAACCCACGTCAGCGCTCAGCGCTCCGATCACTCCTGCAGACCTATGCTCAGATGAGCTGAAAAGCGACCTCCTCTTCGCAGAACCTTCCAGACTCTGCCTTCTCCCCACCCAGTAGTACAGCGATCTGCTCAGGAGGAAGCCTTCTGGGCCTTTGCTCAGTAATTCAAAAGGAAATTTTATTTTCTTGCCTGCTTTCACCAGGCGCTGTGCTACATGCTATCGAAGGGAACTGCAAACCAGGCAGCTGCCCTCTTGTGCCTATTGGTAATCTCAGTATAGAATATAATGAAGCAGTCAATGTACATTCTGACAAGTGCTTTGAAGCAGAATTACAGGCTGCTATGAAGGTACAACAGGTACATCTTTTGCAAATGGGAAAGGGGATCAAGAGGTGGAGGGAGGGGAAGGGAAGGGGTCAAAAGGAGAATTAAGATGTGTCATGTGCAAGTACCAGCTCCTCATGAGGAATGTGATCAGTATGTACTGCTGCAAGCACAGACTAATAAAAACATTTAAAAAAAAAAAAAACAAGACTTCCTTTTCAAATAGGGTAAAATAAGTGTTGGAATGAGGAGTTTCCCACTATAGCTACCAAGTTAGAAATGAAAGAAAATAAAGAGCCATTCTATACTTCATTACTAGTTAAAAGAAACTGGGCAGAATCTTTGGAAATACATGACAAATGTCCTTACAGCCTCTGAGTCATGATAGGATGCTACACCGTATATGATAGGATCAAAAGCATCATCTTAGCTAATTGGCTCATGGATTTCAGTCGCAGTGAAATTCAAAAAAGATTTTATCCATGTGAGTAGTGGAGTTTGGTCATCAAATTCACTGGCGAGGATAGACCAAGGAGAGGACAGCGCCCTGGGGAACTCTGGTCAGGAAAAAAAGGGTTTAGATTGTTCAATCCCATTAGTTTTACTGACCAGCCAAAGTCTAAGATGCTTATTCACTTTATTTTATAAACTATTTTAGATTAGAGGAAAAATTAATATTCACTATTGAAATGTAGACATTGTGAGTAGTCACCAGTAACTTGGAAAAAGGAAAAGCCCTGTGTGAGCAGCCCTCGGGCTCTAATCCAATGACAACCAGAACATGCATGGTGTCTCCAAACATCTCATGGGCTCTTTCGACCTCTGCAACCTGCAGGGCTGGGCCTCCTAATCTGCCTGTTCCTGGCCTCTCATGGTATCAGTATCGAGGAGAGGTCACCTTCAGCGTTGGGTCCCGTGCTGTCAACCCCAACACCAGGTCAAAGTTGCTTCTTTACAACCAAGCACCAGCAGGCGTTTGTTTATTCAACAGTTACTGACTGTACACTTTATGAGCACTGGGCCTTCAGGGTGTAACTGCCAAGGACACATATGGTCCTGGTCTTGATGGCACTTACTTGGGGGTAGGAGGAGAAGAGGAAGGGGAATTACAGAGGGCGGGGAGCACAAAAACACCAGGGCAAGGAATCCCACAGGGCACAAAACCCAAGGGCAAAGAGTCCAAGCTCTGCAGACCTGAGTTTCCCAGCAAAAAATACCTTCTAACCAAGACCTCGAGGATGCAAAAAAAAAAAAAAGTTTTCCTGGCATAGAAAAGGGGTGAAATAATCTGGCAGAAAAGCCATCCTGAAAAAACCCAGAGGTTAGAGTGACCACAGCAGGTGTCCCGTTGGAGGGACTGCAAAGAGCGCCATGTGGCTGGCTGTCAAGCACAGTGTTGAGTGATACAGTAAATGAGGCCAAAGGATCAGGGAGATTTTCCAAGACCTGCTGGGCCCTGGTTGGGAGTTTGAGCTTTGAGAGCAATGTGGAGCCCTTGGAGGTTACACACAAGGGTAGTACTCGGATCAGGTTTCCATGGTAGACATTTTTATCCTGGAAAGGGTGGAGAGACAGACTGGAGGAGGCGGAATGGGGTGGGGGGGGGCGGCAAAAGGTGCCATTATGACAGCAAGACATCCCCGTCGTTAAATCCCAGCCAGTGAGTCCTCCCTGGAGTACTGAGTACAAGTCAAGTCACTTAGAGCTGAGTATCTCTCCTACACCTCATGGCCCTTCCTGGAAGTTAAAATCCTGCTCCACATTTGTTTCAATGGCTGAATTTCTATTACAAAGTATGAAACTTTCCTGAGGGTGACTGACTCGTTGCCAGGCTGTCCCTCTCCTGATGGCCATGGCCTTGTGTTCCCTAACCATGCCCTGCTATCTCACCCACTGAGTATGCCTACTATAGATGTTTCTCAGCAGCTCCTATTTAACTGTTTCCTGTGGTCTGTTGATCACAGGACCCTCTACATTTCCTGACATTTCTGTGTCAAGTTACCTGCTCGCCAAGTCCTCCCCATGTTGCCCTTTTCTGCCTCGGATGGCTCTGATTAGAATAGCAACATGGACGCTATGATCCTAGATTGAGATCTTGCTATTCTGATCTGTCTTAACTTTATACCTTTGAGACTGAGGCCTGGCTTCCTAGAAATTCACTTTGTTTATGTTTAATGCCTATTGCAAAGTGGATAGGCAAATTCATTTTTCTATATGAAGACAGTAACTGTTAGTTTACAGATACATTGATTCAGCCACTCATTCATTGAAGGCCAACCCTACTGCAGAATTTTACTAACCTCTGGAAAAAGGGGAAACACTGAAGCTTTCCCAAAGCCATCTCCCGCCTTGCAAAACCCACCAGATTTCTGCTAACAGTTCATGGGCCAGAAAGGAATCACAGGAAAACCCTCAGCATCCAGGGAGGGCATGGAGGTGAGCCTGTGCAGTAGTTATCAAGGAAGAAGGGCTTGCAGTTTAAGCCAGATAAGAGACTAAACATTAGAGATGATGGAAAATTGCAGAACTGTAGGTTCCTAAGGGCTATGTGGGGTTAGGAGGAAAGAAGATCGACAGAAGAGGTAGGCAGAGAGTTGGAAAGCTCAAAATAGGTGCTGATTGGAGTTAGCTGAAGTTATGCATAATGAAAAGGTAGAGGAAAGGAACATAAGAAATGAGCTAATAGAGGAGTGCATGGAGTCAGGACCAGTGGAGGAAAGTGGGGTGTGGTGGTGCACAACCTCAAACCCGGCACTCAGGAGGCCAGGGCAGGAGGATCACAACTTCAAGGACAGCTTTGGCTAACCAATAAGTCCAGGCCAGCATGGACTACAGAGTGAGACCCTGTCTCAGAGGAGGGCAAGAAACAGAGCAGGAGAGACACTAGTCTTAATAAATGTATAGGGCTAAACAAGAGCCTATGAAAGGGGACACAAAGTAACTTCCTAGGTAATATTTAAATCTTGATGCCTCTCTTGATATCTGGACCCTCCTCACAACAGCTGTGTCCTTTCTGCTC
This sequence comes from Chinchilla lanigera, assembly GCF_000276665.1. Lineage (NCBI taxonomy): Eukaryota > Metazoa > Chordata > Mammalia > Rodentia > Chinchillidae > Chinchilla > Chinchilla lanigera. Next base: position 4,091,648 of record NW_004955496.1, on the reverse strand, counting down.
TCCTGCAGCTGTCTGATCTCAACACGCTCAGAGGTCCAGTGAGAATCCCGGAGTTTTGAGCACTTCCGCCCCTCGTCTGGCCTCTGGATAGATAAGGGCACCCAGTGACCTTCACCAGAGTTTTAGAAGTTTCCCCTCTTTCTGTCTATTCCACATTAAACACAAGGTCCAATAATTCTAACCTACAGTTCTCTTTTTATTATTTCTTTTCTTGCTCCAACACCTGGACTAGAGACACATCATTTCTTACCGGGACTTTTGTAGTAGGCATTGAAATAATTCCCCACATCAAAGTTTGATTTTTCTTAAAACGTTTAAGCTTGTCCAGCGGGAATGAGGGGGTCCAGGGCATACTCTGCCTCCTCCCTTTGGCCAGACTGTCATCTCCGTGGAGGAGCCCTGTGTGATCATGACTATGGAGGAACAAGAAAATAGCCTGCTGCTAGACATAGATGCAAGTCTCTCAGTCCTTCTTTTCAATCCTGGCCTTCCTTCCAGCCATCACACCTCAGTGAAAGGAGTCACTGGTGAGGAGGTAATATGCTATTTTTGACAACCCTTAGGCTGTAACTACTTGTTAGATCCTTCTTGCATATCTCTGTCTTCCTCAGAAACCACTTTAAAGATACCACCATGCATTACAGCAGCCATTGATATTTTCCTACTAATCTATCCATAACTCTGTAATATTTGTATTGTTCTTATCCTATTTCATAAATGGATGTATGTTTATTATTATGTGTTTCCTACAACAACCATTGAGAATAGTTAATGATTATTCAATTGGTCACTCATGTATAGCTCTATTTATTTTCTTTAGAAACCACTTTGAAGATACCAAAGCATAGTACAACAGCTATTGATAATCTCCTATCTCTTTTGTCTCTAACTCACTATTATTTGTCTATTTGTTTTCCTGAGAAACTATCTTGTAAACAACAATATGTAAAACAATAACCATTGATAATTTCCTACCACTTTGTCTGTAATTTGTTAAGCCTCCCCTGTTACTATGCTATCCTTCTTTTACTCTTTAAAATAAAAATTCAAAAAGAAAAAAAAAAAACAAACTTTTCCGCTTTTTCCAAAAGGCTCAATTGTAATGTGTGAACCCCTGTTTGTGGACCCAGGGAAAAATGTAAAAATAAAAGTACCACTTCCTCCTGCCAAAGCACTGCACATCAACTGGCATTCATCTTTCATGCATCATCTAGTCATTGATAGAATTACTTTTACTGATGATCACTGTATAAAATGGGACATGTCCACATATCCATTTAAACATTCTTAAAGTTTGTATATAATATGTGGATGTCTTCTAGTAACTTGTGGGATATGCTTCAACTGATTCATTACCTTTGCTTGTCATAGTCACTACCATGTGTCATAATCACATTTCATTAGCTATTACACTCAGCACCAAAAAGACAGAGGCCAGGACTGTCTTGTTCACTATTATGTGTCTTCTACCTACAGCAAGATCTGGTGTTAAATAAAAGTTTTCTGACTGAGTGCATGGGTGATTAAAACAGCAATAAAAACAACACGTTGCTAAAACAGGAGCTGAAATTCCCTGAGACAACAGATGATGTGGTGTGCAGCTGCTTGTCTCTTTCATGCCTCAGAACCTATGAAGCTCATTCCACCACATCTCCATTTGACAGATGAGCAAACAAGGGCTTAAACAAATGAAGTCACTTTCCCAGGGGTCATGGCCACTAGGTGAAGCACCCAAGACTTTGTGTCTATCTGAATCCATGCTGCTATTTTAAAATTTTTTTATTAGTACATGTTTGTAGCACAAAATGTTTACATTCCTTGTGGGGAACTGGTACGTGTAAATAATACATTTATCATGCCCTCTTCCTCCCCTACCTCCTCCCCTCCCACCACTTCTTGATCCCTTTCCCATCTGAGAAAGGTCTATCACCCTACTTCCTATTATCTATCTTTTATTTTGCTCTTTACTTTGGTTTTCTCATGTAAGAGAAATGCAGTATTTAAGCTTGTCTTATTTAGTTTATTTAACATTATGGTCTCAAAGTGCACCCATTTTCCTAAGTGACTCAAGTTTATCACTCTTGGTGGCAGAGTAATGCTCCACTGTGTGTAAATACCACATTTTTTTCATTCACCTGTTGATGGACATATTATAAATTATGCTTCCATAAGTGTGGATATGCATGTATCATTGTAGTATAATGTCTTTCACTCTTTGTGATTAGAGAAATGCAAATTGAAATAACACCGAGATTCCTTTTACCCCAGCAAGAGTGCCCATCATCAAGAATCAAATAATTACAAATGCTAAGGAGGCTGTAAGGAAAAAGGAATCTTCTGCATTGTTGGTGGCAAAGTAAACTAGTACAGCCACTATGGAATTCAGTATGGAGATTACTCAAAAAACTGAAACTTGACACTCCATTTGAATCCATACTCTTAATAGCCATGGAGCTCACAATTTACTTCTTAAGAAGTTTGAGCATACTTCGGAATTTTTCTAAAATGTGCATTCTTCCTCCCTTGTACTTTGAGTTTAACAGGAAATTTTAATTGGCCCAGGGACACAGTCACAGAGCAGCTCGGCCGTTCTCACCCTGTAGCTACTCTGTTCCCGCTGGGACCTGCAGAAAGTAACCTTCACCAGTGAATTCTTCACAGCTACGGGAACTTACCCCATGAATCGTCTCTTTCTTCAGACAGGACTTTAAATAATTGGGCAACTTTTATCTGGTCAATAGGCCAAGCAAGGAGGGCTAATCTTTTCACTGTAGTCAACCCTCTCTCTCCGAGAACAAGTTCATTCTGTATGAAGTATACTTTAGTTCGTGCTAAAGTTGAAGCGGCTGTTATAGGGTGTACAAAAGTTTGCTGGGATATTACATAAATAGAAGCACTTCTTTTGTTCCTGTGTGAAACACGTGGAGAATACGTTTCCTGGGGCTTGAATCTCTTGGCAGCATTTCTCATAAACAATCACTGGTCCCTAAATTGTTTTCTAAAGAAACGGGGTATGCAAAGCTGTGTGAGGCCAGACCAGACTTTCAGTCTTTCTTTTCTTTCTCTCTTTTTTTCTTCCTTTCTTGCTTTCTTTCCCAAAGATATGAGAAATGAGGCCCTCGCAGGGGATTAAGAATTTGGGAAACAGAGAGTGCATTGTTTTTCTGTGTGATGTGTACTATAAATGCCCTGCAAGGAGAAGAGTTACCATAGCAGGCCCGACCTCTACCCTTTGCAAGGCTGCTCCCAAGGCTGGCCTCAGTTGCTGTGTGGGAATCAGGGTTTTAGGAGGTTTCCCACAGACCCTGGAACTGCTACGGGTCTCTTACTGGGCCTAAACTGTGCACAGTCTGGCTTACCCTCTGCATCTGCCTCGTGCCCAGCAGAAAGCATGAGCATCATCAACCCAGAGCAAGAACCCAGGATGCTGAGCTCCTTACAGCTACCCTGCACGTATGTGCTGCTAGGAGCTGAGTGTCTGCCCATGTGCACCTCTAGGAGAGGTGCTAGGGGCCTACACTTGGTTTCCCAAGACTCCATTCTACCCGCATATCCCTTAACTGGTTGAGCTCTGCTACCCTTTCTATAACAAAGTGGAGCCCTGAGCACAAGATAAGTACTGTTTCTGGGGAGGGGCACCAAGATTGGGGGTATCATGGAAATCTTCGCTTTACCAGGCATTTGGCCAGTGTTCACTGTGTGCCCAAGTGCTCTGTCAGTACTGAGAAGATTAAGAAGCTGAGGGCCAGTAGCTCTCACTCAGACTGTATGTATATGAACAAGTCTATTCCAGAATGGACACTGTGGTCTCCCAGAAGACACTTGGGAACTTCTAGAAACTTTTTTTTTTTTTGCACAACTGAGGATTGAATTCAATCTTTGTCACTGAGCTACATCCCCCACCCCATTTTTAAATTTTATTTTAAGATAGGGTCTTGTTAAGTTGCTCAGGCTGGGCTCAACCTTGTGACCCTCCTGTCTTAGCCTACCAGAGTGCTGGGATGACAGGTCTGTACCACCATGCCTGGCTGAACACATTGTTTATGGTTACTGTCTTAGTTACTTTTCTGTCATTGCGGAGACAAAATACCCAACACCCAAAGTTACAGAAGATAAGGTTTATTTAGCTCAAAGTTTGTGGAAGTTTCAGTCCATAATCAGCTGGCTCCAAGGCAGGGTGACATGGTACAGGAGCAAGAGTTCAACATAGCAGAAGACAGCAAAAGTAGCAAAGGCAAAAAGAAGGAAGAGTATAACTCTTTTCCTCCCTTATATTGTAAGCAGGCTACCACCTCCTAGGGTGGGTTAGCACTCACACCATATCCCCATCTCCCATGCCCTCTTCTTGTGCAGGATGAGGATGTTTACAAAGTGAGAACCCTGGCCCCCTGCTGAGTCACTCAGTTAAACTTTTAAATTTCTCAAGATGACACAGTGTATCAACTCTTACCCTCTACCATTACACTCTACCCCTTATCAACTTGGCAACAAGGCACATTTCTTTAAACTGGTTTTCAGATACAAAGACATGCTCATTCTTATCATTTCACAACTTGAACATTTTAACACAGGTTTAACAATCCTTAAGAATCAGTATGAAGTCCATCAACATAATATTACATTAAAACCATAGTATTTTGCCCCGACCCCCCCAAAGACTCATGCACACCCCCTTATGCAAAAGGCATTTAGTCCATCTGCAAGAGTTGTGAAAGTCCTAATTGCTGAAAAGTCCAAGTTCCAAGTCTCTTCTGAGATGTAAAGCAAACTCTTGGTTGCAAGCCCCTGTAAAAATGAAAAGTTAGACACTTTCAACATTCAATGGCACAATTTAAACATTTCCATTGTAAAAGTTACAAACAGGAATATAAAGGATTAGGACGAATGCAAGTCCAAAATCCAGCAGGGCAAACATTAAGTCCTATAGTTCCATGTCCAGCATTTATAGCAATCTGTGGTAAGTTGTGACCTCTAAAAGGCTTACTTGGCTCTATCCCTATGGCACTTCTGGTGGTTATAGCTCCCAGAGCTTCTCTCTTAGGTCCATTTTGCTCCTTCATTGCAGATTTCCTTGTATGATCCACATTTCTGGCTTTTCAAACTTTTGGGGTCTCCACTGCACCTTTAGCTTCACATTCGTAGTTTCATACACTGCCCTCTCAGGAGCACACGGCCTGGCCTCCCAGGCCTTGTGAAATTGCACTGGAAGCCTTTTTAACCTTACAGTTCTTGCATTCTGCATGTACGTAAAACCAGCACCACATGGATGATGTCAAATTCTGCTGCCAGCTGGAGCAGTAGCCAGGCTTTTCTCACTCTCAGTTGTAGGGCCCAAGTGCCTGGGTCACTGGGCACTCCGAATCCAATTCTGAGGAACAAATTTTCTATGCTACTGCCATTCTGGAACATGGTGCTCTGTGGCTTTCTCCCCAAAACAAAGTCTTTCACTTTTGCAGTTTTGAGGTGACAAAGAGTGGAGACTTACTGCTTCTTGTGATGATGCCCTCAGGGCATCTTTTAGAATCTCCTTTTCATTCTCAGCAGTCAATATCTCGTCTGCTCTATCTTTGTAATCCACAGCTTTACTGGAGCTTCCTTTCTGGCCAAACTCACTATGTTTTTAAAAATCTTGCTGGGCCCTTTGCTCTTGATTCTCAACATAAACCTGGCTAGAAGTTTCCCCCAAATAGTCATGCTATGACCTCAACATTCAACTACCTTGAAATTTCTTCTGCCAGATTAATTAGTCAGCTGCCCTTAATCTCAGTCTCAGGCAAGGTCTCTGGACATGGGCAAAATGCAGACAAACTTTCTGCCAAGCCATAACACACATCATCTGGACTCCAACAACTGATGCAGTTCTTCCTCCCAGCAGAAACCTCCCAAGCCTGGTCTTTACTGGCAGGATTTCTATCAGCCTTCTGCTCTTCTGAGCTCTACTCAGAATCTCCCATACAGTATAGCCTAAGGTGCTCCAGCTCTACTTTTTCAGCTGGCATCTCTGAACCTTTCCCAACCCTTCCCGCAAGCCATTCCCAAAGGCTCCTGAACCACATAGTCAGGTATATTCAAAGCAACAATCCCACTCCTGGTACCAAATTCTGTCTTAGTTACTTTTCTCTCATTGCAGGGACAAAAATACCTGACAGACAAAGTTAAGAAGGGAAAATTTTATTTAGCTTACAGTTTGTGGAGGTTTTGGTCTATACTCAGCTGGCTCCAAGACAGGGTGTGGTGGTACAAGGGCAACAGTTCAAGGTGGCAAAAGACAGCAAAAAACAAAAGCAAAGGAGAGAGAGCAAGCCTTTTTCCTCCCTTATATTTTAAGCAGGCTACCACCTCCTAGGGTGGGTGTAGCAGTCACACCATCTCCGTGCCCTCCTCTTGCACAGGATGAGGATGTTTAAAAGTAAGGACTCTGGCCCCCTGTTGAGTCACTTATTTAAACTTCTAAACTTCTCAAGATGACACCCATTTTTAAATTTTATTTTGAGACAGGGTCTTGATAAGTTGCCCAGACTGGGGTCCAACTTGTGATCCTTCTGCCTTAGCCTACCAGAGTGTTGGGATGACAGATCTGCACCACCAAGCCTGGCTAGAGACTTTGTTTATGGTCACCATTAAAGCAGTGGCACTGACAACAAGTGGGTAGAAGCTAAAATGCTGATAAGGGGCTGAGGATTTAGCTCAGCAGCACAGGGCCTGCCTGGCAAGTGCAAGGTTGTGAGTTCGATTCACGGTACCAGAAAAAAACCAAAAAAAAAATAAAAATAAAAAAAAATAAAATGCTGATAAACATCCTAGGTAAATTAGAACAGCCTCCCCTGCCAACCATAGTAAGGAATTACCCAGGATGCACCACAGTAGCTCACACCCTAGAGGCCTTGCCTGAACCATCCCAACCCTGATGAATCCCACCTATGCTTCTACCAGGTGCACAGCTCCGGCCAGCTCACATGGTTCCCTTCAAATCCATGTTCACAGCCACAGCGTGTGCCCTAGCTCAGCCCTGACCTCATGTTTTTATAGAAGCTTTATCACCCCTATTCAACAACCCCCTGTCTTTTCTTTCCTCAACTCTCTTTCACTTTCTATCTTTTCTCACTACCAAGTTACTCACCTAATTTCTAGTTTCTCTGAGAAACTTTTAAAACTCAGAAGACAACAGACACACACTTTTGTAGCTCCATACCAGGAATGATTGAAACATAAATTCAATGTTTTAACTTAAGAAAGAAAACACTATAGGTACAGTAAAAGACACACGGCCAAGAAAAATGGGCGCAGTGTGTTGGAAGTGAGGGGGAGAAACATGAATAGCAATGTATTTTTTAAGGTAATAATATTTTTATTTAAACATTTATTGTATTTTTTGATCATGGGTATACACCTATCACTATAAAAGGATGGAAGAGACCAAGAGGTGGAACTAACAGGGAAGCATAGAAGGGAATGGGATGTAAAATGAATTAAGATGCATTACATGCATGCACTAACTTTCCATAATGAATGTAATCATTATTAAATGAAAACATGTACTAATAAAAAAGAGACATTAAAATATTTTAAATACATTATATGAAAATGCAAAAAGAGAAAAGGAATTAAAATTCTGCGGCAGACTAACAACTAATGGGCAACTTGAAACACCCAGCTGAACTGAATCATTGTGATGCTGGGTGTGGAAGGCCCACCTGAGAATTGTTGCCAACAGCATAAAAGAAAACTGGAGGGGAAGATGGTGTGCTGTTGATTCTCCTAGAGAAGCATGTCATGCTGGTTTCCTTATATGAACTCGGCTGTTCTTATTGTATGAGGAGCTCAGGACCTTGTTGTCACTGAGGATTGCTGCAGTTCTTTTGGGGGGTGCACTGGTGTGTCACTTCCTGACTCCGGTGCAGATCCTTCAGCCTGCTGGCACAGATCCTTCATTCCACTGGTACGGACTTTCTCGCTCCCATCACTGACCTTTGGGCCTTCCCAGTGCAGATCTTTTGTTGGGAGCAGCTGAAGCTGGAAACTAGTCATATGCATGAGGGCAGGACAGAGCCAGAGTGCCTAAAGTAGTCAAGCTACCTCAGTCTTAAGAAAAGCCTCCTGCCTGGACAGTTCAGTCATTAGTTCCTAGGCAACCTTGGGTTGTCATGATAGTAAGTTCACAAAGGTATAAATAAATGCCCCTACTGTTGTTGTTCAGGTCCTCTTACCCCTCCAGTAAAGAGGCCTCCACCTAACCCAGCTCTTGTCTCTTGTCTATCTTTTCCTCATTCCCACTGCCATTCCTCCTGAGAGTATACCGAGAGACTAATGTGTCCCCAACAATCTTTAAAATAGACTTGCATGACACATTGTTATGAGCTCTAGTTCTTCAGCTGGACCCATGAAGGACACTGTTGTGAGATCCAAGCCCTCAGCTGGATTCTTTGGGTCTCTAGTGTGTGGACAGATCTCCTGCACTCTTTTGCATTTGACTCTTTGGGTGAATATTATAAAATAATCCTATAAATTATGTGTCTTGTATTAATTCCTTTCCCTTGAAAACCCTGACTATAACAAATTCAAATATGCTTTTATTACTGTATATTAGTTGTATGTATTGATGGAGTCCTGCAGGCTATCCCTATACATGCAAATAAAGTGCACCCAACCTCTCTGCTCCTTCCAAGACACCCTCCATGAACCCTAGCAATCACTGTTCTACTTTAGGTCAGCTTCTTTAATTGACCTCACATAAGAGAAAATATACAGTACCTTCAACTGTGCTATAGATGGTAGGATTTCTTTCTTTCTTATATATTACTAATATTCAGTGCAGCGCTGCTGGTTGTGGGTTTATCAAACACAGCTTTCCTTGTGTTAGGTATGATCCTTCTCTGTGGAATGTGTTCAAAGATTTTTATCATGAGGAGATAGCCAATTTTGTCACTTGATTCTTCTGCATCTGTTGAAATTATATGATTTTTTTCCTTCATTCTGTTGATGTGATGTGATGTGATGCACCACATTTACTGATTTGCATATGTGTACCATCTTTGCATCCCTGGGATGAGGCCAACTTAGTTGGCGTATATTACAATTTTCATATGCTATTAAATTCAATTTTCCAGTGTTTTGTTGGGCATGCTTCCACCCATGTATATCTGGCATATTGACCTACAGCTTTTTGGTTCTTAGGGTTGTCATCTTTTTATCAGTTTTGGTAATGAGGTAATGCTGGCCTCACGGAGTGAGTTTAGATGGTTCTGCTGAGAAGATAGCTCTTATTCTAACAGGGATGTCCTTAAATGTCATTTGGCACATTACTCTTGCAGACTTCAAAATGTTCTCTTCATCTTACACTTTTGACAGTTGAATCATAATGTGTCGTGGTGAGGGTCCTTTCTGGCCATGTCTATTTGGAGTATTATAACCCTGCTTAGATAGATGTCCATTTCTTTCTTAAGATTAAGGAAGTTTTCTACTATTATTTCTATTAGTATTAGTATTTTTCTACTATTATTTCAATGACTGTGCCTTTCCTCAAATTTACCCAAAATCCCCAAGTGCTGTCTTTGTTTCTTTCTCTCTTTCTTTTCTTTTTCTTTTTCTGTCTGCAGGTGATACTTAAAAATCCATCTTCAAGTTCAGATATTCTACCAGATCTACTTCATTGTTGAGACTTATGACTAAACTTTTTATTTGCCTTATTGAGCTCTTTGTTTCCAAGATTTCTGGTTCATTCTCTCTCAGGATCTCTGTCTCCTCACCAAATCTCTTACTTACATCCTACATCGTCTTCCTCATTTTATTGAACTGTTTATCATTATTCTTTCAAAACTGAGTGAGCCTTTTAAAATTTGTTCTTTTGAATTATTTATCAGGTATCTCATCTATTTTTATTGTTTTGAAAGCTGTTGCTAAAGCATCACAACATTTTGTGGTATGTATTAGCTTGTTCCATGTTACTTGTCCTCCTACATTAAGATGTAAACTTTTGGTGAATGAGATATCATTACCACTTTTATGTGGTAGTTTTTTTTAGTGAGTGGATTTTCCTGGAGATGTGTCTTGGGGTCTCATTTATTATGCAGTGTTGGCTTTGATTTGAGCTGGGCTCCACAGTGTCAACCCCCTATTACTCAGTGAGTTTGAACAGTGTGTCAGAGTTAGAGAGATTCATTATTGCAAATTAGCAGTGCAGGTATGTCTGGTGTAGACAGTAGGGTTGTGTGACCTCATGAATGACTTCCAATGAGAGTGAGTGACCCCTATTTGATAACAGCAGCACCAGTTGTGGAAGGGGCCTGAAGTACTTGTCCTCTGACCAGGCAGTAGTGCGAGTCCCAATGCTACATGGACCAAGGTGGTGACAGGAAGGTCAGCATGCCTCTGTGGTGCAGACCCCCAGCCCTGACCTGAGCACAGTAAGACAAGGTGCAAGGTGGCCCAGAGTGGGAGCCACACAGGTAGGGTGATCACAGGCATGGTGGCCTTCCTCTTCACGGTAACTGTGGGAGCACTGCTAGGAGTGGAACCAAGCCCCCAGCTAACTGAACAATGGCCAGGTTTTCCTCCCCCATTCTTTTAGTTGTTATCCCTACCTGGAGTGGGATGTGGCTGGGACTGGCCTCTTTTATCCAGTTGCTTCAGATCTGTGGGCACTCAGGTTCCCTCCCCTATCTGGCAGCCACAGGTACCCAACAGCAGCCCAGGGGCAAGGGCAGCAAGAGCCAGGAGGTGTCTACCTTCCACACAGATAGCCAATCCCGTGGCCTCAGCACCCGGGCTCCCTGTCTTCTGTTCCCTGGTTCACTAGGGCAGTGTCCCCTGCAGTATGGAACACCCAGATGGTTTGGGTAGGAGGTACTCTGTCAACTGGGGCAGGTCAGGCTTGTGAGGCAACATCCACAAACCTCTGCAGAGGGGGGAGTGCTCTGTGGGGTCAGGGAGATGAGGATGTTTGGGACCTTTGACCCTGAGAGCAGCACAAGTTCTCACAAAAGCTCCTTTTTTTTTTTTAAAGGGAGGAAAGGTTTATTTCAGCTCACAGTTTGTAGAAGTTTCAGTCCATAGTCAGCTGGTTCCAAGGCAGGGTGGCACATGGCAGAGGGGCAACAGTTTATGGTGGCGGAAAACAACAAAAACAAGCAAGTAAGGGAAAAACTCCCTTCTTAACGTGGAACTTGGCCACCACTCCAATCATGGGGGATCATTTTCTGAAGTGAGGAAGCCTAACTTCAGATCTTGGGCTACTTATCTATGAGGGCGGGTAGCTTGAGGAGACTGTCAAATTTTCCAGGAGCTGGCATTCCCAGCACTGAAAGAGTTTGCAGAGACCCTCGCTTTACTCCTCCAAAGGGGAAACACCCTTTCCAGCGGTGGAACCAAAGTGGCAGGTACCAGGATATTTTGCCTCTGTTATGCTGTGCTCACAGGTCTCCAGATCTTACAAAGTTCCAGTTTCTGTCTTGCGATTCCATGTTCTCCTATGGTTACAAAATGCTACACACCTGTCACTTTAGCTCTTCTTTGTAAAAGGGCGGGTGAGTGCTGATTAACTCTGTTCACCCTTCTTGAAATCCTGAAAGTTATTACTAAGTTGTTTGCCCTTAATTCTGGTATTTTTTCCAAAGGTAGAGAGGAAAAAAACTGATAGGATGCATAATAGGCCAAAATCAGTGATCATAAATGAAGTGTGGGGCTCATCTACAGAATTGCTTCATCAGGAATACCCCAGTTTTCCATCTAAATGCATCTATAAAAGCCAACCACAGTATTGTCTATTTTATGGACCCACTTAGCTAGCTAAGAGGAACACACTCCCTCAGACTGGAAGATTTCACATGTGTGAGACAGTCCAGACTCGGTGTGGAGAGAGCTAGATGATGGAAATGAGCCAGAAGAGTGAATTATACACATGTTTGAGTTGAAGCTGCTCCACGGCAAGCTGTAAATTATGAGAGTCATTTATAAGATAGTCCATAATTGCTGGAGGGATTTCTGCGTTAATCATCAGGAGACAGATCCAATAAAAAAAATAATAATCAGTGCCAGCTTAGGAAAGGATCCCCCTCCCTTTCCAAATCAATTATTGTCTATTCTCTACTGATGACTGAGGAATGATAGCAACTTAATGAGCTATTTTTCCATTTAAACAAAGCGTGTTGCTTTGATTTGAGCGCACTCATACAAGCTATCCAGAAGGTCTGTGTCTGCAATGTAGACTTCAAAGAATCCCAAAGCCAGTCCCTCTGGTTGAAATTCAACAATATGCAAAATATTTTAGTCCTTATTTACAGGATCCAATTCTGCTTTAATACAAAATGTAACTTTTGCTCTACATTTACTATATTAGACTAAAAATATGCACAAGTAGATCAGTAAAAATGTGTTGTATTTACAAAAGTGTAGACTTGCCTGGATCACACCAATATGAAGAATGACAAATACCACACAGATGGAAAAACTAACCACAAATTTTCTAGTATGAACCAGTTATACATGTTAATTCTCCTCTCATTCAACAAACTATTTTGTCAGCCTTACCTACTGCGCTTGAACTTTTTAAACATTTATAAAATTTTTAAAAATTAAAAATTAATCCCTCAAGAGCAGATCAGACTGCACAAATCATAATACTCAGAAATTGTTTATTTCAAATATACAGCAAAAGTAAGAAAATGTCTGAGTTTTTTTCTATTCTCCTTTGCAAGTGAATTCCTACAGCCATTATCAGCATATCAATAATTTTATGGACCCTCCTTTCTTATTTTAAACCTCCCTATCATTCTGTGGTGTAATTCCAAATTTCTGTATCTCCTTCCAATCTAGATTAATTGTGTTTTTATGCATCTAGATGAATAAAATCATCATATCAACCTCTATGGGAAACGCTGTGTGGCTTCAACAAGTACATTGGCCCCGGAGAGTTCAGAGTCATGACTACTTACACAGCTAGAGGCAAGATAGATATTTGAGGAAGAGTGGTATATTGCAAAGGGCTATGAAAGTTCCACAACAGAAATACTAATCTTAGACAGAAATTAAATTCAGCATCACAGGGAAAGTTTTGTTATAGCTAAGCATTTAAGAAAAATGGGCAAACATTACTGTATGAGGTAACCAAACTTAGCACCCAGTGGCAGCTTACACACCTCCTCTCATTCAGCCTCTCATGTCTCTTCAGAGTCATTTGGGAGAATCTAGAAGAGTGTATCCCACAGATCCACTGTGACTCTCAAGGGTTGAAAGAAGATATGTATTTTGACTCACTGTTTTGGGGTCTCCAGTGCATGGTCACACAGCTCCACTGTCTTTGGGCTGTGGGGACAGAGAACATGCACAGAAAGATGTGCTGAGAGAACTGCTCTCTCCATGGCTGCCAGAGCGTTGGATGAGAGCTGAAGGGGTGGGACAAGATGCCTGCTCTTCTTGCTATGACCAGGGTCCCCTTCTTCCTGCAGGCTCTGCCTTCTGCCAGCCATTGAGCTTGTGTGTCTTAGCAGTGGTCAGGGATCAGATCACCTTGTAGAGCCCGCCTCTAAGCACGTGGGCCTTAATTCCAGCTGTAAACCCCCTTATGCCTTTGTGGCGAAGTCACGTGTACCCTGGCCAGTGGGAACCATTAAGGCAATGTCGGGGCAGAGACAGCTCCCCTGTGATTGCTCTGCTGACAGCAGGGGGGGGGGGACACAAATGGAGACCCAGGAGATGCCTGCCTAGCAAGATGAGGGGAGGGGATATTTGATTCTCAACAAGGATTGCAAAATGAAGACTCTGGGGTGGGCAGTGCAGGCGGGGTGAGTACACCTCTTAACCTTATCCTTTGCTTTGCTTCTGAGTAGTGTGTGGTTATTACTGGAAATTACAGCAGGAGGGAATGATGCACCCCAAGGAACCAGAGCAGAGGCTTTTTTAATAATTTCAAGGTGAGTAACATTTCCTGTTAACCTATAACTTTGTACAATAATTTTTTATACTTTTTTTATTTTACATAAAAATAAAAATTTCCCCCAAAATTAAGACAGTAACACTGTGTTATCTTCAAAGTAGCTACTCAGAGTACAAGACACAGACAAACAAAGATTTTCTCTTACAAAGAAGAAACAGTCCTAGGACTTTTTTGAGTTCCCACTATTCAACAGTAGGATGGCAGTACTCTCCAAAAAAAAGCACACATACTTTCACTTAACAATTCTGTGCTGAATCTATCCTGTAGTAATACAAAAAAGCATGTGAAATATACAGGCATGGTCACCTTAATAATAGTTATCCTGGCAACACTTTGGAAATAACCTAGAATTTGGTCAATGGCTGTTGTTTAAATAAATGGCAATAAATCTCACAAGCATGGATGCATTCATAATGTCAGAAAGAATTCAAATATTGAAGGAAAAGAAGAGAACTATTCAAAACAAAGTTATATTTAAAAGGAAAATGGATTATAAAAGTCAGCCCCAGCCTCACTCTCAAAGGTTGCCACTGTTTATAATTTGGTAGGTATCCTGGCAGAAATGTACCTATAGATGCTTTTAAAGTTATAGCCAGCTGTTCTCTGACCAGGCCAAGATACAATTAATGTAAGTTTCAAGTGTTATAATCAGAAAGAAAGGAAATCATCCCCCAAATAATTACAGATTCTGAGTCCACACTATCCAAAAGAACCAAAGTCACAAGAGAGGCAGTGCCCAGCCAGGCTTTCCAAAGACCAGACTTTCATTCCTCTTTCTAGGACCCCTACCCTGTCCCTGACCACAGGAACTGCAGCCTCTCTGAGCCTTGGCCACATTTTCCTGGGCTTCCTGGTTCTTACCTCCTATGTTGTAAGTTACCGGCTCCTTCTTCTGGACCAATTATGTTTTATTATTTTCATCATCTCTTACAGCAACGTTTTTATTCCCTACAGCCCCACCCTTCCTGTCTCCTTTGAAAATCTCAAAGTTTGTTGAAGCTATTTTAATTCTACAAACACTTAACAATGATTGGAATGATTGCTGTAAAGAATGTACTGTACTGCTGGGTGACCCACAGCTCCACTGAAAGCAAGAGTGGCTGGAATTAGCTTCTTTTATTGTTTTCCTTTGAACTGATCTACCTCACTGCTGTGAGTCTCCTTATTTCTCAGTTCCTCATCCTCTTTGTTCCTGGCCTCCTCATCCCTCCCTTTCTTTCCTCCTGCCTTCTCTTCCTTACTACTGCTGGGATTGCTGTAGGAGCCTGCACACAACTAAGCAGTGCAATCAAAAAATTTATTACTGTGAAAGACACATTGACATGAAGCCCCCTCAAAATCCTACCCCTCATGGTGAGTGCACTTGTTTCATCATTCTTTCACTTTTGGAAGCAGTTCCAGTTTTTTCCCAGGTTGTGCTATTGTGGCTGCCTCAATGTCTTAAAGTAATTAAGAATGCTTCACTTTCATGGTCATTTTGACTTTGGGGAAGAACCAGGAGTTTCATAGCGCCAGATCCAGTGAGTAAGGTGGGAGAGGACACGCCACTTTGTTTTTACGAGCCTGCTTTTCCGTTCCATGGTACTTCACAGCAGCATTCACATAAAGACACTCATGAAAGAGAACTCCAGAAATGCTTCAGAAAGTAGAAGGAGGGCTGGGGATTTAGCTCAGCGGCAAAAGTGCCCGCCTGGCAAGCACAAGGTCGTGAGTTCAGTTCCCGGTACCGGAGAAAAACAAAAAAACAAAAAAAAAAGAAAGTAGAAGGAGGGCTGGGGATTTAGCTCAGCGGCAAAAGTGCCCGCCTGGCAAGCGCAAGGTCGTGAGTTCAGTTCCCGGTACCGGAGAAAAACAAAAAAACAAAAAAAAAAGAAAGTAGAAGGAACAATGAGATAAGTGTGTTCAAAGTGAAGGGAGTAATTTGAGTATTCATAGCAGTGTGTCTTTTCCTGTAATAAATTTTTCAAATATAAACATCCACCATACACTTTGATCACCCTTTATGAAAGGCCTTTATCATGGCTTCAAAATCTTCTTGTGTAGACCCGCAAAATTCAAACAGGAAGCACATTAATATAACTGTTCCCTAGGATCCTAGTTGTGACAGCGTGGCACAGGGCAAGACAGGAACAGTCACTGGAGGGGAAAGGCCTCTGAACAGCGGGGCCTCTGCAGTAGGATCACACTCTTCCCTTGACTTATTGGGCCCTGCTGCTTTCTCTGGCACCGTCAGCCCCGCTCTTGTAGCTCCTGGACATGGATGCAGAATTTTCTCCTCTCCAATCCTTGGGCATGGTCAATGCCCCACACTCCCTCCATTCACACATGCTTCAAGATTTTTTTTAACCATTCACACTACTGAGATGAAATCTCTTAGTACCTCTAATAAAGAGATAGCAGGGAAATATGGTAACAGATACACCAAAGACCATGAGCAAAGAAAAGCTATTTGAAAGTTCTTAATATTTTTAGAAAAAATGCAAAATTTTTTAGAAGGAACATGACAACCTAACTGGTTTCTCTGCCTCTTAACTCATTCTCTTATACTTGCTTCTTTCCAGAAATATCCTATTAAGAATATTCTAGTCTCTGCTCTGAATGCTCAGTGTTATGGGGTGGCAGCCATCTACCCATTCTGTCTTGTCTTCTGTCATTTTCCCCACTTAGCTCTTTCAGGAGTTGTGACTGACTTCTCAGGAATCCCTGAGGAGGTCATTAGAGTCCTACCCTCTCTCTGTAATTCCTCCACAGCACTAGCCTTGGTGACTTTCCTGTGCCACTTTTCCTCTGCCACTTCCCTTGACTGTGAGCAGCACCTGGTCCCCAGACAAGCACAGTCCCTCCACCTCCTGGACACTTCTTTCCCTTAGACACAGCCCCCCAGGTCCTTCCTGCAGAATTGTTCACTCCTGCATACCACTGAGCATACTATTAGGAGCTTGTTTGATATTCTGGCTCCACATCAGAATCTGTAATCAGAAACTCTATCTCTTTATGTCCATGACCTCAGCATCTTAGAGCAGTGCCCAGCCTTTAGATGGCACACTATCACTGAGAGGTCCTGCTCCCATGCCACTAAAGCCAACTATGGCACAGGTCATCAATAAGAAGATTGCATAAATGACACACTGAAGGAGAAGACTGGATAAAGAAACTCAGGAAAACGGGCAGGAACTAATGGAGCTAGGGAAGCAGAATGAGACCAAAGCCAGACAGGCAGGAGGAGTCTAGACACCTGGCCGCCCCTGAGACTCCAGCCCAATGGGCATTGGTATGGCCATCACTGAGATCAAGATACTTATTTTAGTGCTTTGTTTTGGACCTCAGCCTTCAGAGTTCTGAGCAGAGGGACAGAGGGTTGAGCCCGACTTAATGAAGCTGCCCTATAACTACAGGTCATGGTGATGGGATAAAGAGAGGGGACCTCACATCCTACCAGCCAGGGTAGTGGGCAAACCCAGCAAGTGGGCAGGAAAACTGTGCACTAAGCAACCAGAATAAATCAACAAATTGCCTGTGAACCTTACCCAAATAGCGTTGTGTTGTCACTGTGAATTGCAATGAGCCACAAGGTACATGTAATGATTTTCAGTACAGCTTTGAGCATACTGGAATGAGTCTTATCATTGCCCTATTATAGAGACATGTGGGAGAAAAATGAAATTTCATTAAACCGACTTCTTTATGCCTCCTTTAAAAGTAACCTGGACTATCAAAAGATTTTCTAAAAAGTGAGAAAGCATACATGAATTTATTTAATAGATAAAGATGATTAACCCAGCTCAACTACCGATTAGATCAAAGAGAACACATGAGTTCCTACAACAAAAATTGTCATGTCCTTCATTAGGGTAAATATTATCTATTTAAATGCCTGTTAATATTTTATGCAAAATGTCTGGCATACATAAAACATTATGAGACATTACACGAAGCAAGAATGTGACCCATAACCAAGAAAAACTGTGAACATACTCAAAAACAACAAAAATACCTTGCAACCTAGAATTATACACACAATGAAAATGCTTCCTATTTTAGTTGTGTAAAATCTGCTGTTTAATCAGTTCACTGGGTTTTAAATTTTAATAATTATAGTTCTCATTTCTAGGAGCTCTGTTTTTATTTTGTGCTTTTATGAATGTCTCAAAATGTAATTATTGAAATACATTAACATAATTGTATATTCTGTGTCCTATAATTCCAAATTCGTACCTGGGAGTGGTGGTGCATGCCTGTAATTCCAGCACTCAGGAGGCTGAGGCAGGAGGATCATTGTGACTTCAACATGAGCCTGGGCTACAAAGTGAGCTCAAGGCCAGTCTGAACTCCATAGTGAGACCCTGTCTCAAGAAGACCAAAAAAAAAAAATGTTGTTTCCTTTCTTCCTAGGATGTTTTTGTCCTTTGAGTTTTGTTTTGTTTTGTTTTGTTGGTACCAGGAATCAAACTCATGACCTCGTGCTTGCCAAGCAGGCGCTGTGCTACTGAGCTATCTCCCCAGCCTCTCCTTTGGGTTAGTTATTTTTTTTTAATATATACTGCTCTTATGCTTTGGGACTTCACAGAAAAGGTACTGATGTTTGGCTTAAAGGTGTGTGAGCCCAGAAATCCTTTCTCATTGTCCATTCATGAGAGTAGTTTTAGTTCTCAAATTAGATTTTTGATTTGGTAAGCCCCGCTCTATTATTATGTTATCCTTCTTTTACTCTTTAAAATTAAAAAAAAAAAAGGATTTTTGATCATGCACATGGCATGAATTTGGGTCACAGAACTGGATGTGTGTTACAAATATCAAAGGATTATTTTTCTTCTCCTAAGTATCAAGGTAATTTTCCTACAGTCTCTCAAAGAGAAGGTGAGGCAGACTCACCTTTAGTCAATGCACGCTCCCTTCTGACCACAGCTTTGTGTAGGGATCTGTCAGTAGATACTCACTTTCAGTCCTGGTCATACTTACTTACAGCACCTTTTTTTCCTCTTCTGGAAGTTTATTCACAAAAATACAGTGCTCATGTGCCCATGGTGTGGAGAAGAGCCTGACTGGTTTGCTGCTCCCTTATCTGGGTGCACAGGGACAGCACAGGCTCCAGCCTGAGTCGTTCTTACTTCCTGCCGACTAAGGAATGCAATTAAAGAGTATTCTTCAGTCAATCATGGTGGCATGCATCTGTAATCCCAGCACTCTGGAAGGCTGAGGCAGGAAATCAAAACTTTGAGCAGAGTCTGGGACATTTATTGAGACCTAGTCTCAAAAAAATAAAAAAAGGGCTGGGAATGTGGCTCAGTACAAAGCCCCTGAATTTAATCCCCAGCACTGGTGGTGGGTATTTTTCTATCTTTTATTAGCACTTTGCTCTGAAGAGGACAATTGGGCTAGACTTCTAGTCTTTCCTTCCTTCAGAAACTTCTTTGGGACTGTTTCCATTCAACTTTTGGGGGTCCCATGTAACAGCTACTCAAAATCAATATCTGTTTTGAATTATTTAGTTGAAAGTAATAACAAAAAGATCGAATTCTTGTTACAGACAGTTGCTGTTTTGTCAAGACAGGAGAGCTGAACATCCTGGGCCATTGTACAGTGACAAGGACCCAGGCTCTCTCTATGTCTCTGCCCGGAGAAAGTTCATTTTTAGGTTTTCATTTTTATGAGAAACCCAAAGTAAAAATAAAGCACAAAATAAAGGATAGATAATAGAAGTAGGGATATAGATTGTTCTCCAAGAGAAAGGGAATCAAGAGACAGAGGGAGGGGGCAGGGAAAGGATAAGGGATAAAAAAGGAATTAAGATGTGTCATGTACCTGTACCAACTTCCCACAGGAATGTAAGCATGTACTACACACATGTGCTAATAAAGTTAAAAAAAAAAAAAAAGGATTTCACACCATGAAGAAAGATGGTTCAAGGTTAGCTACTGCTCCTTCAGGAAAGACACCATTTTATAAACAAAACAAAGATAGAAAACCAAAAGAAAAAAAGGCTAGGCCACCTTCACTTGC
>NW_004955496.1:4043544-4071610 GCF_000276665.1 Chinchilla lanigera | reverse complement strand
TTACAAACAAAGTGGTAGGGAATTAACAATGGTGGTTGTATTACATATTGATATCTTCAAAGTGGCTTCTCATGAAAACAGATATAGACATGCAATACACTTGCACCTTTTTATTGAGAAAAAAAGTAAACTCGGCCTTATTTCTCATTGGCGGAACTGAAGCACGTGGCTACCGAGGGCAACTACGGTGGAGAGAATCACATTCCTGCAAGCAGGTTGATCACACACCATGCTTCCAGGTGGGAGAGGTGCTGCCCCAGCCCCGTGAGTCAGTTCTCTAGCGCTGTGGCCTCTACAGGCAGAAAGGGGGTTGGAGAGCTGGCACCAGGGGTCTTGGACTCTGTTGCCATAATTCCTGTCTCTTCTCAGCACCTTGCTATTCTCTCGCTCTTCGTCTGTCTGCATAAATCTTCACATCTGTGGGTGTGACACAGGGGAAAGAAGCTCCCAACCTGCTAGATATCTGGTACATCTTCGTGTTCTCTAAAATTGAAGAATGAATTGTAGGAACAATGGAGGTTAAGAGCAGAATATATTTATTGGGGGAGACAAACCTCTGAGAGAGAGACAGAAGGGGTGCCAAGTGGGTTGCCAAGGACCCTGCCTTTTCTAGGGATTTTTATAGAGCAAATCCACGAGGTGAGGCGGGCCCAAGGTGGGAAACATGGGAAATCACAAGGTGGCTGAAGTGGGGCAAAACTGTGGTGAACCAATAAGATTACAAGCATAATTGTTTAGGTAAAATTGATTAAATTGGGGTCAAATGAGGAAGCAAGTCACTAGCAAGCGGGCATGAATACAGAACAGGGGCTTTTCCTGTAGGGGTTGGGTTAGTGGCTCATCCTGGATACCCGTTTAGAATATCAATCCCTGATGTCCATCCCTAGGGAGGTGTGTGGCTGCATTTGTTTCATCTTTTGTCTTGAGGTCTGGCCCACAGGGGAAGTGCCTATCTCTCCCACAGTTGCAAGGTCTCTTGTCTTCCACACTGGCTCCTGTGAGGGGCCTACCTCTATCTGACTGCCTATAATATTTCTGTCTAAATCAATTTTCTACCACAGGTCCAAGCCCACAGCTATGTTTTGGCAAGGCCTTACTCTCGTCCTCCATGCTTGGGACCTGCTCATTTCCCAAATGCCACCTGCTGACAGCCATGTTCCCTTCCTTGCGACCCTTGCTATTCTTGCCTCTCCTAGTGCAGAGTGTCAGCACCTTGAGAGCAGGAACAATGACTCATGGCACCTGGCCTGGTGCCTGGGACACACTGTGGGCTTCATTGGTCAGTACTGATTCCTGACTGGAGAATTCACTGATGACTTGTGCTCCCCGTCACCCCTTCCTTCTGCTTAATTACACAATATTGCATTCATACTCAACTCTAATTCTGTGATCCTGTTTTATACTTTAATTTATGGAGTTCTTTGTCATTAGACTATGTTAACTACTCTTACACAGAAGCACTGTTCTTCTTCTCCCCTTACTAACATGAGGATTTACAAGTGACTACGTCTACCATTGGCTTATGTGATTCTGGATTATTCTAGTTATCTTCCTATGTTTCCAACTATCTTTTATTCTTGTCTTTCTTGCTGGTTCCTTTTTCTGCCTTATTCATCCTTAGAGTTTTTAATGTTGCCACTACTGAACCTGTCTGTGATATCTTCCTTTCCTTTCCTTTCCTTTTCTTTTTTCTTTTTTCTTTTTCTTTTTCTTTTTCTTTTTCTTTTTCTTTTTCTTTTTCTTTTTCTTTTTCTTTCTTTCTTTCTTTCTTTCTTTCTTTCTTTCTTTTGAGATATGCTGTTTGCAAAATTAGAAGATGCAAAGAGCCTCCTTAAGATCATTAGCTGGCTGGAGATTTGTACACCTTTACATGATTCTAGCTTTATTTTTAAAGGAGAGCCGTTGTTCCATCTGTACATCAGCCTTTTGGGGGATTTCATGGGGTAGTAGTCCACTAACTGTGGAGATTTCTTTTTAGTTACGTTAAGTACCTCCCACAAAGTAGGTAAGCAAGACTCCTCTCCTTTTTCCACTTTAAATGGGTACACGTGTTAATATTTTCCCCTACTTTTGAAGATTGTTTATTGCAAAAACAGGGTTGCTTTTTAAGAATTAGATCCTCATTTATCTTCTTTCTCCACAGAACAGAGATGTTTTGAAAATGTGTGACTTTAATGGTTTTTTTTAATCTAGACTAATCCTTTATAGAAGTGCAGAGTGTCTGCCTATGAAAACAAATGTGCATATGAATGCACAATTGATTGACCAATTTTCAAATAATTAACTTTTTAGATTTTGCCTGTGCATTTGCTGTTCATTTGACCATATAATAATTAATTAGCCTTAATTATAATGGATTGCATCTTCAAATCCTGCATGCATATTCTAATAGAATGACAGCATTTTATATCACTTTTTATATTTTAGTCAAATAGACAAGCACTCACAAGCAAAAGAAGTGAATTTCTAAGGTGGGGGCCATTTCACATCTGTGGAAGTCAACATTTTGATTAATGAAGTGTTACAATTGTTTTTAATGTATTTATTGGGTGGTGCATTCAGCAAAATTAATCCTGATAGATGAAATGTGTTTAAAGCACTGCTTACAAAATGAACGGTGTCACCAAGCTAATAGAGTTATAAATGAACTGAAGGAAAAAAATGAAGAAGACTTTAAAAATGAGTCAAGTGAAAATAAATGCAGATTAAAAAACAATTTACTGTGTGTGTCTAGAGAGCAAAGGGAACTCAACTGCAAAGAATCTGACTTATGGACTAAGTGAGCAGTTAAAATGCTTAAATTCTAGCCTAATGTCATTTCCTCATAATGGGCCAGGGCTGCAGGGAGATGAGCTTCTTCCTGCCCTTGTGGTACAGAGAGCTGAAAGGCAAAACCCAAACCTCTGTCCTGAGGGTAATTAAAAGCCCAGTTACTCATATCATTCATCAGTAATTACTAGCAACAAGGGAAGCAAGAGTGGAGAGGAGAGTTGGTATCTCAAAAGCAATGCAGATTGGGCAGAAAACTGAGACCAGCTCTTGCACAGAGAGCATTCTTCATCACACTTGGTGGCTTTAAAAGTGGGATAGGTCCCTTTAAAGTGACTGTCACACTCTGCCTTAAAGAATGATAAACCTGAATCATTGGTAGGAAATAGATGCACCTTGAGACCATAATGTTAAGTGAAATAAATCAGACACGCAAGCTTAAATATCCTATGGTGTCTCTTATACGAGGTCCCAACTTATAAATATGAACACAAAATAAAAGATAGATTATAGAAGGTAGGGAGGTAGATAGTTCTCAAATGGGAAGGGGAAGAGATGGAGAGGGGGATGAAAAAAGTTATGGAGATATGTTATGTACATGTGCCAACTCCATACAAGGAGGGAAGCATTATGTACTGCAATCATGCACTAGTAAAAATTGAAGAAAACAATAAAAAAGTAAAGTGATTACCACAGAACAGACACATTTTTACCAAATTCTTTATAAAAGGGAACTCCCATTTCACAAATGATACCTTCAGTCTGTGTAGGAAATTTTCCAAAAATTTTCAAAATATATAAGTACCTGAACTCTCCCTCTTGGATAGGTCAAATCAGTATAAATATTCTTCATGTACCATGTAGTGTGAGGCCTC
The DNA here is from genome assembly GCF_000276665.1 of Chinchilla lanigera. Taxonomy (NCBI): domain Eukaryota; kingdom Metazoa; phylum Chordata; class Mammalia; order Rodentia; family Chinchillidae; genus Chinchilla; species Chinchilla lanigera. Next base: position 4,067,966 of record NW_004955496.1, on the reverse strand, counting down.
AAAGAGAGCTTCCACAGGGGCAATTACTATACCACTCACCACCTGTTTGACCCTGGCCAAGTGAAAATCTCTTGGTCCTGGTTTTCTCATCTCAAAATTGATAAAATTTTAATGTTTATACTTAGTTATACTACAATTTTAAAACACATTTAAAAATATTTTGGGCCCACTCAGGGAGCCTGCACAGCGGGGAAGCACAGGCCCTTCAGGGCCCGGAACACCCAGTCACGCAGGTACCCGGAAAGGCAGGCAGCAGGCACCCGGGAAGTGGCGTGGAGACGTGCGCCAGCCCTTGGGCCGGCTGCCACTGCGCAGTCAAGAAACGCCATGCCACAGAGAAGCACTGACACAACAGGCCTGCCCAGAGACTTGCATGAACCATCCCTACATGGAGAAATCTCTGGGAAAACATGCCACACGGCGGGTCGCTCTTGGCCCTGCCCTTGAGAGCCAGAAAGGTCCGGAGTCAGCGGAAGAGCAGCTGATGAACAAGGACTCGGAGAACATGACAGTATCAATGCCCGACGAGTCAGAGGTCAAGCTGACTGGGGACGTGGGAGCCATTCAGGAGCTGGAAACCAAGAGGCCCTTGCGTAATGCCTCGGGATACCCCCTGGAGGCCATTCTTCCCCTAACTGTGCAGGCTGCGGTGGAGGAGCGAGTGGAGCTCCAGAGAGGTCTGCACTGAGACTTCATTGATTACATGGGTGTCCAATATTCAGATTTTGAAGAACCACCTTCATGGAGAAGTATGTGTCTAGGTTACCTGCCTGGGACACTTTGCACCTGATGGTGCTGAGACTGACTAGCAGGCCGAGGACTTCATCCACATATTCCTGCTGCCTATGTTGACGGTTAAGGAGAGGACACTAAGTGGTTGTGGGATCCCAATGCGCTGAGAGGCTGGAGAGAACACCCCTCTGCTTTCTTAGACAAGAGGCATTGATAAAGTATACTTCCCTGGATCCCAGTTCAGTAGAGGGACAAACTATTCTTAAAGATAAGTTTATTATTCAGTCAGCCCCAGATAGTAGAAAAAAGCTATAAAAAATGGCTTTTGCCCCAGATAGCTCACTTGAGGTGTTAGTAAGAACATCTCCTCAGTATTTTATAGCTGTGAGGAGGAGGAGGCCAAGGAGAGAAAACAAAGAGACCAAGAAAAAACAGCTGCCTTTGTTGCAGCACTAAGAGAAACAGACCCTAAGTCTGATTCTCGGGGCCCCAAGAACAACTTATCAACTACATTCATCTGCTACCACTGTCAAAAGCCAGGCCACCTCAAGAGGGACTGCCCTAAGAAGCCCCCTGGGCCATGCCCTGACTGTACAGGTGACCACTAGAGGTCGGACTGCTCTCTGAAGGGAAGGTCCCAGAGCTCAGACCCCTCCTACCAGCTGGTCCAACAGGAATGAAGGGGCCCAGGGCATACTCTGCCTTTTCCCCCTGGCCAGACCATTATCTTCAAGGAGGAGACCCACGTAATCATGACTAGAGAGGAAAAAGTAAACAGCCTATTGCTGGACACTGGTGCTAGTCTCTTGGTCCTTCTTTTCAATCCTGGCCTTCCTTCCAGCCATCACACCTCAGTGAAGGGAGTTACTGATGAGGAGGTAATCTGCTATTTTTTACAACTCTTAGGCTGTAACTACTTGTTAGATCTTTCTTGCATGTCTGTCTTTCTGAGAAACCACTTTGAAGATACCACCATGTACTATAGCAGCCACTGATAAATTTCCTGCCAATCTGTCCATAACTCTGTAATGTTTATATTGTTCCTATGCTATTTCATAAATGGATGTATGTTTATTACTATGTGTTTTCAACAACAACCATTGAGAATAGTCAATGATTATTTAATTGATCACTCATGTATAGCTCTATTTGTTTTCCCTAGAAACCACTTTGAAGAAACCAAAGTATAGTACAACAACCATTGATAGTTTCCTGCCATTTTTGTCTGTAACTCACTATTACTTGTCTATTTATTTTCCTGAGAAACTATCTTGAAGATACCAATAGGTAAAATAACAACCATTGATATTGTCCTACCACTTTGTCTATAATTTGGTAAATCCCCCATTACTACGTTATCCTTCTTTTACTCTTTTAAATAAATAAAAAATAAATAAATAAATAAAAATATTTTGGGGTTGGGGATTTAGCTCAGTGACACAGCACCTGCCTGGCAAGTGCAAGGTCATGAGTTGGATTCCTGGTACCAGAAAAAAAAAATTTTGATGGTGTTATTTACTAATAACTAATAATATGCACAAAATACACAACACAGCATACAAAGTCAACATTTTAAAAAGTCTGCCTCTTATCAGGTATGGTGGTACATGTCTATAATCCAAGAACCTGGGAACCTGAGGTAAGAGGATCCCAAAATCAAGGCCAGTGTGGTCAGTTTAGAGAGACCTTGTTTCAAAATACAAGGGGTTTGGATGTGCTTAAAACAGAGGCCCTAAGCTCAATCCCTACTACTACCAAAAAATAGATTTTCTGTAAGTCAACAATGAGCTAGCTGAGAAGGAAACCATAAAATAATTCCATTCACAGTAGCTTTAGAAAAAAATACCTGGAAGTATTTTTTCTAACCATGGAGGTGGTTTTAAAGAAAGTTTTTAAAAACTAAAGAAAGAAATTGAAGAAGGTAGAAAGACCTCCCATGTTCACAGATTGACAGAATTAATATTGTTAAAATGACCATATTATCAAAAATGATCTACAAATTTGATGTATTCACCATCAAAATTCCAATGACAGTCTCAGAATTAGGAAAAATAACCCCACAATTCATAGGGAACCACAAGAGACCCAGAATAGCCAAAGCAATTGTAAGCAAAGAGCGAGGCTGGAGGTACCACTATACCCAATTTCAAATTAAACTACAAAGCCATAGTAACAAAAACATGGGATGGCACATGCACATGCACACATACACACACACATGACACATAGACCAATGTAACACAATATAGGAGGCAGAAACAAACCCGTGGAACTACAGCCATCTGATTCTGGACATGTGAACAAAAAATATGTCAGAGAAAAGACAGCCTCTTCCACAAATGGCCCTGGGAAAATTACATAGTCACTGCCCACCATCACCACTCCTCTGTACAGTACTTGAAACTTCAGCCAGAACAAACAAGAGCAAAAAAGAAAATGGACATCTAGAGGAAAGAAAAAAGTCAAACTATCCTTTCCCATAGACAACATCACCTTTTACATGGAAGATCCAAAATATTCCATCAAAAAATTCCTAGGACTAATAAATCCAAGTATTAGGATAAAAACTTAAAAAACAAGACTCTATAGTGTTCCTGTACAACAATAATGAGCCCGCTGAGAAATTAGAAAAACAGCACCTTTCACAATAATTTCAAGAAAAATTAAATCCTTAGGACTTAACAAAGGAACTGAAATACCTGTCTAATGAAAAGGATGGAACTCTGAAAAAGAGATAGAAGAAAATATCAGAAAATGGAAAGATACCTTCTATTCCTGGCTAGGCAGAACCAATATTATCTAAACAGCCATGCTTCCAAAATGGATGATTACATTTAAGGCAGCCCTATTCAAATACCAACACTCCTCACAGAACTAGAGAAAACAATCCTAAAATTCATGTGGAAACAGAAGAAACCCAGAAGAACAAAGGGAATCCTTAGTTAAAAGAGCAAAGTGAAAAGCATCACAATCCAAGGTTCCAAGTTATATTACAAAGCAGCAGTGGTAAAAACAGAATGGAACTGGCACAAAACTGACATGTGGATCAATGGGAAGAAATAGAGGATGCAGAAACAACACCAGGCACATTCAGCCATTTGGTCTTTGACAAAGGGGAAAAAAATCAAGCCAGCAAAAAATGTAACACTGGAGGGAAGATAGTCTCCTTAACACATGGTGCTGGGAAAACTGGTATCCACATGCGGAAAGTTCAGTCTAGGCCCATATCTCTCACCATGTACTAAACTAAAATCAAAATGGACCAATAACCTGGATATTAAAACAAAGACATTGAATCTGCTGAAAGATAAAATAGATAAACTTCTTAAAGACATACAATAAACAAAGACCTTTTAAACAGAACCCAAATTGCACAAAGAAAGACATCAAGAATCAACAAATGGGATCATAGCAAATTTAAACACTTCTGTACAGCAAAGGAAACAGCCAACAGAGTGAAAAGGCAACATCCAGAATGATAACATTCTGCCAGCAACTCCTCAGGCAAAAGGCTAACGTCTAAACTATATATAAAAAATCAAAAATAGACCCCCTCCAAAATAAAAAGAAAAAAACAATTTAAAAAATGGGCAACTGAAGTGAACAGACACTTCTCTTAAGATGTACAAATGGCCAATAAACACATGAAGAAATGTTCAACATCTCTAGCCACTATAGAAATGCAAATTAAAACACAGAGATTCAACCTTACTCTGGAAAGAATGGCCATAGCCAAGAAATCAAATAATAACAAATGTTGGTGAGGCTACCAGGAAAAAGAAACCCTTCTACACTGTTGGTAGGAATGTAAATTAATACAACCACTATGGAAATCAGTATTGAAAATCTCAAATCTGAAAGTAGACACTCCAGCTATTCCCTTTTTAGGTATCTTCTCAAAAGAGTTAAAGACATCATATTACAGGGATACTTTCATAACCATGTTTATAGCAACACAATTCATAACACCTAAATCTTGGAAATTGCCAATATGTCCATCAACAGATGAATGCATAAAGAAAATGTGAACATTTATACAAAATGGAGCACTACCCTGCCACAGAAAAAGATAATTGAGTCACTTATAGGAAAAGGGATGCATCTTGAGATGATAACGTTAAGTGAAATAAATCACACACACAGCTTAAATAGCACATGGTTTCCCTTATTTGAGAAGCCCAGTGGAAAAAGCAAAATAAGAGACAGATAATAGTAAACAGAGAGACAGACCTTTTGCAGATTGGGAAAGAATAAAGGGGTGGAGGAATGAGAGAGGGAATGAAGGGGAAGTAAAAAGAATTAAGATATGTTATGTACACGTGCCAACTACACAGAAAGAATGGGAGCATTATGTACTGCAAATATGTACTAGTGAAAATAAAAAAATTAGAAATAAATGAATATATAAACAACAACATAGTCCAAAAAAAGAAAGAAAACTGAACATCCTTACATAGAAGATTAAAACTAGATTCTTGTCTCTCACCCTGTTCAAAACTTAACCAAAATGAATCAAAGCCCAGGTATGTATAAGACCTGGAACTCTGAAACTGCTAGAGGAAAGAGTAGAGGAAACATTGGGAAGTCAGATACAGGCAAAGACCTTGATGAGCACTCCTATCACACAGGAAATGACAACAAGAATCAGCAGATGAGACTACATCAAATTAAAAAGTTTGGGCACAACTGGAGAAACAACCAGCAGAATGGAGAGACATTCTGCAGAATGGGAGAAAATGTTTGCCAGCTACTCTTGTGACAAAGGATTAACATATGAAGAATTTTTCAAAACTTAGTAACAAAAAGTCAAGTAGCTCAATGAATAAGTGGACAAATGAATAGATGCCTCTCAAAAGATGTACAAATGTCCAATAAGTATATGGAAAAAAAAGTACTCAACATCATTAGCTATGAAGGAAATGCAAATCAAAATACACTGAGATTCCATCTGCCCCAAACAGAATGGGTGTCACCAACAATACAGAAAACAGGATACGCTGGCAGGGGGTGGGAAAAAGGAACCCTGGCACACTGCTGGTAAGAATGTAAACTAGTATATCAGTTATGGAAATCAGTATGGAGCTTGCTCAAAAACTAAAAATAGAGCAACCATTTGATCTAGCTGTACCACTCCTGCGTAGACAACCAAAGGAATTGCAGTCAGATAACTATAGAGATACCTGCATACTCACGTTTTTGCTTCATCATTCACAATAGCCAGGATATAAATCCAGCCTAGATGCCCATCAATAGATGAATGGATAAGGAAAGTGTGGTACACACACACAACAGAATATTATTCAGCCATGAAAGAGAATGAAATTATGTCATTTGCAGGAAAATGGATGGAGCTGCAGATGACCACGTTTAGCAAACTAAGTGAGACTCAGAAAGAGAAGTATGGCATGTTCCCCCTAATGTGTGGAACCTGAAAAAGACAACATGAAACTAGAATGGAGGCTATATTTTGACAAAAGGAAGGAAACAAGGGGCAGGGGGAGAATGTAAGGGAGAGGAATGCAGAATGGAAAAGAGTTATTATTGTCACATTCAGAAGTCATGAAAAAGTAAAAATAAAGCAATGTTTTTAAAAAGTAAAAAAGAAAAAGAAAGAAAGAAAAAGGCTGGGGACATAGTTCAGTGGCACAGTGCCTGCCTAGCAGGTGCAGGGTACTGAGTTCAATTCCTGGTACCAAAAAAAAAAAAGAAGTCATGATGTTGACATGAATGTATTGGGATGAAAGTATGTCCCCTGTGTTTAGTGAAATATCAGGGTACAAAACTGTATATATAGTACTGCTGATTTTCTATCTTCAAAAATGCATCAGTGCCAGGAATATAGCTCAGGGGCACAGCACCTGTCTGGCAAGCACAAGGTCATGAGTTTAATTCCTAGTACCCCCAAAAAAAAATTTTAAAAAGGCATCAGTGTGTAGAGATGAAAAACTCATTTAGAATTGTGTTCACTTAACTGTTTTAATCTGTCTCTGGGAGTGACATGCTGAGCACATTTTTCTTTTTTCTTTAAGAATTTTTTTGTGCTATGATAAAATGATTCTAAGCAGAAGAAATTAAGAATTGCTATAAGTGTGTGAAGTCATGGATATGTAAATTAGCTTGTTTATACAAATAATTTCTCAATGTATATCCATCTCAAAACATGACATTGTATACCTTAAATATATATGATTTATCAAATATACTTAATGAAATGTTTTTAAAAAGAAAAATAATTAGAAAATCCCCAAAAGTTTGTAAAGTAAGCAGTACACTACAGCCCATACTATAGCTCAGAGAATCACAAAATTTTAAACATATTTTAACACATGATAACTAAAAATATGACTTATTAAAGCATATGGAGCTGAACATGGTGGTGCATGCCTGTAATCCCAGCACTCAAGAGTCTGAGGCAGTAAGGCCAGCATAGGCTACATGATTCAAGGCCAGCCTGAACTGTATAGCAAGACCCTGCCTCACAAAACCAAACAACAAAAATATATAAAGCATGTCGTACTAAGAGTAAAAATTACTTAGATGTGCCACTAGACAAAATAGTACATCCCAGTGCTCTCTGCAACCTACCACGGAGACTGAGGCAGAAGAATCACTTGAGCCTAGGAGCTCAGGACCAATTTAGGCGATATAAAAAGACTGTCTCAAAAAAATAAACAAAAAACTCTTCAAAATATATAGCCTTAAGTATATATTTTGGAATATAAATGCTGAAAAACCATGATTTTAAGCATCCATGTTTTTTTTCCTTTTGGTTTACTTTGTTTTGCTTCCTACAGAGAAAATCTCTGTCTCTAGCCCAGGATGCCCTCAAACTCTTTATGGACTGAAGCTTGTGATCCTCCTGCCTCAGCCTCCCAGAGTGCTGGGATAGCAGGCATGTGTTAGTTTCTGTGCCCAGCCAAGTGTTTCTTACCTGTTATTTTGTTAAAATCCCACAAGTTCAAACCCAGACTTGGCAACCTGGCAACCTAGTGAGACACTGTTTCAAAATTTAAAAAAAAAATTTTTTTTTTTTAATTGGGCTAAGTGTACATGACTTAGAGGCCCTCAACCCTCAACACTACAAAAAAGAAAAAAAGAAGGAAAAGAGGAGGAGGAGAAAGAAGAAGCAGAAGCACTAAATTAAATACAAAGAAAAATGGAAAAAAATAACATAGTCTACTTTTAAAATATAAAGTATGGAAAATCTGAAATACCAAAAGGAAAAATTAAGAGAAATAAGCTTTGGGGCCTCTGGTAATGCTGGTTTTGTCATTGTTCTGTGCTTTGGTTTGGTTTCTGATCCCAGGTACAGGAGCGTGCTTATCTGTGGGGCTATCGCCCTCGCGCCTCCTCTGTTGCGTGGCTTGCGTGACCTCTGCGTATCCCTCGGGAAAGCGGCGTACCGGGTTGCCCAGCGGGTCCTGGGCGGGGTGGGGGGGAATGGGGGGGGTGCGGGGAGAGCTAGCTTCTCTTCTGGCGCCGTCCTCCTTCCTTCTTCCGAATCACCCGCCACGGCTTCTTTCCCAGCCTGCTTTCCGGACCCTGCCTGCAAGACTGTGTCTGGCGCCTGTGCCTCCAAGGGGCGTTCTCAGGTAGCTCTGGGGCCTGTGGTCATCTTGTGACATTGGGCAGTACCACCGGGAGAAAGGTAAGTTCTGTGATCACAGAAGTTGGAGGATCACGGAATATTTTCTCCCTGCCCTGAGATTTGATGTGTGGTACATATTGTTCACTGGAATCCTCCATGAGTCTGCCAGGGCCTGAACCTGCTCATCCTGATCCATCCAGCCTTTTCAACGTTGGTCCCACAGTCTTTTCCGCAGTTTCTGTGAATACTCATGCACCCGCGACAGATGCAGCCAGGTCGTGCTTCCTGTGCTAGTGGTAAAGCCATGAGCTCCCACAGTTCACACTCTTAATGTAAGAGACAGAGAGTAAAGACCACAATAATGTGTGACCTCGATGCCAGTGAAGAAAAGTAAGGGCTGGCTCTGGAGTCTAAAATAGTGACAAAAAAGTGGAAGAGACAATTATTAGCCTAGAGAAAGGGAATAAGGGAGAGGGTGTGAAGGAGGATAGAAAGACGTAAGCATAACACTAAGAAATCATCAGGGTGGGTAGGGTGGCACACGCCTGTAATCCCAGCGCTCTGTAGGCTGAGGCAGGAGGATCACAGTGAGTTCAAAGCCAGGCTGGGTTATATAATCAGTTCAAAACCGGAGTAAACTATGTAGTGAAACACTGTCTCAAAAAACCAAGAGAAGAGAGAGACGACAGACTGCGTGTGGGGTTATCATGTTGACAGGAGTTTATTGAGGTGAAAAAGCATCCACTACACTCCATTAAATGAAACAGCAGATGACAAAGCAGTTTTATGACTTTGCTAATTTTCTATTTTCAAACAGGCATTATTATACAGTATCCGGATTATCAAGAAGGTCTAGAGTGTTCATCTAGCATTAACCTATGTCTGGGAACGAGATCCTGAGACCATTTTTGTTTACACGTATTTTTGACTTGCACTGTTAGAAAATGTTTCTAAGGGGAAGAAACAGAATTGCTGTAAGCATTTGAGGTGATGGATATGTGAATTAGCTTGATTACGGAATCACTTCACAATGTGGATGTATCTCAAAACAAGATCTTGTATACCTAAAATATATATGATTGTATTTGCCATTTATAGTGCATAAAGGTGAAGAACAAAAGAAAGGTAGAGAGATAACGTCTGATATTGGGCTATCCTCATATAGGAATCCGCAGATTCTGACAGGAAGTGCTGCCTTCGGGATATGCCCATGTGTTTGGGGTAGGGTCCAGTAAGCCCCCTGGAGAGGCTCATTGTGTTGAGGTTAAGCTGCTGATGGACTTTGGGGAAGTGATTCAATCACGAGGGCTCTAAGTGCCTCAATGAATGAACCCACGCATGAGTCCATGGCCAGATGGGCTTATCAGAAGTTCGGCCTGCTGGCTGAAGCAAGTTGCTGGGGTGTGGCTTTGAAGGGTGTATGTGGTCCCTGCCCTTCCTCTCCAGCTCTCTCCTGCTCACCAGGCTTGCTGGCTGCCATGGGCTGAGCAGTACAGCTCCACCACATCCCTCTGCCATGATGTTCTGCCATGGAGCCAGCCAACCATGGACTGAAACCTCTGAAACCAGGAACCAAAAGAAATCCTTCCTCCTTTAAGTTGTAGAAATCAGGTATTATGTCCCAACAACCAAAGAGTGACCGACACACCGTGTGTTACTCCAGGTGATAAAGTCCAGTACAAGGAGGCTCTCACCATTCCAGTGAATGGGCGAGAAGTACAAAGATACTTATTCCCTGGCTTGGGGAGCCAGCTGGGTTGTGGATTCACTGCAAGTTAAGAGGGAGGACAGTGTCATGGGGTGCACTGGAGACTAAGAGTCCCCAAATTAAACTGTGGAGCTGGTTCTTAATGCACTCCTGAGACAAGTTTTTCTTCTCAAAGATCTCACCGGCTTAATGGAGCCTCCCCATTTCTCCTTACTCAACGGTTCACTGGCATAACTTGGCCTTCTTATCAGAAACTGGACTTCTGGGTTCTGTGCAGTTCCCCTACCATGGAGTAAGTCATCCCATGCACTTTTATGCGCCAATTTGTAGCATGTATTAGATACCTGCTGTATCTGGGGAGGCAAAAATGCCCTGGTGTGCAGAAATGAATGTGACCCAAAGGAGGCAGAGGGTTAGGTATTTCCCCTTTGTATTTCCCAGCCTCTGTCTTAGGAAATCAGTAACGGCTTCACAGAGATATGCAACTCATTTGTTGCTTTCTCCAGCTGCAGAGAACATAATAAACAGGGTGGATGCCTGAGGTATACCTAAGTCTGCCCTCTTGAAGCCTGGGGGGAATTTTAAATATTTAAAGTAGTGACTGGTACAGCAGTCTCTTGCCAATCAATAGACGCACGGTGTCATAGAACAGAACTTCTTCCTTCTCACCGGAAAGGGCTACTCAAGCATCACTTCTCCCCATGAGGACACTTGGAATCGGGGGGGGGGCAGAGAGAGCAGGGCTCCTGGCCCACTCCCTGGGGACACATGACTCATTGGGGGCCGAAGCAGTGAGAAACATTGAGGCCAGAAGTCTGAATCATCACAGGCAGAAAAGAAAGTCATAAAGACTGTACTGATGAGTCATCTTCCAACTGCTTCTCATCCCAAGACAATAACTCAATGTACAGGTAACCAGGACAAATGCAATACCAAGAAACTACAGAACAGACAGTTTCAGAATGGGCAGAGAGAGGATAAGAAGCTATCATAAGGAAACTGGATTGATTCAGAAGCCCCAAGCCAGACTGGCAGGTGCGGTTTCCATGAAACCTCAGACCCTCAGTAACTGAGCTGGGAAAAGGAAGAAGACCTGCTTTTGCCAAGCAGAGAACTGGAAGCCAGAGACATAGTAAGTGAGTGCAGCTTAGCGATGTATTCTTCCCACACCATTTGCTGGCTCAGCCAGAATAGCACAAAGCAAGGAAAGGTCTGAGGGGAAAATTTCTTTCCAAAGGGTGAAGAGTAGCTTGATAGTGCGTTTGTGGGTCTCCTTAATCACCTCCATACCCTGCATTGTTTGCCTAGGATGGCTTTAGTCACCTTCTTAAGACAGAACCTGTTCCATGTTTAGTAGAACTCTCCATACCATCCCTCTTGGTTTATGTTGCATTTTTAGCATTTGTCACTGTTATACGTTTGTCATTTTAGAAGATGGTAAACTAGAAAACAGAAGCAATAGTTTATTCCACCCCTCTCTCTCCAGCACCAGCATAGTTCCTGGACCAAAAGAGCATTTTAAAACTCTTGATGAATTTTTTTTTTTTCCTTTTGAGACAGGATCTCACTATGCAGTTCAGGTTGGCCTCAAGCTCACTTTGTAGCCCAAGCTAGTCTCGAATTTGTAATGCTCCTCCTGCCTCAGCCTTCCGAGTGTTGGGATTACAGGTGTGCACCACCAGGCCCAGCTTCTCTTGACTAATTTAGCCAGGCACTGTGGCACATATTTTGTAATCCCATCACTCAGTGGTTGAGGCAGGAGGATCAGAATTGGAAGGCCAAACTGGACTACATAGTGACACACTATCTCAAAATAACTTTTTAAAAAGTCTTGATGAATTGAACCTAATTGAACTGGCTCCTGGTGTCTTCTTTGTCTATCCTGCATGAGCATAAAATAATACTTAGGAAATTTAGAAAAAGCTGGCAATAGTAATGCCATGTTAGGAGCCTTAAGGACGTGACATCAAAATCATTGAGGCCCCTAAAAAAGGCTACACATTGTAATGCTGGAAAGCATCTTTACAAGACATTAAAATCTTACTACAACTACTGGTAAAAACTAGTGAAACTTAAATCATAAAAATGTATGTAATTTTTTAAAAGACTATAGCAAAGAATCTCAGGCCAAAGATGCCATCAAAGAAAGAAATGAATGAATAAAAATTTTGGCTCATTTTAAACAAAAAACAGTACCTTAGTTACAGTTCTCCTACAAAATCCTCTGAAATGCCATTTAGATTCTTGCTGTTCCACTAAACCTTAGCTAAGGGGTGGGTGACACTCTCATTCATTCTACAAATCTATACTGACCATCTACTCATACCACACAATACTCTCAGGACTTGGGATACGTTTGTGAACAGAATATGACCTCTGTCTTGTGGTGTTTGCATTCAAGTGAGGAGCAGGAAGAGAAAAGAAGCCCAGAGAGATAAGCCAGTATGTGGGACAGTAACCGGCATAGGAAAGGGGGCTGAGGGTAACAAATTCCAGAAGGGCCAGGGTGTAGGGTTTGGAGAGGAGTCTCAGTGCCTAAGCGAACAATGGAGGCTGGGCAGGGAACTTGACCAGACAGAACGGTGGCCACAGGCTTGGCTAAGTGGGTTTTAGAGAAGGATCTCACTTCCTCCTACAGCTCCGCAGAGGACTTCTAGCCAGGGTGGCCTAAGGACACAGCAAAGGGGGCAGATTTGCCAGGCTGTGGACAAACTTGCTGTGGCCCACACAACGAGTATAATGGGGAAGGTTTTAGTCATTTTGTTACTGCTGTGTGACGTGGGGGAGTGAGGACAGGAACAGAGAAAGGAGAAGCAGCACGGAGCACACGAATGCATTGGGGAGGAAGAAGTGGGGCCTCCCCTCTAACAAGACAGCAAAGGTTCTGGAAATCTTGTGGCTAGAATGAGGTCAAAACCCATCCTACTTCCTAAATATTCTCCTCTGTAACGAGCTTCAGTTATGGGAACCTGACAAACTCTGAGACCTCTTCACTGCCTCTAGAGACTTCTGTTAACTGGTTCTTTCCCATCACTCTGTCTTTCTGTGGTGACCAAAGGAGAAAAATCCATCTATAACTCCTGCTCTGAGAGAGGAGACTTCTAGTTGTATTGGTTTAATCCTAGCTCTGTATTAGTCTGATTACATTAGAATGTCTCTGCCTTGGGGCTGTCTGAAAGAAGATGTAACTAATGAAAACACAGTTGAAACTGTATTCCTTCCATTAAAAATGTTTATTAAGTGATTAATACATTGCAGGTACTGTGTACCAAGGGCACCGGGTACCAAGGATACAAAGTAGTGGAAGATAGGATTGTAGAGTAACAGAAAGGGATCCCTCGTAGTCTACTGGGGCATTGCTATACCACAGCCCAGTGCAGGATAACCACAAGTTACAGGAAAACAGCGAATAAGTTTCACATAATTCAGTCAGAAGTAAACTTGTTCTCGATGGGGTCTGAAGGAGTGAAACTTAAGAAGAGTCCTGTTTGCTTCACGATTGTCATTGTCTTTACCATAAAACTAAAATTGCAGCAATGTTTAGCCACTCCCCCTGGTTCCTGTCAATAAGTCTGTTTCACTCAATAGCCTCATCACGGGCCTCAGAAGAGGAAGACAGAGGAGGCTTCCCAAATAGCCATAAAAGAGAACTGGAGCCAGATCCTTGAGGCAGAAACTAAGAACAATTTCTGAGCAGATGGTGGTCAGGCCACTGGAGACCCTGTGACCTTAGGGGTGACACATTTGATGACGTATTTGGAGAGCCAGCTTTACCATGGGGTCTGCCCATTTGCTGTTGGTGGTGGTGATTTATGTAAGATGGAACTCACTTGCCAAAGAAATACACATTTGCTTCCATCCTTTAGCTATTTTAAGTACAGCATCCCCCCAGCTCTCAGTGAGCATGTAGTATGTAAACTGCACGTAGATGGCATGTAGTATCAGACCCTAACATGCTTTAGCATCAGTGAGCAGATTATTGCTCCTCTTAGGCACTGGGAATTACAGAAGTGCACATGTAGGAGAAAAACATAAGCAAATATCTTACAGACTACTTCTTGTGTTTGCTTATCCACCGGGCTCGTCATTCTAAGGAGGATTTTACGTGACTTTGGTTCTATGGCTGGGCCTGTCCTGTTTCTATTCCCAAATGCAGTATTCCTAGGATTCAAGGCAGAATTTTTCCAGCCTAACCCCAAGTTTTCTCTTGTGTCCTTTGTTCTGCCCCCACCCCTGCAGAATGCCTCCGCCTAGCCACTAAATACACTGCCCCTACGCAGCACCCAGAGGAGAAGCAAGTCCTCATCCTCTACATATCTTCAAAGAAGCCAAGACAGATCCACAAGGCCATAAAATGACAGGCCCATTGTTTGAGCCCAACGCTGGGACTTCCCCTTTTGTTTGAGCTGAGTCACATTTTTCCTGTTGTCAACTTGAAGGCTGTCCGTTGACAGATGATAGGGCTATCTTGCTGATGTAGAAAGCCAGGCAGACAGGTTTCCCTGCATTTGTTTGCCTTACCTTGGACCCTTACCAATTAGAAGCTGTCCACTGGCCAAAAGAGATAAGCAATGGTTTATTAAAGCTCAGAGTCTACACTGAATAAACTAATTCCTGACAATTTTCGTCTGTTAAAATTCTCTCCGAGGTTCCTGCCTTGTGCAATCTCACTGATTTTAACAGAGCTCTTGGGGGATGTATATATGTGCATTTTATTCTTGATATCTTTTCAGTTGACACATGCTGGCGAACCACAGATCTATTTGATCGGCTGGCAAATTGTGAAAACAGGAAGTGGAAAGACAGGATCAACTGAAAGAACCCTACAAATGGTGCTGTCTGCTTTCATGCCAAGATGGGAATGCCATCTGTTATAATAAACAAATAAACAAATGAGTGGATAATATCAATAGAACCCCAGTAGGAAGAGTGCACATCCTGATTGCACTACTTATCCTACTTTCAGTGTCTTGTAACCAATGAAATAGTTTTTAGATCTGAATCCACATATTGTCGTTAGACATGAAAAAATATCCAAAACTAAGAGAGGGATGTGATAACTAGCTAGGAAATATTTGAGATAATATTTTTCTGTCTGACAATCATCTTTGGCATTGGCTTAATAAACCACTTCCTGTTCTAATTTAGTGCCTTCATTTATTCAGTGAGTGTTACCGAGTGCTTGCTCTAGGACAGGCACTGTTGTACAAATGAGGGTTATGAAAGTCAAAGCAAATTCTCCTCTTACTCACAAGCCTTTACGTGTTCACTAATGTTGTCCTTGCTGCTCCTCAAGGGTTCCATGCCTCAGTCCTCCTGTGGTGTTTATTCCTTTCATGGTACATTTCAAAAGAGGGCCCTCAGTAGGGTAAAGAATTTAAAAACTCTCTTCCCAACAGGTATGCAGAACATAGCCGAATGGTAGGATGAAATGAAGGAAGCAGGATGCAGGTTTTAGGCAAATACCAGGAAATACTACCTCACTTGTAGGCAATGTATTTATGCAATTTATTGCTTCAAATTTTTTGGAACTATAAATGGATTTTTTGAAAACTTGGATCAAATTCTGTTGGAAGCTGACAAGGGAAGGGCAGACAATGCAGTGTGCTGTGAATGGAAAATCTTTTTGATCCATCTTTTGAGAATCTCTGTAAGAGATCTGCTCCTAGTGATGGCAGATATCATCTACTCAGATGGTTGAGTTTTTAAAATAAGATCACTATTCCTCAAACTCTGACTCTGCTGGAAAACTTTGAAAAGATTACAGTAGGACATCTTGCTGGAAAGAGGATAAGGAAGTAGTGAGGATTTAGCATAACTACTGGTGAGATTGTCACAACCTATATGTTAACCTATTGAACGTTCAAGCATCATTTTAAGAAACTGTTTAGGAGGGAGGGCTTTTGATATTAATTTAAGTCAGAATTAATTGAAAACCCATTTCCAGGCATTTAAAATCAAACCTGGAAGAAAACATAAAGATTATCTACTCTCACCTTCTCTGACAGGTGAGAAAAATGCGACACAAACAGATTAAATGTCTTTCAGAGGTTGCTGCATTGATGCAGGAAGGGGCCAAACCAAAGTCGCCTGCATTCCAGAGCTTGGCTCACGTGTCCACATGGACAGGGAGAGAGAATGAAACTGTGTCAGGCTTGTCCACAGCGCTGTTCCACACCTCGGGTAGCGATTCCTTTTGGAGACAGAATCAGGGCATAATAGGAAGGTGTGTGCAGACCATACACTTGCATCCTTCGTGAGAGGCCTAAGCTCGTCACCCACATTCCAACCCTGTATTGATACCACAGTCTTTCCAGTTGTTTGATAAAGGTGAAAAGTGAAAAGAAAATCCCAAGTAAAAAGACCCTCCCAAAGAGAAATCCAGAGAAAATCGCAATAATAATGCAAAATATTCAACTCTATAATTTCCACCACTTTCCTTTAACTCAATAGTCAAATAACACTATTATTCATTTCACAGCTACAGATCAATTTACTCATGTGTGAAACCTATGAAATACAACCATTTTCTCTTCAAATGAGTGATCTTGGTGTGAGTTACCCATACAATTTGATAACAAAAAAAAAAATACATCATTCCAGATGGACTTCAGTTACTGGGCAGATGGAAATGTTTAAACAAAAGTTTAAAAACTTGATTATTTTAAATTAGGTAGTCTGGGAGGGAAAGTATGTGAATGTAACTGTAACCCAAATAATTAATATTTCCTGAATTTTTAAAAATTCTGCTTTCAGGATAAAATAGAACTTCAAGTAGGGCTGGGGATGTGGCTCAGTGGTAGAGCTCTTACCTTACATATGTAAAGCCCTGGGTTCAATCCCCAGCACTGCACACACACAAAAAAGAACTTCAAAAAAGAAAATGATGATGTATTTACATTTTAAAAGGCATCTACTTGGGTGGTCAAATTGTTATCATTAAGTTGTAGCTACTTGCTGTACAGTCACTTTCGTTTACACACCCTGGCCAGCCCACCTATAAACAAACATCAGCTTTTCCCTCCTCTTCAGCTGAGTGGAGATGCTGGCAGAGGCAATGCAATCATCACTGGTACAACTGTGGTAGGTGACATGGGGTCTGGGCCACCTGCTCACATAGGTGATGCAGTGTGGTATGTGACATTTCTGGATGCACCTTTCTATCTACTGAGAGACTGCTACCAGGGCCATGCTTATTTATGACTTGACCACTCCTACAGAAGTTAGCAGATCCCAGGTAGCTTGGTGGGCACCCCACAGTCAAGAGCTGCATCTCTAGAATTCAGTACTGTTCCCAGGGCTTCTTTTCAAGGAGCATGGAACTCTCCACAGCTGATAGCATGGTCTTGCTCCAGAGTCCCAGAGACTTCCCTTGAGGCTTGAGGTCACTGTAAAGTAACAAGTAATACTTCTAATACCAAAGGGTCCAGTGGATCAGTAGCACCTTGACCCCAGTGTATCCAGGACCTGCTACAGGGTCCTTTCCAACTCTCATACCCATTCACTGCTGACAGTCTTCCATGTAACCAGGAATGTGGGCAGGAGCAACATCCCCAACTGCAGAGAGTGTCACCTCCAGAACTCTAGGAGATCTGCCAAGAATGGGGCTTCCTTCATAGTGTAAGAATGCAAGAGGTGATGTTCTACCATGTGCCTAACCACTGGGCCCCTGAGAACTTCACTGATACAGCAAATCCCTGAGACCTATCAGCTTTACCCCTACACTTGGAGTGGTAACTCTTACTATGAAGGAATGAAGGCCTCCATAGACTCTGAACATTCAGGGGATGTCCTCAGAGCCAAAGTCCTCTGAGGACAGTCTCTCCAATTGTCTCCATCTCATGTTTCAAGATCTTCCCCACCGTGGCCCATGACAGACTTGCCTTGGCTCAACATCTAAATACCTCAGGAGCTCTGGAACTCTACTTACTGAGTCCTGAGTCTGTTTCTCAGCTGTTCACTATTCCACAGAAGACAAGGGCCTGTTTATAAACTACTAAAGAGACTTCATCTGTTCCCTTGTTCGGACTTTCATCCCACTTCAGAGTGTCAACCCAACAGTCACCATCAGCTGTCCTTCAGCTGTCCTCTGCTGTCGTGTACCCACTCCAGGCTCTTTCAAGTCAGTGACCACCACCATCCACAAATGTGTTCTCCATCAGGTGCTTCTGCATGTCACCACTGGTGACACATTCAGCCACTGGGCTGCCGCCCTGCTTCAGGGACGATCCTCCCTCTCAGAATGTGATTATCTTTGCCTGCTCCAGGCCCCATCTGAGCACCCGATTTGTCAGAACACATTTGGTATCAACTGGGGCAACTCGGGTCCACCCAGAAGCAGATGCTGAGATAGGATACCCTGATGAAGATATTTACAGGGGTGAAGATATTTACAGGGGAGATTCTACTGGAAGACATGTGAGGAGGGAGCAGGAGGAGGGGGAGCCCCTGATCACAGTGAGGCGCAGACACAGAAGGGAAAGAAGCAGAAAGTGTGAGATCCTCATTCAGACTATTGCTCTGCAAGGCTCCCATTTCCACATTGTCTCTTCATAAGTTGTTAGAAGAACCAGAAGTTGTATGTAAAAGAGCCTACCTCAGACTCTACAAAGAGTGAGTCTCTAGCAATTGGTATGTGTTTGTGGCAAAGAATAGGGAAATAATAAAGCAGAGCTCCTGAGTGCCTTTCACAGAAATGTGGAGCCCCTTATTTCCTGTGTAGACAGGTACACACAGAGGCTGCCCCGCCGCATTTACAGCAACTCCTTTTTCTCATTTAAGTCAAGGCTAACCAGGCTGTATTTTACATAGCATAAAACAGACAGCAGGATGTACTTATCTCCTGTAGACATGGCCCCAAAATGTGTTGTGCTTTATAACTGTTATTACTAAGGTGCTTGTCTCCAAATTCTTTCTTCTGAAGGAAGAAAAATAGGGCTTGTAAAAGGAGATTGGGTAAAGTCAACACACGCTGCTATGTTTTGTAGATATTTTACAAATGCTTTCTTACTTTATTCTCAAAAGTCTCAAGAGTAGGAATCCTTATCCACATTTTACAGTGGGAAAATTTGGGCTTCTAGAGGTTTAGTAACATGTCCATGATGCCAGGCGTGGTGACACATGTCTGTAATTCCAGCACTTAGGCTGAAGCAAGAGGATTGTTGTGAGTTTGAGGCCAACCTGGCCTACATAAGCAAATTCAAGGCCAGCCTGAACTGTATACTGAAATCCTGTCTCCAGAAATAATAGTGATAATAGCAATAACATGTCCTTGGTGACCCAGTTCACTATCAGAAATGATCAGTCATTGACTCCAGAATCCTGTATATTTCATTTTCAAGAACTTCATCTGTAGGCTTCAGTTCATGAATTAAAAAAAATTCTTAAGTTGGAATTTATTTACAACATAAAAATAATTTCTTTTTCTTGCTATGAATTTTCAAGTCACAATTTTGTTCCTACCTTGTTGTTACCACATTGCTCTAAATAACTGTTCAGAGATCTCTTTCCCCCCTTGCCAGTGCCTTAAGGGTGGTTATCAGGCCTAATTCATATCACCTCTCACCAACAAAAATAAGCCCTGAATGTCATGTGTACTTACAGATGCTGAACTAAATAAGAAAATACAAATAACTCAGTTAATTTTTCTGCTAATTCTCCAGTTACTCTGACATTCAAAGCAAAAGCCTAGCAGAGAAAACTAATCATTTTCTTGATTCCATGGTACCCACATTGGAGTAGAAAGGACTCTTAAAATCCTTAAAACTCTGTTGAAAACCCAAAATTGTTAAGCTTTTTCTTTCTAGCAAAAAATTAGTGTGAGTTAAAGGAATCAACAGAGAATCCTCACATTAGGATTTTCTCACTATTCAAAGAAATGACTAGTAAGAAGCATCAAGGTGGAGTGTGTATGATTTGGAAAATAGACCATGAGGGGTGACTTGGGGAAACATGACCTTGACCGTGACCTTCTATTACACAGTGGTGAGGAGGACAGGCTTCAGAGACAGATCAGACAGTCTGAAGCCTGCTGGTGAGGCTGAGATGTGTGCCCTTGGACACATCACCTCGCCCTTCTAACCATGACTTCTCCATGTGTAGGGCAGAGATAATAATAGTGTTGTTGTGAGAATTCAAAGCAAGAGTGAATGCAAAGCAGTTAGTACATGGGCAGCATATGATAAATAACTCATTAAACAAGAATTCCTCCTCATCATTATTTTTACTGTGCATGCAACTTGCCACTCCTTGTGTCTGAGCTGAATGATAACATTTAGAAACCACAACTTTAGTAGGTCTCTGCTTTCACACAGCACCTTTTGTCTCAGAAGATCAGAGCCCTGGGAAATATTAATTCTTTTCTCTTTTATTGATCCGAGTGTAGGTAAGCACACTCAGAATGGCCTAGTTATTTCAGAGAACTCCAGCGCAGAGCCCATTGCATGCACAAAGTCATAGATAACATCTGAACAATCCAGATCTCATTTTCCAGGGTTCCTAAAATTAAATGGATTCTGTTATTTGTTTGCAGTTGCTAAATATTATTTATTGGCAGTAGAAATCAATGCGGCTGATGTATTACTCTTTGAGGGAGTGTTCGTGTTTTGGAAACTGCTCTCAAATTTTCTAAATGTGAATTTAAAAATCTGTCGGTCTCTGCACCGATAACACAAAACAGATTGTAAATGTAACGGGATGCAATCAAGTCAAACAAATCCGAGGAGAGCGCCAGAAGGCTGGATATTAGGGCCGCTCCTGGATGCAGGCTCTGCTAATGACGGAACAATTGCCAGTGCTGATTTGTGGCTGGCATTGATATGCAGGCAGCAACACTTTCATCTCAAATCCAGCCCCACATTTTTTTAATCCTGTCAGTGAATTCGCTGTCTCGGCAAAGAGCAACTCCAGAGAATCTAAATAATAAGAAATGGGAATATTCAAGCACAGTCTCTACTTCCACATCCGGTGCGTCAGTTGAAAAACCCCCTGATTTTTCTTTGTCGCTGTTTTGTGTCTCCTGGGATGCCTGCCTCTCGACAACTTGTACGAATTAATAACTAAACACAGCTTTAAATATTGGAATTGGTCACTGCGGGAGGGAATGGGCACCGAGCCTCCGGAGGCTATTCCAAGATTCCAAACTTATCTAACATTTCCTTCACAAAATCAAAACATGCAAATGGGCTCCGACCGCTGCTCCCATTTACTGTGGGGACCAATTTTTTTTTTTTTTTTTTTTTTAATCAAGCAGCACCTGCCTCTCTATTCAGAGACCACTGCGTGCAAAGCTGAATGCAAACAACAAAGGCTTCCACTCTGGCGGCGGCTGCGTGATTTTCTTGGAACTTGCCATTATGTTTCAGGTCAGAGATTGAGGTTCCGCGCAGCACACGGACCTTTTAATATCAGGTGAATGGATTTTTATAAGAGGCTGGGAAGCTTTGGGTCTTAGAAAAATGGTGCTTTAAAAATAGCCACATTCCTTTTGTGCTGTAATTATCAGTGCATGACGAATCATTTTTTATCCGGTTGGTGTAGGCAAAAGGAAATATCCTCTACCCATCGCTGTGGGCTGGCTGTTTTCAGAAGTCAAAATGTTCCCATATCTCATCAGTTCCTTGAGAGTGTATGATTTACCTAGAAAATGGACCCTGAGACATCACTTATATGATTTTTTGCAAGAAGGATAAAAGAAGGATACAAATTCATTTATTTATCCAGGAACTTATTGTCACATGGTTGCTGTTTGCGCAGCTAATATTGAGTAAATTGGGGAGTTTTTCACAATTCCTTCTAGGGAAAAGGTTCACATCCTATAAGTGAGCAAGGTCAGAAATGGAAATAATCAGCCTTGTTTAAAAATAGAAAGAAAGATAAAGTCACAAAGCAGTAAACAGTAGCCTGACGGACCACGGCCAGAGCTCAGGCAGTTGGCTAATTCTCCCCAGTTCCCATTTCCTCGCTTGCAAAGGAGAAATAGTGACTTTTCCCTGGCAGGGTTGTTGTGAACAGGAAGTGGGAAAATGTTTGTTGAGTGCTTTGCAAGTAGTGAATATGGGAAGGAGATGAAGAGATGGAAGGGGAGTAAGGACGGGAAGGAAGGGGATGAGAAGAGGAGTGGCAATGTGTCCTGTCCACACACCAACTCCACACGGGGAAGGTAAACATTCAGTACTGCCCGTGTGTTCTAACATAAATAAATAACATACTACAGAAAATCTCTATTAAAAGATGTCAGAATGAGGCCAACATTCTCTCAGTTTTTTAAGGAAAGCCCAAAATCTCAAACTTCTAATACAATACTGAATGCCTCAGCTTTTGAACAGTGACAACTCATTCAGAAAACTTTAAAATATTATGTAGGCTAAATAGAATACATCTGTGCCTACCATTAGCTTGAAATCTCTGCATTGACAAATCTGACTGATGAATACAGACGCAGGACTCCAAAATAAAATATTAGCAAGTCAAGTCCAAAAAAGAGAAAGAACAAGAGGACTGATAGTGGTAGCAACAGCTGCGATGTGTAACAATTGTATTAAGTACATACCAAATAGATTAACGTACATAACAAGTATATAACAATTGTAGCAACCATGGTTATTATTACAGAAAACAGTGAACCTTGCCCAGTGGTGCTGAAGATTATAGACTACAATTCACACTGTGCTGCTGTGTTGTTCCAGACCAGATGGCCCTGTCACCCCCACACAACAGGGGGAGGCCCATTCCTGCAAAGTGCACCCCACACCACTTTAACACCTGTTCCTGAAACAAACCCTGCTGGCCTTGAACTAAAGTTCCATCTCCCGGAGAGCCTTTGTGAAAAGCACAGGGCAGCTGGTGAGGATGTCACTCATCCAAGCAGGCTTCCCAGTGACCTTGCCCACCGAGCAGGGGTCCATGTGAACTTGGTAAGGGCTCGGTCGCCTGCACAGTGGTGTAGCCTTCCACAAACTCCCTAGCCGATGGCAGGCCTCCCTTACCAGATCTCTGCCCCAAACTACATCACTTCCCTTGTTGCAGGAGGTAAGGAATTTAAACAGGACCCTGGTAAAGTTGGGGGAATTATGGATGGGAAGCTAGTGTGCATTCTTGGTTGGAAACCAGCATCCTATGACAGTTAATACATGTTCAACTTGCCCGATCTGCAGGTGCTCTGGGCAGGGAGGAGACCAGGCAGCCCCTCATGAAGAGCCCCTGAGCGTTGCAGTGCCTCTTGGCAGAGAGTGTGACAGCCACAACTGGTGTTTGCAGGTTGCCACCCTTCCCCTCCTTTGGTGGCAGTGTGTCACATCAGGACATTTCCCAGAATCTCCTTCCTTGTGGGGAGCACTGGCCACAAGGGACATTACCAGGACAAGGGAGAGGGAAGTAACGTAGCAGCCCATAGGTTTAGAAGACCATGGTTGCTATAGGCAGATAGGGACAAAGAGGCACCAGGAAGATCCAGTTTGCCCTGCTCGTCCTGATCTACCTTCCCGCCTGACAGCCAGCCCTGGGCTGTGAGTGCAAAGGTGTTAGCCACAATCCCGGCAGCCTTCACTTCTCACCCAGTCTCAGGCTGGGTGTGACTGGTTTCCCCAAGCTCTAACTCCTTCACCCGGGGCACGACCTGTTTACCTTGAGTTCACACCTCTCTTGGAGGCACTTCGTGTAAGGGAGAAGTGCAGTCCTCTAAATATGTGTACACATCCCAATTTTGTTCCCTTCCCATTTTATGGCCCTAATCTTCTTAGACCTCCATTTCTGCCTTCAAAAGAAATCCTGTCTTAGTCTTACATTTTTAAAAAAGATGTCTCCTGTGAGAATTCTTAATCATAAGTAAATCTTCATGTAGATTCGGGGCCAAAATTCACTCCACCTGGGTAAACTGTGAAAATCCCAATCAGAGAATTTAATTTAAAAAGGCCCATGGTCATTAGTACCTGCAAGATATCTGGAAAGAGCAAGTGTAGAATTGCCCCAAAGTAAAGCACCTTACACAACAGGTGGGGTACTTTCCAAGCAAAACCCCCAGAACCATGAGCTGACAGCGCGAAGGAAAAATATATCCCCAAAACCAGCAAGCCGCTCTTAGCAAGAGTCCGCAGAGTAATAAACAACAGGCTCTGACCTTCACACGCTGTAAATGTTGAATTTAAAAACAAGTATATATAGATCTCCTAGTCTGTGTCAAATGGTGTTCTGGGGGCCTGAGTTGAGACAGAGTCAGCAAAGCTGAATTTCTGCCATTTTAGTGATATTTGTTATCTATATTTAAAACTTAAAGAATGCCTGTTTATATTTTTTAAAGAAATACAGACATCATAATTCCTAGGCAAGTTTGATAAAGACACAAATAGAGCCAGGCATGGTGGCGCACCCCTATAATCCCAGCACTGAGGAGGCTGA
>NW_004955496.1:4033147-4043394 GCF_000276665.1 Chinchilla lanigera | reverse complement strand
AAATAGGACCTGAAGGAAAAATAATAATTCCTGAAACTAGAAGGAGAAGCCACCACAGGTTAAAATAACCACAGAGGGAATTCCAGAGTTTGTGGGAAAGGGGGCGCAGGAGATAAGGGGGAGCAGGAATAAGAGGTTAAAGGGTGCAGGGAATAGAGCGAGGATAGAGCGAGGATGGAGTCTAACCTGCACCTCGCCAGCCACTGTGTCAGGAGGAGAAGCCTGAGGGACAGGAGCCCCCAGGACAGCATGGCTGACACTCCTGAAGAAGTGACAAGTCTCAACCCTCACACCCCAGAAGCCAGGTAAATCAGACCAGCATGAAAAATAAGAACACGCAAAGTTTGCTTGGCAACAAATAAAATGCAATGACAACACATTTCACAAGAGCTGGTTTAGGGGCCAAGGAGACACGGTCACCAAGTGGGCAGGAGGGCACTGGCACCTAGGGACAAAGGCAGGGATGCTCCCTGCGGGACCCAGGTGACACCTCCAAGGCCTCAGTGCCTAGAAACCTGACGGCCTCCCTGTGGGCCTGGGGCTTCTTGACAGAAATCTGCATTTGGGACCACATATTTGAAGTTGTTGAATTGAATATTTTTTTTAAAATAAGCTGAGTTTTTAAATGAAATGGATACATTTGTCATCTGTGTTGTGATCGCGTGCATGCAGTTGCATTCAGTGTAACTTATGCATCTTAAGCGTAGAGCTCACTTTATTTACCAGTGTCACCTGTCCCCCATGGAGACATCACAGTCTCATCAGCCTGGAACCTCTGTGCTTCATCCCCACCCACCCCTGGTCCCCAAACCACTAACCTCCATCCTATCATCAAGTTTAGAGTGGACTTTTCAAGATCCTTTTAAGTGGAACTATGCAGTATTTACATTTTTAATAAGATACACAAAATATTTGAGGCAGTATTTCTCTAAAGATGTCACCAAATAGGTAGAGGTTATTTTTAATTAAGATGTTGTGTGCTGTGTTAAAATCACAATGTATTAACAGATCTTCAAAAAATACTAGAGGGCAATCTGATGCCAATGAGCAGAAATGTTGTTTTTACACCCTTAACTTGTATTAAATTATAGTGTTCATTTTGTTTTCTCTCTTTATCAAAGGTCCTCCATGGATGTAAATTAAACTTCAAAGATGCTTAGGAATAAAAAAAAAAAAATCTTGTGCTATCACAGTCAAAATCAACACCAGGGGTAGAGAGATATTCAACTGAGTGACTATATCATGAATGTCATCATCTTTATCAAATAACTGGTGTGCACAGCTATGCCATATAAAGACTCAAAGTGGAAGCTATAAGAGGAAAAACTGATTGTATCACCATTTAATGTAAACATTTTAAAAACAGAAATTAAACATTTTTATGGATCTCTAGGTTCTTTTAATGGGGATGGATTGCCTTGGTAAAAAAATTGTAGCGATGTGACATCTAAAAATACAGAATAGTTTAGGCACACTAGAAATCAAAACAGATCCTATTGCTATTTTTCATGGGGAAATCCCCTGCAACATTTCCACATGCTGCTGAGGATATTCAGAATTCCACAGTCTGGGAAGGAAACATTCCTCTATCTTTGCGGGCCACTCTCGGGTCACTGAATACTGCATCTTACCCAGTCAAATGGTCTTGTTTGTCCGGCACCATCTTCGCAGTCTGTGCATGATTTCACATCCTTAGTCAGACCTCCCCTTCTTCACCAGAATTCTCCCTGTTTCACTGCATGGTGACCACTCCAACCTCCAGTTGCATTCACTCTGCTTCTCCATGCGTATCCTCCCGGTGGTCACCCGAGGTCTCAGCTCCTCTTTCCTCCACTTCCCACTCCCTCTCACCTGTGAGGGCGCTGTGCTCCATGTGACCGGCTGTGTCCTGGTCTTCTCCTTCCGGCTGCGCTTCCCTGGGACTGCTACCTGCTGGCTCCATTAGGTTTGGCCACGTGGAGACCCTAGCTGAAGGTGCCAAAGCAAGGCTAGAGATAAGGATGGAGAAAGTCGGGTGTTTCTCTCCTTCCCTTTCTCCACTGGGGAGCCAGCTCTTCTGTCCCCATTGGAGGTGGATGTTTAAGATGGCTTCATTCAAGTGGCAACTGGCCCTGGGGGCTGGGCGGGTGCGTGCCACGGGACTCCAGTCTTCCAGCAGCCTAGATGCAGCTTCTTTTCAGCATGGTGGCTTGGAGTTTTCATGAGGGCCAGCCAGGAGCTATGGGCCTCTTACCTAGAGTGGCCAGAGTGTCACAGTCACATGTTCTATGGACCAGCACAAGTCACAAGGCCAGCCCTCCTTCAGTGGGAAGATGAAGTGGACCAAGCCTTCAAGCTTTGCCTCTGGAAGAAAAGAAGAGGAATATTCCATTGCAAAGGGGATGGGAAAGAGCTCTGGCCCTCTGAAGACCATTCCTGTCCCAGGCGCTGGAGCTCTAAGAGCAACACCGAGCTCCTGCACAACCTGCACAGTCCTTCCCTGCTGCATTGCCTTCTTGGTCTTCTGAGCTCCCTTATCACTGCTGTAACCAACTGCCTGCCTCAGCTCACTGCTGGCTTCTGTGTCACCGGTTTGACTCTAAAGCTGCACCTGTGTTCTATGTAAACTGTGATGACACCCAAATCTGAATCTATGCAAGTTCGCTCAGCCAAAATCCAATGTGAACTTCCCAGAGGCTTCAGGATGTTTCCCCTGGAATTTCCCCCTTAGTGCTTCCAAATGGGAAAATCAAAATATTGCGTTTTCTCCTCTTGAGAAAGGAGTGTCTCATTTTCTCTGATCTTGGCAATAGGCACCCGACAACTGCTGCTGCAGGTAGATGCATGCGGTCACTTCTGCGGAGTGTAGCCCTACTGTTCACATTGCCATACCAGCAGCTACATTCACTGGGGAGCAAAACAGGACATCTGCAACTAACAGGGCCTGGCCTGATAAGTTTTAAATACTCTCTGTCCCTTTGCAGAAGGGTTTGCCAACCTGTCTTAGTCACTTCCCTCTCAGTGAGACAAAATACATGGCAACCAAAGCTAAAGGAGGAAAAGTTTATTTGGCTCACAGTTTGTAAAGATTTCGGTCTATAATCACCTGGCTCCAAGGCAGGGTGGCATGGCAGACAGGCACTGCAGAGGAGAAATAGTTCATTGTGGGCAAAAGTTAGCAAAGTGAGCAAGAGAGAAGACAAGCCTCTTTCTGTCCCTCATGTTGTGTACAGTCTACTGAGATTAGAGCAGTGCCAAACCAATCAGTAGAGTAAGTAGTAATCACCCACCCTTAACCCTTGTATCTCAATTCTAGCATTGCACCATGAATCAGTTACACACTCTGTATTCAGCCACCTCTGAAAAATCCCCACCTATGACTGCATGAGGATTTGGGGGGACATCTAGACACAAGCCATAACACAACTCTTGTGCTAAACCTTTGATTCTGACTCCTTGTATAATCAGGGACCAAATACTACCTATTTTAATTCAGGCTGTCTTTGTTCCTAAATTATTTTAACATTCTCTTATCTCTTCCATTCTCAGTCTTAATCTATTCCACATGCTTCAACTAAACTGATCACTGCAAAATACCACTGAATTTTTGCCACTCACCTGCTAACATTTGCACAGTGACGCTTCTGTACTTGAGTGTTACAAAGGCAGCCTTCTGCGTATGTGCTTCAACCTACCCAACAAAGTTTAACTTGCACTCTTCCCAAGCCCTTGCTTTTGAAAGGAGACTCTGGACATATACGTCTTCTTTCTACCCTCACTTGACCCCAGAGCCTCTATTTCTTACAGATCTAGTATCAAGCATGGGGTCTGGCATATGGTGGACAGGGAATACTCCTGATTCTCTCCCCCTGCTTGTCACTTTAGCACCCATTTTCTCTGCCTATGTATCTCCTCCATGCCTGTTTGTCTATCCAGACCTCTAGTTCGCTAGTCCCCATTTCTCTCTGAACTGCCCTAACCTTAGGATCTCTTCCTTCATCCAATTTTCTGACACTCAAAACCCCAACTCTCCATCTCACCATGGCTTCCAGCAAGGGCAGATATGGAATTAGTGCCATAGTGATAGCAAGAACATGCCTTCCACTTACGCGTGCACAGTGGCTATCAGCCTTTCACATCTTTCACAGACATCCTGTGCAGTATTTCTCATCCTTGGCCTGAGGACTGTGTCATCCATGACTTGGGCTTTGTCTCAAAGTTACATGGCTTAAGAATTAAAGAGCTGAAGTAGAGCTCGGACTGCAGCTCACAGCGGAGTCTGTGCTTGGCATGCACAGGTCCTGGGTCTGTCCCAGCACTCAAAGAAAAGAAGCCAGAAAAATGAGTCAAATTCTACATTTGTAGGTCTTAATGTAAGACCTAAGTACCAGCCTAAATTCATAAGGCTTTCTAGGAAATTTCAGATGAGTTTTGTCATACAAGATTTTGTTCTGAAATATTTTTGGAAATTGGAAAGTGATGTTAATCAAGTACAGAAGAAAAGCACTGAGAGGCAGATACAGAAAACATTCAGAGGTTATTACTCAGCAGGAAAGAACTTCACTCCTGCAGAATCTAGAAACCACAACCAGCTTTCCCATGTTGATGAACAAACCAAGTCCTGGGGACAACAGAGACATTCCTGGGAACCGAGTCTTACAGTATTTGTACTGCAGAAGTTTTCTACCAGCTTCCATGGCAGGTTGTTTTCATATTCAGGAATTTTGCAAAACAAGTGTGAAACCACTGGTGGCTTGAAATCACCTAGTACAGGGGTATTTTCATGGGAATTGGCAAATGCTACAATTGAAACTCTTTTTTTCTTCTAGTTTTCCAGTAAATCAATGGCTGCATGCATACAAACAAACACACATAAGGAAGAGGAAGAGAGAGAAAGCACACTAGTCATCCCAATGGCCATAATGAGAGGTAACATTACATATGAGTGGCCCAGACTGTGTTCCAAGTACTCAGCATCCCTCCAGCACTGTGCTAGGACTGGCTTGGACCAGTCAGCAGTGCCCAGTGGGCCCATCTCCTCCCGACTCCTCACCAAGCACTGGCACTGAGCGCTCAGATGCTGCCATGGTTGGAGTACTTGCACCATGGAGCTCAGCAAATCCCCTGGGTCAGGACATTTAAAGCAGGATGCCCTGCTGGCCTTACACCAGACACTGACAAGGGAGGGTGACATGTTGTCCTGCGTTGCTGCATCAACCAGGAACCTATGCTTGAGCAGAGGAGGGAGAAGAAAAGTCTACAACAACAGAAAGTGAGGAAGACCTGGCCTCAGCACAGTGAAGCTGTGATCACGGAGCCCCAGGAAATGACAGTGCACACACGCCCTGGCTCTGCACTGGGAGTGCTGGCCCTGCTATTCCCACCCTGGAGGGTGTTATTCAAACACTCTTGAGATGGGCAGACTAAGTCACAGAAATATGCTGGTTCAAGATCTGAGCTGAAGCGTAAGGTCGACAGATATGCACCTGGCAGGAGCTTCCTGCCATGTCGTCCATGGGAGATGGTGGAAGGACAAGAAAAGGGACAGAGAAAAGAGGGCCAAGTGCACCCCTTTGTAAGGAGCCCACTGCTGCAATGGTGGCATCACTCTGTGTTCCAGGGCAGAGCGTCTGAAATCCTCACTCCGACAGTTAATTCTAACACAAGCGTATTTGTAGTCTCCAGGAAAACCAGAATTGTGAACAGTTCGATCATTTCACTTCACCAGGCGTGGTGGCACACACCTGTAACCCCAGCACTCAGGAGGCTGAGGCAGGAGGATCAATGTGAGTTCGGAGCCAGCCTGGGCTACAAAGTGAGCTCAAGGCCAGCCTGAACTGCATAGAGAGATCCTGTCTCAAAAAGAAAAAAAAAAAAAATTCACTTCAGGTTTTATTAGGTTGATTGACTGGTTTTTTGTTTGCTTGTTTTTGAGACAGGGTCTCACTCTGTATCCCAGACTGACCTTGTTGAAGTCTCATAGTCCTCCTGCCTCAGCCTCCTGAGTGCTGAGATTACAGACATGCACCATCATGCCTGGATCACTTCAACACCAACTGTTTTGACCACATAATACCCATTGCCCTCGGTATGTGGGCTGTGGTATGTGAACCTGAGCATATTTACTCAGTGCTGCTGAGGGAGAGAAAGAGGGGTAGAGAGAGACAGAAGAAGAAAATCTAAGCACAATACCGGAAGGAGGGAGCTAGGCTTGACGAGTTGCGTGTCCACTATGCACAGAGCCTCTGTGACGTCTTGCAATCAAAACCTGTGTCTGCATCTGCCACTCTTCTTGTCTGCCCGAGTCCAGTCTGTGAGTCCTCCGGGCCAGGATGAAGGGACAGTTGCCACCAGCTTCCAGAAACCACTCCACACCTAGCTTCAGAAGCAAAGACTGATTCTGAATTTCAGGACTCCCTTCCCTTGTGGGAAGAGCTGACCTGTGTTTTAGTTTTCCAAACTTTCTGGCAGAAACAAAAATCCAAGAATTGAAGGAGGAAAAGGAAACCCCATCCCAGCTGCAAGGCAGGCAGGGGCCATCTCAATACCCAGGCTCCCAGCTGCTCTACATCGGTGGCCACAGGCCATTGTCTTTCTCCATAAATCTAAATTAGTGTCTGCAACTGCTCTTAGAAATAAAGACTCAGCTCTGCACTGCATTTTGAACACACAGTGGTCTTGAGCTAAATTTAAATGGTGAGCAAAGTAGTACTAAAAGCTCAGTAATCTCCATGCAACATCACTTCGGCAATGAAACCAAACTCCCTTGAAGGCAATTCTGCTTTGTAGCCAGCAGTGCTGCTGGGAGGTGCCAGTCTAGGCAAATTCTGTCACCTCTGCAACTTTCAATGGTGTTTTTCAGCATCTGATGGTGATGTCTGCAACACTGAGCATAAAATGATGGCACAATAAAACCGCTAGCTAATTCATAGGTGGAGGGGAGTTTATAGTTCCCCAGGGAAGGACCCAGAGCCACCCTAACTGCGGAGAGAGAGTCTCTTCTCCCTCCATCTCTAACAGGGAGCAGGAAGCAGCTCCTTCAAAGGAAACATGTATTCTACCCAGGAAACTGAGGCACCAGTGTCATCTCCAATCCAGAAGCTCGCAAGTCAGCCCAGAGTGAGCAAGTTGGCTTCTTTCTTGTGACTGTGCTATCCTGCAGCACCTGAAGGCATGGTGGGTCGTGCTGTGGAAGAGTGTGGTTGGAAGGCACCGGTGGTCGTTGGACAAATCTGCAGACTTCTTTTTGTCCCTATTGGAGAGCTAGGGCAGTCTTTTGGGGCTTGGTCCTGAAGAGTGTCCATCCTACCTTCTCTTCAGCCAACTTTGAGGCCCTAGAATGTGATGATTTTAACCTGGGTGTGGCAGTGCACACCTGTGTGCTGGGAGTGCTGGGAGGCTAAGGCAGGAAGATTGGCTTGTGTTTGAAACCGGCCTGGGCTACATTGTTAGAACCGGTCTCAAAAAAAAAAAAAAAGTAGAATGCGATATTTATAATGGGTTTTTATGTCTTGTGGGATGAAAGAGAGAAGGGAATCTGGGGAAAGCAAAGCCGACCCTGTCAACCCTGGAAGACCGAATCAACTAGAGGAGTCCAGGGGGGCCCAACAGAGAAAGGTTCTGCTTCATTTTATATTGTTTACCCCTGAAAATTTAAGCAAGTCAAACTTTATGCGTGCAAAAGTCAAAGGAAACGCCCCTAAAGCAAGAAGCTAATATCTTAGCATAGAGCAGATCGTGGGTTGAGGACATGGGGCCGGCAGAGCGCTGGTGCCAGTGCTCACTCCCATGGTTGGTTCACCCGAGCTGTGCCTCAGGTTGGGGCACAGCTCCTGCAGGTGCCTCCGGCACTCTCTCTCCTGCTCACTGGGCTAGCCTTCTGCCTAGTATCTGTTAGTGCCCAGGACCCTGAAGCTACAGTTCTCGAATCCTGAAGGACTCAGCTCAGGGTGGAACATGGGGTGTCCACAGCTGGTGAGGGCCCCAGAACACAGGGGAAGTCACTAGGGGTCTCTGGGTCCCTGGACACTAGGATCTAAAAGGATGAGGACAGTTTCTGGAGACCTTGGGATCATGAGGGACCCATCTGTCAGGAAAGGGGTCCAGGGATGGCATCTAGGGACAGTTGGGGAAGGAGAGGAGACCAAGGAGGAGGTGTCCAGCTGGATTCCTCAAATCCACATATGGTGTGAGGCACACTATATAATCTGTCACTCACGACCCTAAAAGTCTGTGCTACTTACATGTGCTACATGTGTGTGCATGTGCATGTGGGTGAAAGAGAGAGAGACAGGCAGACAGGTCCTGGTTAATGAATAAGAAGCATGTCAGTTCCACCAATGTTTCTGCTCCAGTGCCATGTCTGAGGTGGAAATGTGTGAGTCCGTCCCTGCATTTTCTCCAGGGATATCATCTTTGATGTTCATCCCAAAACAGCATAGGAGGAGAGCCCAGCACAGTGGGGCACACCTGTAATCCCAGTGTCCGGGAGGGAGAAGCAGGAGGGTCGCAGAAAGTTCAGGTCCAGCTTGGGTTACATAGTAGTTCAAGGGCAGCCTAAACTACATAATGAGAACCTGTCTCAACACAAACAATCAAGCAAACAAACAAAAAAAGCACAGGAGTGATAATGTAATCGAAAAGAGCACCGAAGAGAGTGAAGAAATTTAGAGTACTCGCTTAAAATTTATCTAGTCTTACAATCACCCTGTGAGAAAAAGCAGGTTACGAGAGCAGAACTAGTAGCACGAAGAAGGAACAGAAAGGGCAAAGGGGAAGAAAGAAAAGGGAGGAGGGGAGAGTTGCCTGCCTGGCTCTTTTTGTGACTGATCATGAATCCTAATACAAGATCTGGCCAAAAACTACTATGAATGTTTAAGTTTTTAAAAAAATTATTACAGTAGAGGACACTTTGCCATGAATCCCCCTCAAACTCCTCCCGCTCAGTTTGAACACACTCATCCTCTCGTCCTTACAGCTTTCTGCAGCAGCTCTGAAGTCCTCCTTCCTGAGTGTCTTCAGTTGTGCTATCGTGATCTACTTGAATCAATTAAAATTTTTCCCTTTCTCGGTCATTTTGCCTTTGGGGAAGAGCCAGGAGTTCCATGGTGCCAGATCCGGTAAACAAGGAGAATAAGGACATGGTGTCATGTTTTTACTTGACAGAAATCGCCATAAGTGCTTGACCCTCGAAGGATGATAAAAGAATACAGTTTACTGGTGTGTTAAAGTAGAAGACACATTGCCCTCAATCGCATGCAGAACACTCCCCCTGCCATCACACACAGTCCTCTGAGTTGGTAATGTGTCCCTCACTGCAATGTGATTCTTTTCAAAGCAAACACCGCACCTGTCCTTCACCCTAGTGACATCCCCCAAGCTGTCCCAGCAAGTGCACCTGGGGTTTGGATCCAGATCCACACCCACGTAGTTCTTCCGGCTCCCTAGCAGGAGCTGCTCTACCAACTCAAAGGATCTTACTATGGTCACGGATCTGAGTTATAAACTTATGAACTCAAGTAGCAAGTTTGGGAGGAGCAGCAGAGACAAACAACACAGGCCAGGAGGCAGGCAAGCAGAGGCAGAGGCAGCTGCACACACCCCTGCTGTGGGCCCTCCAGGTCTCCTGGGCACAGGCAGCCTAGGAAAAGCTCTCAGAAAGAACAGGGAGTGATGCCTGCTCCTCAGACATCTCTGAAGCAGTGAGAGGGAAATCCCTCTCTCCTGTCCTCAACTCCGCTCAATGACTCAGGCCAGCGTGAGTCGCCTTGCATGGCCCTGGGACACATCTGCAGGGATCCAGTTGCTGCTGCTCCATGTGGGTCTCAACTCCTGCCGGCCGAGGCGAAGGAGAAAATCAGCGACCCTGCAGAAGAGCTGGCCGCCAGCAAAAAATCCAGGAATGCACTTGGCTGATTTTCTTTTCAGGGCCATTTGCTACAAGGAAATCGGGCCTCCATGGATGGAGAGAAACGCAGCATCTGCCTCCCTCTCATCAGTCTGATCTGCGTTTCTTCATGCGTCCAGGGAAGTCTGCGATAAGTACACATGCTCTGTACCAAATCTAATCACGTTCCCCTCTGTTCCCCTCTGTTCCAGCTCCCATTCTCATTTGGGGGGTGGAGCCTCAGGCAACCGAGTTGTAACCCTGGTGGGACCTTTTGTGGCATGAAGTACAGGACAAATAAAAGAATGACATTTGCAGAAGCTCTGGAGAATCCCACCAACTGGCAGAAGAGCTACATCCTTACAGTAAGGAATTGGCCAGG
>NW_004955496.1:4020361-4032677 GCF_000276665.1 Chinchilla lanigera | reverse complement strand
AGGTGACTAATTCAGAGTTTTGGAACCCAAATCCCCCCACCCAAGGAATCCTTTCCTGCTGGCCCTGGATATTACAGCTCTACTTCTCTGCTTTGCTTTTCTGTGAATCACCTTGGAGGTATGTCTACTCCGCTGCTGGGAGGAATCAGCCCAAGGTAACCTGCTTCCCTCCTTACCATCTCCTGAGCCTCAGAAGCACCGGGGTCAGGGAGGACCGCCTTACCATAAATACAGCAAGTGTTTTCCGGGTCTTCTCTGATTGAGCTTCTCAGGTGTCTGAAGGTGCGGACCACTCCCCTTGAGCACTTTCTTCTCCACTGTCTCTCCTCATCTCAGGGCAGTGATCCTTGGCTGACTCCGCTTCCACTGTCCTCTGACGCTGGAGCTCTTGTGCTCTCCACCTGGCCGTGGATGCTTTCACTCTCCTTGGGATCAGGGTCAGCACTACATAACTCCCACATCTGCACCTCCATCCTGGGCCTCCCCGCTGGACCTCTGCACCCTCCCCTGCCGCCGGGATTTGGGTGCTGGTTATGGAGCAGTCTCACCTCCCTCCTGCCACCAAACCCCCATCTCCATTGCCCACCGTGGCTTTCCCATTCCGCCCTAGGAGCCGCTCGCCTCTCAGATGGTGTGTAAGAGCCTGAGGTAGCGGATTCCGGAGGCAAAGCTGCAGAACCCCACCACTCTCATGGGGTGGCGCTCTCGGAGAACTTCTGTTCTCAGAAGTCCCTGTTGCCTGGAGCACTGGCCTCGGTAAAGGACGCTCGGCCTCCTCCTCCCCCTACTCCTCCTCCTCACTCCCTTCCTCCCCATCTCTCTCCCTACTCAGCCACTCCTCGTGGGAAGGCAGCACTCCCGAAACAAACCACCCATACCCAAGGTCTTTTTTTCTAACAGACTTTGTATTTTAGAGTAGTTTCAGGTAAATCTGAGCAGAAGGTACTGAGATCCCATGTCTTCCCTTTGTCGCACACCTGCCCAACCAACCTCACCATCAGCAGTGTATGGCACCGGCACCGCAGCTGGCTCATTTGTTCTAAGTGATGAGCTGAGGGGACGCCTCGTTATCGCCGCATGTGGCGCTGCGCATTCTATGCATGGGGACAAATGATAAGGACCTGTCTCAAGCCCCCCCCCATGTAACAGCACACAGTCCTTCCACATTCCCTCAAAGCCCGCCCATCTCCTCACGTCATGCTCCCCATCCCTTAGCAACCATTGATCCTTTCACTGTCTGCACTGTTTTGACATTTCCAGAAAATAAGATAGTGGGAGTCACACCGTATATAACCTTCTCACACTGGCTCCTTCACTTGGGATTATGCATGTCAGGGCTCCCTGTAGGTTGTCAGGGCTTGATAGCTCATCTCCGTGTAGTCTGGAGTCATATTCCATTGTCTGGATGTACCCCAGCTATCTATCTCCCCACTGAAGGATACACGAGTAGCTCCCATGTTTAGGCAATTATGAACAAACTCAACATAACATCTGTGCACAGATGTTACAGTGCACATTTTTGTGTGGACCTAAGTCTTCAGCTCCTTTGAACAAATACTAAACATCACAATTGCTAGATTATATTATCAGGAGATGTTTGATTTTGTAGGAAGTGGTCAACTCCCTTCCAAAGTGGTTGAGCCTTGTGTGGTCCCAGCAGCAGGGAATGAGGGTCCTGTTGCTCCCCATCCTCCCAATCTGTCTCGGGGGCTGGGATGTTGGCTGTCCTAATAAGTACACAGTGGCATTTCATTGTTGCTTTATTTTCACTTCCCCAACACTGTAGGAAGTGAGGCATCTTTCCCTCGCAGACTTGCAACGTAGTGAAGAGTTGAGGGATGGTAGTTTTTATGAGTCCCTGTTGCATAGAAGCACACTCGATGTGGACTTGGTCCATGCACTTAGGCATCATATTCTTTTACATAATCTCCCTGATGCCTGTTATCTCTCTTTATGTTGCTCTTTATATTTTGGGTTTTTCACAGAAGAGAAGCCATGTGATACTTAAGCTCGTGTGTCTCACTTATTTCACTTAGCATTATGGTCTTGAGGTGTGTCCATTTCCTACGAATGAACGTTAAGGTCTTGGATGTTTTTCTTTGCCAGGCTGGAGAAAGAACCCAGGGCCTTGTGCACAGTAGGTAAGCATGCTGCCGGGCTCAGCCATCAGTCCCATGAGTTGTTCCTAATGATACTCCAGTTCTTGTTTCAGCCACTGCATTCAGTGAGATAGCCAAGTCCTTAAAACAGCATCTCACGGCTAGGTTGCCTTCTTTTGGATAATGTCGATAATAACCTGACAGGGGCACATGATGGAGGTCACAAGGGCTAGGGAGTTTACTGGGCTTTGCTGAATGCCTTTAAAACCTTGAAAAGATAGCATATAGTGCAGAAGTACAATCCCAGGTAGGTGTTGTGCAGGCTGTGTTCTCCCTGCACAGCCTGGACTTCCCCAAAGGTGCTCGGGGTCCTCTGCTCCTGTCGGGGCAGGGTCTACACCAAGAGCCAGGCCAGATGCTGACCCTTAGGAGAAATGGATGCACAGTGTTGGGAGGTCTCCCAACCATCATAGGGCAGTAGGAGGATCCTGAGGCTTGATATGGGGTTGCTTAGATGGTCTCATCCAATACAATTGCAACTCTAGCGGGGTGGGGGTGGGGGGACACACAACCCTATAATCCCCGGTCTCAGGAGGTTGAGGCAAGAGAATCTTCATGAGTTCAAAGGCAGCCTGGACTGCTTAGCAAGACCTTGTCTCAAAAAAACAAAATTTAAAAAAATATTTTGTTTTCAGTTGCTTTTCTCAGGTCTCCCAGGTCCACAGCACCCTCTGCCTGCCGGGAAAGAGCCTCAGCATCTGCAGGTCTCAAGCACAGCCCTCAGCCCCACAAGAGGGTATCCTCCGAAGACGCAGAAGCTGCTCCCCTTGCAGTGTGGGAGCCCACAAATGGGGTTCCAGTGCAGAGGCCGAGGCTGCGACCCAGCACTCACCCTGCTTGTGGGTCCCGGTCGGCTCCTGTGACGGCCTTGCAGGCAGAGGCAGGCGGTGCGCAAACCTGCTGGGGGCAGTGTTGGCCTTGGCCTTGTTCTCCTCCTCTGGGTTCGGGTCCGATGTCCGGCAAAGTCACCTTCCCCTGCTCACCTGGAGCTGGGTCCCTCCTTGCAACTTCATGGTCACCAGTCACCATGACTGAGGTCCTAACCAGTAGAGCCTGGGACTGCACTGCAGCATAGAGCGCCGGGTAGCAGAAACTGGAGCTGAGAAGAAATTGACCCGCACTGCGCAGCTGCAGCGGCCGGGCTGCGGCTCTCACTGAGACAGGCAGGAGAAGGAACCGGTATCAGGCTAACGTCATTTGCACTGCACAGTGAGGTGACAGAAGCTTTGTTTTCTTTGTTTTGGTCTTTGGTTTTTGAGACAGGGTCTCCAATGTACAGCAGACTGATCTTAAACTATGTAGCCCAAGCTGGCCTCGAACTCCTGTCGATCCTCCTGCCTCAGCACCGAGTGCTGAGATTACATGTGTACACCATCATGCCTAGCCTGAATTTTTTTTTTTTAAAAGATTAAAGACCAGGTTATAACCTTGATAGTTAAGGTGGAAGTAACTACTCTAACAGGCAGCAAAGTCACAGTAACAGAATGTTTCACTATGGTTTCATGGGGGCTTGAGGGGTTTTGTGGTTTTGGTTGTTATCATTGTTGTTTTGTACTAGGGCTTGAACCCAGGGCTTCGCATAACCAGCCCTTTGTTTGTTTATCATGGAAATAAATGAAATAGAAAACAATGTACTTGGAAAAGACTAGTGAAACTGCTAACTTTAACTAAAAGGAAAAAAGAAGAAATTACTAAAACAAGAAATGAATGAAGGACCATAACCACAAACCTTAGAAAAATAAACAGGATTTTAAGGGACTACCATGACAAATGGATACCAGCAAATTAGATAACTTAAACCTATAACTCTTTATGAAGACATAATACTGAATCTGCTTCAACCAAAAATAGGTTAAGCAGATGGATAACAAATAAATAAATGGGATTAATGATTTGAAAACTTCCCACAAAGAAAAGTCCAGGTCCAGATGATTCCACTGGTATATTTTACCAAAAATTTATGGGAGAATTAATAGGAATCTTCCAAAATAGAAAAAGAGGGAACATTTCCAACCTCTTTGTATGAGGCCAGCATTATCCTGGTATACAAACCAAGCAAAGAGAATAGAAGAAAATGATTAATTTAGACACAAAACTCCTCAATAAAATACTGGGCAAGCAAGAGAAGAGGCTAGAGAGATGATTCGCTATGAGCAAATGGATTTATCCAGGAATGTAAGATTGTTATGAAAACTATAATGTAATACCCAATATTTATAGAAAAAAACAAAACCATATAATCATTTCCCTGTGAGGCATTTAACAAATTCATTTTTAAAAAATCTAACATCCTTTCATGATAAAAGTATTAAACAACTAGTAATAAAAGGGAATTCTGTCAACCTGACAATGAGCACCTAGGAAAAAAACTACTGCTTGTGTCATAGTTAGTAGAGGAAATAGAATGCTTTTCTCCTTGAGAATAGGATCAACAGCACAGATCAAAAGGCAGAGGTAGTTTCATCCCCAGCACCGCAAAGCAACACAAAACAGCAGGATCATGAACCAGCCAAAGTTGTTCACACCTGTTGCTTCTATTTCACATGTGCTAAAGGTTCCAACCGGGGAAACTCAAGAAAAACAAATAAAAATAGGGTATAATGGCCCACACCTATAATCCCACATCCCAGTTACTCAGGAGGCTGAGGCAAGAGGACTGCAAGTTTGAGGTAAGCTTGGGAAATTTAGCAAGACCTTGTTTCAGTTGGGGGTGGGGGAGTAGTAGGCATTAAACCCAAGTCCTTTGGACTGAGCTACATCCCTAGCCTTTTTGTAACAAAATTTGAGACAGGGTCTCCCTAAGTCACTAAATTTCCCAAGCTGGGCTCTAACTTTGTCATCTTTCCGCCTTGGCTTCCTGTAGTGCTATCATTATAGCCATGTGCCACCACACCTGGCTAATGGAGAAAATGTTTGAAAGAGGAAACGGGCTGAAGATGTAGTTTAGTGGTAATATTTGCCTAGCGTGTATAATCCCCCAAAAAGAAGGAAGGAAGGAAGGAAGAAAGGAAGGAAGGAAGGAAGGAAGGAAGGAAGGAAGGAAGGAAGGAAGGAGAAAGAAAGAAAGAAAGAAAGAAAGAAAGAAAGAAAGAAAGAAAGAAAGAAGAAAGAAAGAAAGAAAGAAAGAAAGAAAGAAAGAAAGAAAGAAAGAAAGAAAGAGAAAGGTAAGAAACGTTGTCTATTATCAGGTGATATAATTTTGTATGTAGAAAATGTGAAAGGGTTAGGGTGGTTTATGCCTATAGTCCCAGCCCTGGGAGCCTGAGGCAGGAAACCAGCCTGGGCTGGATAGCTAGGCTGGATCTCAACAAACTAAAATAACAGCAAAGCATAAAAACAGAAATCCAAAAGGTTTTAACACACTACAAGAAATAATAAAGCTTAAGATTACATGACGTAAGATGAATATACACACTCAACTGGGCACTGAGGCAGCAGGATCACTTGAGCTCAAGAGTTCAAGAGCAGGCTGGGCAACATGGGGAGACCTTGCCTGAAAAAAAAAAAAAAGAAAGAAAGAAAAAGACAAAAAGAGAAAACAAAAATATAGAAAAAAATCTATAAATATATTATGTATAAATAATATATATAAAATAACATAATATTTACACATGTATGTGTCATATAAAGCAATTATAATTCTGTACACCAGCAAAGAGCAACTGAAAATGAAACTAAGACAATAATTTGATTTATAAATGCTTAGAAAGAAATCTAAAATAAGTGCAAGACATGTACACGGGAAACTAGAAAACGTTGAGAGAAATAAAGATTAAATGTTAAGATGAAACAAGTTCCTGGGTTGAAGACCAAACACATTGAAAAGTCAGCACTACTCAAGTGCTCTATACATGCAGCGAAATATCCGGCGACATCCCAGCCAGCTCTTTCACAAACATTGACACAGGGGTCCTAAATTTACATGGAAATTCAAAAGATCCAGAGTACTACAGGGCAGGCCTGGATTCCATAGTGAAATCCTGTCTCAAAAAAAAAAAAAAAAAATTAACTCCTGACAGTTTTCACCCTATAAGCCTGCCCTACAGGTCTGAGATTTGGAGGCTGTCAGAACTGTATGAGCCAATTCTTTGATTGTCCATATATATATCATGCAGTTGTCTTGGTTACTTTTCTATCATTGCTAAAACAAAATACCCAATGGCCAAAGTTGAAGGAAAGGTTTATTTAGCTCACAGTCTGTGGAGGTT
Organism: Chinchilla lanigera; assembly: GCF_000276665.1. Lineage (NCBI taxonomy): Eukaryota > Metazoa > Chordata > Mammalia > Rodentia > Chinchillidae > Chinchilla > Chinchilla lanigera. The sequence continues at coordinate 4,026,310 of NW_004955496.1, read as the reverse complement.
TCAGTCCATACTTGGCTGGCTCCAAGGCAGAGTGGCACATGGAAGAGGGCATCAGTTCATGGCTGTGGAAGACAGCAAAAGCAACAAGAGTAAAAAGAAAGGAGCAGCAGAGAGCAAGCCTCTTTCCTTCCCTTACATTGTATGAAATTACCAGCCCCAGGGTGGGTGTAGCACTCACACCTATAATCCCAGCACTGCACCATGAATCAATCACAAACTCTAGAAGCCCACCCCATGACTGCATGAGGCTTTTGGGGGACACCCAGACCCAAACCATAACAATGATACACGTGTGAACAATTCTACCTGAATCTATTTTTCCAGAAGGACCTGACTATACTACATCCCACAGAATGGAAGATATCTGCAAATTGTCCATCTAATAAGAGATTTTTTGCTGAAGCATATTTTAAAACCCTGACAACTCAATAATGATAAAAAGACAACCACCAGGCATGGTGGGGCACGTCTGAAATCCCAAAACTCTGGGAGGCTGAGGCAGGAGGATCAGAAGTTTGAGTCTAGCATGAGCAAATTAGTGATTTAGCAAGACCCTGTCACAAAATAAAAAATAGAAAAAGGCCAGGGCTCTAGCTCAGTGTGAAGTCTCTGGGTTCAATACCTAGTATGAAAAAAAAAAAAAAAAAAGACAATCTAATTTTTTAAATGACTAAAAAATTAAATAGATATTTCTCCACAAACTTTACAGAATGGCCAGTAAGAGCCTGATAAGGCACACATTATTGTGGGTCATTAGGAAAATGCACAACAAAACCAGAAGAGACTAGGACTTCCCATTCACTAGGGTGACAAAATCCAAGATGTCAGATGAAAACAGATTTTGGCAAGAGGGTGGAGAAATCATCGAAGTCACTTGTCACTGTTCAGCAGGCAAAACAATGCAGTTACTCAGGGAAACCACTGGATTCCAGTGCTCGGTTCACTGTTAGGCGCAGAGTTATTCTGGGTCAGTCCTCTACTCCTAGCCACACACACATAGGACACTATAAGGTCCACACACGTGTGTGCTCCAACACTCCCAGCGGTGTGACCCACCATACCGCAGAGTGGGGATGCCCAAGTGACCATCAGCAGGGAAAGGATAAACAGCACACCCCTCTCTCCTTCCCTACCTGCAGGCTATTTGGCAACAACAAGCAGGGAAAGTGTAATGCAGGCTGCAGCCCAGACGAACTTTGAAAATCATGCTAAGGGAGGACACAGGACAGGAGCAAAAGACCAGCATTGCTGTGCTTCATGGGTGCAGTGCCAAAGGGTCAGACCAGGAGCCAGAGCTGTGTGTGGCTGCCAGGCCCAGGCTGGGCATCAAGGGAGTGGGATGACTGCTAATGGGAGTCAAGTGTCTCAGGGGGACACAAATGTCCTAAAATTAGATGACAGTGATCTCAAGCCAAATAGCCCCGCTGCTCTGCTGCAGTCCCTCCCCTTCTGCTTTGATCCTTCCATTTGTTCCTTCTGTGTCCAGCTCTGGGGATAAACCAAACCCCCAAAGTAGTAACAAAGCCTCCGTCCCTAGTGTCCTTGCATCAGCAGGATTAGCAAGCTATGTGCCACTATGTTCCCAGGCCACCAAAACAGTCCCAAGTAGACCAGGTGTGGTGGCTCACTCCTGTAACCCCCAAGACTCGGAGGCTGAGGCAGGAGGATCACTGCAAGTTTGAGGCTTGGGCTACAAAGTACATTCAAGGCCAGCCTAAGCTGCATAATGAAACCCTGTCTCAAAAAGACAATCCCAAGTTCTGTGATGGAATCTGGGGATTCTGGTCATCAAAGCTTGGAAGATGGGTCTGCTGGGGGTGTACGGGGGTACAGAAGTTCTAAGACCCGTGATGCAACTTCCAGCCTTCTTCTAAGAGCTGGGTTACTGCCAGGCTTCCTTGACGTTGGGAGCACTGTGGGCAGGAAGTGAGGCAGCATCTCCGGAGCCCAGCAGGACAGCTCCCTTGAAGCTGCCATCTGTATCCTGTTTCTAGAAAGTATGGGTCCCTGTGAGCTGGAATTTCTTTCCTATACCCTCACCATGGCGCACCTATCCATTGCCTACCCTGGTAGATGAGTTTGTGGAAACAGAGAATTGGTTCTGGCTCCCAGTTTTCAGAAATTTTGCAAAAGCTTCTTATAAGATACAAGAAGTGAAGGCCTAGTTTCTGTCAGCCCCTGGTCCACAGGGCAATATGTGTCATCTGTGTCAGTCTGCATACCCACTTCAGACACCAGACCGATGACAGTGGTTGGCCCAGAGAGTGGGCTTTCTGGTGCCACCTGGGCACTAGCAAGAGGCAGACTCTGTCTTCCTCATCTGCCTGCTGCTGGGACAGTGACCAGAGCCTTTGCCCCAGTGGGCTGTGGATGGAACGAAGGCAGGGACAAGGATGGGCATTTGAAAAAACTGAGATACACAGGAAATCTGCAGAAGTCGTCACAGCCAGGGAACACATGCTATGCCACCTCAGGGTGCCAGGAGAGCCCTGGCTTCTGGAGCCAGGAAAAATCAACCCTGGGGGGTGGGCGGTGCTGACAGGTCTGGAAGTGAGGTATAGAGAGCCCAGGCAGCTAAGAAAGCTTTGAGAATTTTCAAAAATGAAAACAGTAAATCCTGCTTTCAATTATAGATAATTAGAAAATATAGTTTTAGCAAATCCATAAATATGAAAATTCTCTCACTTAATCCAAGAGGTACTAAATCAAACGCCAGGACTAAGACATAAATTCCTTAGATGTCAACCAACAGGAGAGGGATCAATGTTTGGACTCTCTCTCTCTCTCTCTCTCTCTCTCTCTCTCTCTCTCTCTCTCTCTTTGTTTTCTTCTGTTTGTGTGTAAACAAACTGCCTTACAAGGGGCCTAAATTCCCAGATCACCCACAATCCCCCAAGGCATACAGACTTGATAAAGATCAGCTCATCACACGTCTTTCACAAATACGCAGGAGCTTTAGAAACTCTCAGGCTAAAGACAGATGTGTCCGAAAGGTGCACCCACTGCCCTCCTGCTCCTACATCTCACGTTCCCGGATAAACCCAGAAATTCCACTCACTCCAGCGCAGCTGAAGATTGGGACCATCCAAGCGCTGTGCTTAGTCTCAAGGAATTGGAGTCTTAATCTACGATCCCCTCTGAAGCAGGGCCGGAGGAAGGGCAGCTTTCCTAGTAGTCTAGGAACAGGGCTCTTCTTGCAGCAAAAACCAAAACCAAAACCCAAAACAATCCAGACAGACAGACAATAAATCTGTCTCAGTGAAAATGCGGTGTCACCTTACATATTCAGAGCCGTATTTAAGATTCCTTGTATAATCCTGTGTAATACTGTGGGTGTAAGATTTGGGATTTATTTATTTTCCAGTGCAGGGGCCTGAGCCCAGGACCTCATTCACACTAAATACATGCTCTGTGCAGAGCTCCACTTCCAACCCTGAGTCTGGGGGTTTGGTCAGTGTCTACAAGACCAGCAGGAAGGTTACATTTGGGCTCCTCTTTCCTTTGATCTCCCATTTTTATCTGTTCCTGATTTGGTGTCTAACCCTTGGTTTTCCAAGTTAGGCCGGTGACTGAGATGAGGCTGGAAGAACCTGCCATGACAGCTGCCCACAAGACAGAAGGGGAAATGTTCCAGGTGATGAGAGATCTCATACAAAGGTCATAGGGAGACATGGTGACCCTCTCTACCTCCAGGTTGTTGAAAAATGTATGTGTTGGTGCCAGTGTCAGCTTGAAGTAAGTGATAAGACTGTAGCAGTAGCCAGTCAAGGAATTCTCCATCCATAGCTGACACACAGCTGGGGTGGAGACAGAAACAAATCTTGTGAAATTCAGCCCAATCCTTCAACTTTTCAAGTATTTCTTCCTACTTGTCCTACATTTAATAAGAGGACATGATGGGGTCCTACATGATTCACTGAGAACACAACTACAGCCCGTCCTTCTAGGGAAGTCTGAAGGGTCAGGACCTGGGTCATCCACTGCTAGGTCAGACCTAACTGATCATTTAGTTCATCTGTCACACTCATGGCCAAAAACTTAGTTTTCTAGTGTTCTTATAGTTAGGGACTATATTTATTTCTGGTCTCAATAACTTTTAAAATTTATTCGATAGCCATGGCCATACAGATAACTGTTAGAACCCCAGTGAAAATGACAGCTAAAATCATCATAAAAGATCTGTACAGAGTTTAACTGAATATTACTTTTAATTTTTGAGAGTGGAATTAGTTCCAAGTATCTCGTCACTACTTAGTTCTGTGCAGGGTAGGCACAATTCCATATTTATAGACAATATGAACTATGGACAACTCTCTTGCCAGTTTGCAATGGGATGAAGAAGCGATGTACCCGCCCCATGGAACTACAGGTAGTCTCTGGGGTCACTCTCCCAGGAGTGGCTGTCCTCTGAGAACCCAGAACATAGTACTTTGTCCCATCGCATAATTCCCCACCTGAGGCAAAGGTAGTTTTGCAAAGTCGTTGTCCTTGTATGGACCGGATGCGAAGGGAGAGACCATTCAAGCATGCTAAGCCTCAATTTCCAGTTTCTGGGAACGATTAAAGGTGGCCTTGTGCTTGAAAGTCATAAGATCAAAAGAGGCAGAGTGTCCCGTTAGACAGGTGCATGACCCTGGAACCTACTGCCCAAGTGTGAATACCACTTGCTATCAATAAATGACCACTGCAGAGTTACTCAAATCCTTTGTTGCATCTTTTGCATTTGTGAAATGAGAATGATGATGTCAGTGTTGATGATAATGTGAAGATTAATTTGATTAATTGTATAAAAGAGTTATAGCAATACCAGGTATAAAACAATGATTATATATATATATATATAATATATATATTATATATATATGTATGGTTTGTAGCAATTGCCATCAAAACAAAAATCCTTTTTCTTTGAGATTTTTGGAACAGATCTCACTATGCAGCCCATGCTCATCTAAACTGGTTACAATCCTCCTGCCTTGGCCCCTTGAGTGCTTGGTTTATAAGTGTGGAGCACCATGCCTGGCTCTACCTTTTTAAAGCAACCAGAAGATATAGTTAATGAAGTTTTATTTGGTCCTCTTAACTCTTGTTGTCACAAATTTCCAAGTGTTTTACAGTGATTGTCTTACATTTCTGAATATTATTTCCAGGAAAATATTAAATTAAAATACAATGAAAGCAAAAAAGAAAATCTTTTGAACTAAAAATCAAGACATGGAGTCCCATAAGCTTTCTCTGTCAATAACCCATTTGATCTTGAGTGGTTCAGGGTTCTCAGCTTCCTCACCTAAATACCAGGGAGAGTATTATGGCTTATATCTGGATGCCCCCCAAAGCCTCATATGCTAATAAATGGGACTTTGGGGAGGTGAGTGGGTCATAGGGGTGTGATACTCACACTGGATTAGTCCATATTTAAGTATAATGTTGGGAGGTTGAGTTCATATTTAAGTATAATGTTGAGTTCATATTTAAGTATAATGATGAGTTCATATTTAAGTATAATGTTGGGAGGTTGAGCCTGGTTGGAGGATGTGGTCACTTTGGGTGTGGCCTGGAAGGGTCTGTCTCCCTCCTCCCCCCTTGATCTCTGCTTTCTGATGCCATATGATGGTGAACAGTTCTGCTCTGCAATGCTTCTCTGCCATGTCATCCTGCCTTGGGCATCCTGCCAGTTGACTATGGACTGAAACCTCTACAAACCGTGAGCTGAGATAAACTTTTCCTTCTTTAAATTGTGAATGTTGGGTATTATGTCTCAGCAACAAGAAAGACAGCAATTAATAATTAAATTAATAATCTGTAAGACCTTTCCAGGTCAACTTTCTCCCCATAGAGACTGTATTTGATACCATTCTCCTGAAATAATTAGGAAGTCACTTTATTGAAGCCATTTTTCAACATGTATATTTCTTTAATATGTTAAGCTCTTTTTTTTTTTTTCCTTGT